>NW_024423786.1:15635654-15697171 GCF_017311325.1 Ursus maritimus
ACACACACACACACACACACACACACACACACACACTTTGGTGATAAACCACCTCCATTTGAAAAACATTTTTTTTTACTATGCTTTCCTTTCAATTGCTTAACACTCTTTCAATTGCTTAACATTAAGTCTCTTAACTTGGGCTGATTCTTTAAAGTCCACCAGTATAAACTGTGAAATCTACTGCTCAGATGTTTTGAGACAGACAAGAAAATTATTTAGAAATAATCATTTTCTGAGGAATATGGTCTAGGATATCCCACCCATTAGAAGACCACATTGTTACATCTACAAGGAGCTAACCATCACCCTCCCTCTTTCAAGTTTTTGACTGAGCAAAGACTTTATTTGAATGTTTATCTAATACACTTAAGCAGCCAAAGTTACATAAAGTGATTTCTGAAAAAAATCTTCAGAATCTTATTTGTCTATATGTCATATGATGCACTATCTGTCCATGAACAGAAATAAGTCTCAAGCCAAAGCAATTTTGAGAAAGTAAAACAAAGCTGGAGGTATCACAATGCCAGATTTCAAGATATACTACAAAGTTGTAGTAATCAAAACACTAAAGCACTTGCACAAAAAGAGACATATAGATCAATAGAACAAAATACAGAGTCCGGAAACAAACCCACACTTTTATGGTAAATTGATCTATGACAAAGGGGGCAAGGATATACAATAGGAAAAAGACATTCTCTTCAATAAATGGTGCGAGGAAAACCGGACAGCTATATGCAAAAGAATGAAACTTCCACTTCCTTACACCAAACACAAACTTCAAAATAGATCAAAGACCTCAATGTGAGACATGAGACCATAAAACTCCTAGAAGAAAACATAGGCAGTAATTTCTATGACATTGGCCATAGCATCATTTTTTAAGATATGTCTCCTCAGGCAAGAGAAACAAAAGCAAATATAAACTATTTGACTACATCAAAATGAAAAAGCTTCACAGCCAAGAAAGATAGCAACGAATTGAAAAGGCGACCTAACAAATGGGAAAAGGTATTTGCCAAGACATAGCTGATAAGGAGTTAATATGCAAAGTATATAAAGAATCCATACAACGCAACACCAAAAAATAATCTGATTAAAAATGGGCAGAGGACCTGAAAAGAAATTTTTCCAAAGAAGACATCAAATGGAGGCCAAAGATACATGAAAAGAAGTTCAACATTACTAATCACCAGGGAAATGCAAATCACAACAGTAATGAAATATCACCTCACACCTGTCAGAATGGTGAGGATGTAGAGAAAAAGGAACCCTTATGCACTGTTGGTGGAAATGTAAACTGATCCAGCCACTGTGGAAAACAGTATTGGGGGTTCCTCAAAAAATTAAAAATAGAAATTCCATGTGATCCAGTACTTCCACTACTGGGTATTTACCCCCCCCCCAAAAAAAGAAAACACTATTTCAGAAAGACATACACACCCTTTTGTTTATAGCATCATTAGTTACAATTGCCAGGATGTGAAGAAACCCAAGTGTGCATCAGTAGATGAGTGGATAAAGAAGATGTGATATATATACACAATGAATATTACTCAACCATAAAATGAATGAGATCTCGCCATTTGCAGCATGGATGGACCTAGACAGTTTATGCTAAGTGAAATAAGTGAGAAGGAGAAAGACAAATACTATATGATTTCACTTACATGTGGAATCTAAAAAATGAAACAAGTGAAAAACAAAAAGCAGAAACAGACCCATAAATACAGAGAACAAAATGATGGTTGCCAGAGGGGAGGAGGAGGGGAATAGGAAAAATGGGTGAAGGGGAGTGGGAGATACAGGTTTCTAGCTATTGAATAAGTAAGTCATAGGGATAAAAGGTACAGCATAGGAAACATAGTTAATGATATAGTAACAGCATTGTATGGTGTCAGATGGTAACTACACTTGTGAGCATAGCATAACACATAGACTTGTCAAATTACTATGTTGTACACCAGAAACCAATGTAACATTGTCAATTTTACTTTAATTAAATATATATATATATATATATATCACGAATACCTTTCCATAATAAATTACTATAATTTCTGTATGGTTTTCCTTGATGGGGAAATTTATTAAAACTGATCCTCCTTTCTTGGACATTTAGATTTTCATTTTTTCCTATTTCAAATTATACTTCCATATTTCTTTTTAATTGTTCTTTAAATTCCAGTTAGTTAACATACAGTGTAATATTAGTGCTCATCTCAAGTATCCTCAAGAAATAGTCTTATATTTCACATACTTCTACCTTTTCTGCTGAGGGATACATTCCTTACAAATAGAATTCTTGGATGAAATGACATTAACTACAAATACATTTTTTAAGTCTCCAGAAAAAGGGAAATAAATCTCAGCATAGGCTCATTGCAGGAGTCTTGGAGTATACCAGTACCTTCACACTCTTTAGATTAAAAAATCGAGGCCTACTCTAGGAAGTTTCCACAATTTATCAGTTATACTATTCTCTTTCATTTTCTTTAGCCACACCAACATCTGACACAGTTAATGACTTTATCTAGCTTTCCTTCTCTTTGGCATCATGGTGAAATGTAAGAACCTTTGCTTAGCTAGAGACAGAAGGTTTTGCATGTGGTCCCATTTCTACCATCCTTGCAGTATAACTTTCAGGAAGCTTAACTGGAAGACTCCCAATCTATGACTCCTCTTCTGAGCTCCAGATTCATAATTCTAATGAGCTGGATAACTTCAGGGAAGAAACTAATTTCCAGAGTCTCAATTTCCTCCAGTGACTTGACAACTTTACAAAGTTGCACCAGGTATCAAAAAGAACATGCAAATGTCATCTGAAAATTGTAAAGTTCTATTTAGAGCTATGTGATCATTATGAAATACTTCCTTGAAGCTACATTTCCTCTTTTTCTCAGCTCTGATCACAGATTGGGTTCTTAGGAAGCACATGCTGAGTGGAGTTTGGAGTGCAATATTTTTTTTTCCATGAATCAATACCTGTGAATGGAAGGAGGAGGAAGTGGGATCATGCAGAAGAACCTGAATTGCAAAGCAGGCCTGCCTGACCTCGTCTTGGTCAACCATAGGGAGTACACGAAGCTCTATAATGAGTATTATCTTCTGCAAATACCCCTTGGATGGCCAAGATGGCAGATGTCTGCACGTTTACCTTGTCTAGTCATTGTGTTTGGGCTGTTTTTGGCATGTTGTGACTTTGGGTGGACCAGCTTTCTGAAGCTCAGGCAGATCTTGAAGAAGCAGACAGCTGGAGGGTGTCTTCTGACTGCCTGCCCACAATAGGACACCTCCTTTTGAGGAGGGGCTGAGGGAAACATCTCCAAAATATACCTCTTATGTAAGTTTGTTATATCTTCTGCTTTCTCTGACATCCTTGATACAGGTCTCTGCAACTATTCAGCCTGAGTCTTCGATTTCTCTCCTTCCTTGTTTTCTTCTGTGAAGGTCTCTTTCACTTATTGGGTTTGAATTCTCCAAGAAGATGACTCCTAATCTATGAACTGGGTTCCAGTCCATCATTTAGTAGTAAGTGTAAGGTGTAAACACCTTCAATTTGATTCCATTCTGAAAATGAAATCTTTTTAACAGTTCCTTCCCACCTCTTTCCATCTCTACTCTTATCATCTAAATTGGCACCAAATACTACTGTAAACAGCCCAAAGATCTTATCACCTCGCATTCTTCTGCCTCCATCTCTACTTCTAAACAAATTCTTCCTGTGTGAATTTAGTTTTCCCATTCATTAGTTTGACTTAAATGACCTTTTGGATTCTGATCCAAATATTGACATTCATAATTTTCCTAAAAAAAATTCCCCAGTCTAAAAAAAAATTCTCCAGTCTGATCAATCTGGTCCAGAAACCAACACCTGGAACACCCATAATTTACTACGTTTGCATATTGGCTCTTGCTCATTTTTTTAAAGTAAGCTCTGTGCCCAACATGGGGCTTAAACTCACAACCCCAACCATCAAGAGTCACATGTTCTACTAACTGCGCCAGCCAGGCACCCCATTGCCCTTCTTGTTATGTGAAGTCTCTACATATTCTTCTTTTAGATAACTTTTTGTCTTCATTATCCACCTTAAAAAATGCATTTTTGGTAAGACCAGTCTTTACCCTTTCAATCTTATATTATTACTTAATCCTTTAAATTTTGATGACACTATTTTTACTATTCATTTGAAACAAATGAAGAGTATTTTGATTTAGAAATCAAACTTGTATTTTAATAGTTCTAAAAATTCCTATAGAATAATTATAGACCGGATATTATATTAGTTCTCAATATTCTAAAGTGAGGGGATAAAAAGTCTGTGAACATGTACAGAGTACAATCCAGTGGGTAGAGAGACAATCAATAACCAGATAAATAAACATAATATTGCTATTATGTCCTTAGAATAACATGCTCCTAGTATTCTGAATGTATATAAAAAGGAAATTTGACAATATCAAGAAAGCCAGAGAAAGTTTCCCTTAGGAATTAACTATTGAACTGAAATCTACATAATAAATAGGAGTGAATTAGTTGAAAATCGTAGGAAAGAACAAGGGTAGAGAAAATCATGTATATAAAGATACCGTAATGGAGGATAGCATGGGACTTACGGGGCATACACAAAAGGTTGGTAGAAGTGGAAGAGGAAGAAAACAAACGTATGAAATGAGTCTGAATGTATAGGCAGGAGGTACCTGGAACACTTTGTGCAATACACCAAAAGTTTTTGTTTGGTCTTAAACTAAGGGCACTAGAAAGCCACTGGGAAATTTTAAGTAGGGGTATAATAGCAGATTTTCAGAGTATAAGTAAAAATGAAACAAAACTCCACCCACATCATCTCTGACTCTGGTATAGAGAAGAGACTGATGGGGTGCAAATAAAGACCCGAGAAAACTATTTAGGGAACTATTACCTTGTATCCAGTAAGAGATGATGGCGTCACGACTTAAGAGTGGAGGTAGTGGAAAGGGAGGGATGTAGGTAGATTTATGTTTGCTTGTTTTTGTTTTATTTTTTAAGATTATATTTATTCATTTGACAGAGATAGAGAGCACAAGCAAGGGGAGCAGCAGGCAGAGGGAAAGGGAGAAGCCGACTCCCTGCCGAGCAGGGAGCCTGATGCAAGGCTCTATCCCAGGACCCTGGGATCAAGACCTGAGCCGAAGGTAGATGCTTAACCAACTGAGCCACCCAGGAGCCCCAGATTTATGTAGTATTTAGAAGGCAAAAGCTCCACTGTTGGTGCTTAGTTGGCTATCAGATTTGGGGGAGTAAAGATTCATGAAAGCAATGCTTTTGGGTCTGGTTTGCCTGACTGAAAGTTCTACCAGTGTAGAGAACCAACCAAAATAAAATGATCAGGGTTACAAAGATCAAGAGATAAGATGTGTGCTTGTTAATTATGAGATGCCTTTATGGCCTACAATAAGAGATTTTAAAGTAAGGCAGAAGAAATGATTAATATGGAGCTCAGAAGAGAGATAGAGCCTGGAGATGTAAATTTAGGAGTTAGCTACAGGCAGAAACAAAATTTCAAAATTCAACTGCATTATTACTGTGAAACAGTGAACAAATATGGCAAATGAATGCACTCCCTAAATCTATGTTTCCTTATGCTTGGACATATGGTCATGGAGCTAGTGTTATGCTTTACAGACCCTCTTGTATCCAAGTGTAACCATATGAGTACATCCTCACAAACAGAATGTGACAGAATCAGCGGGGCCAACTTCTAGGTGGTTTACTTATTTATTTATTTAATTAGTTTGTTTTTCTTCATAAAAATACTTGCCCTGAACTTACTTATCCTCCTCATTCAAGCGGCTGAAATTAAGAACTGGGAGTAATACTGCTGATCCACCAGCCCATTGCTGAGATCCCTGAATGACTTTTTGGAGCAGAGCCTGCTTACCTGCCACCACCCCTTTAGAGAAATAAACGTTTATCCTTTTGGATCCACTGCAATTCTGGATCTTTCAGTCATATCCATTGTTAACTTAAATTTTCAAGGGCTCAGTTATAATATAATGAACCTACATATTTAGAGAAACTTACAGGAGGGTGCAAACTGCAAGTGAATTTTTTAGCTTATGGCACCAGGTAAATAATTGTTTATATTTGTATCAGTTCCACGAGTTAGGTTTCATTATTCCTATTGTATAGATGGTAAAGGGAAATTCAAAGAGTTTTAGTCGATTGCCTAATTCACAGAGGTGATAGGTGACCCAGGATTCAAATACAAGCCCAACTTCAAAGACGACAATGTTTCTAAGTCTTCATGTTACAGGTTTATATCTCTGTTTCCGTACCTTGAGTGTTAGTACTATGTCTTTTACTTTGTGTTTTCCTGAGGGCCTAACATGAGGCCTCACACATGGTTGGAACGCATTAAATATTCATTTATTTCCTTAGAATACAGGCCTAACAGTCCAACTAGAGAATTCACTTCCTGCCATACAATTCAGTGGTGAGAATGAGCCCAAAGAGACTTAATTTTATTTCAGAGAATCTATATCCAACACTACATCACTATATATTATAATCATGGCTTATTTGCAAAAGGAAGGCTCTGTTCTAATCTGTCTGAACTCTCAGCTTTTTCCATTTTGCTCAGGCATGTAAATCAGCATGCAAGCAAACAAAAAACTTTCAATAACCTACATAGTTGTACTGTCGTGTTATTTGTTCTGTTTTTATTTTAACCAGCCGGCCTCATTCCCAGGGAGCACATAAGCACTGAAATCAGCATTTCTCCAAACCACTCACTCAACAAAAATAATTAAATAAATGCTCCTCACCTTTGAAGAATAGCCATTTTTAAGAGTAAATCATTTACATACTTATTATTAATATCCGACCACTGTGTTTATTGGAATTATTATAATTCCATGTGGGACTACTGAAAACCTTTCAGTATTAGATTCTGCATGTTTACCCATCTTGACACCCCTTTGCTTTCATTAGTATTCATGCAGGCTTGCAAATGGAGTCATAAGGTAATGAAAACTTAGCCTAAATCAGATCCATATTCACATGGGCAGGCATGGACTAGGAAGTTCATTTTGGCTGAACACACAAGCTCTCTGATTTGCTTCTTTATTAATGTTTTCCTTGTAATCATTAATATACTTTTATTGCATCCTGGGAACAATGTGGGAGTTAAATATGGTCGTTAAATAAATTGAGGCATGTGGTTCAGCTTCCCTGCTACTGTACAGACGGCAGGAGAAAACACAGAAATAGATGTATAAATCACATGCGTACAGTCATACCTGCTTCTTTATGCCAATACCACGACTTATCAACCGTTCACAGGTGGATATTTAGGGGACTTTCTTCAATACTGTACAGTGAGTTAACACATCCTTTATACCCAATTACTAAAAACACTGACAAAAAGGTGTCTAGTAAACAACACACAGAGGAAACAAATGATTGCCTATATTGTTTGAACACTGATGGAAGTTGCCTTTGAAATTCTTTCACTTTTCCATTTATAAAAAATGTAGTTGCTTTTCCAATTTACACAAAGAGTGTCAAATATTGCCTGGTTAATAATATGAGTGGTATAAAAGAAACTAAATTTATTAGCAATTTCAAAGAATAATTGCAATCAATTGGTATCTTTACATTCAAGTTGTAGGATGACACTGTGTTGGGCTTATACAAACACCTTCATTTTATCCTCTTAGGCTAAAGACTAACTCAGAATCGTAAAGCATGATTCCCCTTGAACTCAGTTTATTTTATCAATTACATTAAGACTACTCTCTTATGAGAAGATCCAGTTTAACTCTGGCAAACCACCCCCAAAACCCATGAACTTGGTAAAATATAGCATAATATTTGAGACTGCATAAATCCAAGGAAAATCATCAGTCTATCAACCAAAAAACAATAAAACAAATATTAGTAGAATAATAACAATTTTATTACTATTGAACACTTTTATATCAGTACTCTTCTCTGTGCTTTATATATACTCAGATTTACTCATTTAATCCCTAAATTGACCCAAAGGGTAGGTAGGTACAATTTACATGCCCACTCCACAGTTTATGCAATCAAGGACAGAGAGCTTCACTGATTTTCCTCGAACTAATAAGTGATAAAACAATGATTCAGACCCAAACAGTCTGACTCAAATTTGTGTTCTCATTCACTTTTACATTTCCTTTCTACACAGTATGCATCCTACTATCTCAATGATTTCAGTGATGTTACATCTACAAAGAGCAGATGTCCATAGTTATTCATAACCTATTATGAATTTGAATGGCTGTACAGATAATCACTGAGAACAAAAGTAACTGCACAAAACAGAGATACCTAAGATCAAGAATCAGCATAAGGGATGCATTTTTCAGTGTACGCTGGATTTCGGGACTGCAGATAGGAAACTGCGTAGTTAAAACAGTGAAGGGAGACTAAACTCCATTAGGAAAGGAAAACTTTTAGATTAAATGCATTTTGGATGTGTGAAATTTTGACAGCAAAAAGAGAAGGTCTTCCTTTTCCCTTAATGGGGGCAATGACACAGCGTAACCACGAAGTACATGAAAAGTAAAGCAGAGAACAACAACAAAAATTTTTTCCCTCTTCTTGGCTCATAATGGCCTCTTCAAAAATAAGAAGGAGAAGGGGAGATGAAGGAAGAAAAAGAATGCCAGCTGATGAGATTACAGAATAAACACTAAACCAAATTGATGTTTAGTAAAGAAAATATTTACACTTCATTGTGCTGGCTTGATCTAAATGCAAATGTATTAGGAAAATACAATTTAACATTTATTCAAAGAACCTCTTATAAAAATTTTTAAAAATATACTTCCATGATTTATATTTAGTATACACAGATAAATCTGTCCTATCCATATACTTTAAAAGTGTAATCACGATGTAACTGACAAATGGAATGGTAAAAGACAGGTACCTTTCAGCCTATTGTTTTCTGGTATATTTCCACCTTCTGCTTTGGATGAGATATTTGTAAAATTAAGAGTTTGAAGTAGAATTCCTTTAAAAATCTGTGCCCATGGTTGCACACAGAAATATATATATACACACATATATATAATGTGTATGTATGTGTGTATATATATATTATGTGTATATATATATATTATGTGTATATATATGTGTATATTATGTGTATATATATATGTGTATATATGTATTATGTGTATATATGTGTATATATATATTATGTGTATATATGTGTATATATATATTATGTGCATA
This sequence comes from Ursus maritimus, assembly GCF_017311325.1. Classification (NCBI taxonomy): domain Eukaryota; kingdom Metazoa; phylum Chordata; class Mammalia; order Carnivora; family Ursidae; genus Ursus; species Ursus maritimus. The sequence continues at coordinate 15,644,908 of NW_024423786.1, forward strand.
TATAATGTGTATATATATTTCTGTATTTAATGTGTACCTATATGTATATATGTATATGACTTATATGTATATGATTTATATATATATATACACATATATAAAAATAAATAATATGATCCTATTCTAATGAAAAGAACTTACCCTCATTTACTGTTGACTCTAGTTGTCTTACCTAAGACCAGGAAGATAGGCAATGAGTTTAAATCAGGAACAGCTAAACAGGACAGGGTAGATAAGAAATATATGTGGCATTTATAAATTCTATTTTGAGATACACTTTTCCTTTCTGAAATCAGAAAATATTTTGTTGACTTGCCTTATCTGTTTCATGACCACCGCTTATCCTGATACTTATCTAAAAGAGTATTTCAATGAAACACACAAAGGCTGTCTAGCTATGTTTCATTTATTTTGGCCACTGTAGGGCCAAAGGGAAAGTTGCATATAATGGAAAGAACACTGGATTTAGAATCAGACCATCTGGAAATAAAATTCCAACTGGAACAATTACTAGCTGTGTGATTTTTCAAGTTACTTAAAAATCAGAGCTTTAGTTCCTCTTGTATAAAACAGTAATACTTTCTACATCTTCGCATTATTGTTAGGATTTTCTGAGAAGTATGTAGAAATTTAAAGGAAGTTTTCAGGCAGATGATGTTGAATAAATATCCATTGACCAAAATCCAAACTAAATAGCTATTTATAAATGATGTTGGATTTAATTGTTTGAATTAAAAGTTAGCTGTTTCCATTTATCAAAGTGCTGGAAAGCTTTTCATATTGTGATCCTAGTATCTCTTTTGAAGATTCAATGTGCTGCATTCTCTTATTCTTCTTTTTGGGTGTCTGTCTGTACTGGACTTAGTGCCAGAAACACTGTCCGCTTCATGCCTTTTTATTCTTGATAATTCTGCATTCACCTAACATGGGAAGTTCATCAGGTCACTTTTCTTCTTTGCCACTCTCCCTCTTTGGTGAATTACTTTTTTTTTTTTTTAAAGATTTTATTTATTTATTTGACAGAGAGAGAGACAGCCAGCGAGAGAGGGAACACAAGCAGGGGGAGTGGGAGAGGAAGAAGCAGGCTCATAGTGGAAGAGCCCAATGTGGGGCTCGATCCCAGAACGCCAGGATCACGCCCTGAGCTGAAGGCAGGCACCCAACCGCTGGGCCACCCAGGCGCCCCTTTGGTGAATTACTTTTGACTTTCACTTTTTATTAAAAAATCTTAAATCAGATGCATGATTACCTATTGTTCTATACTAGGCCTTCCGTAGGGCTGCTCTCCAGAGTCTAAATGAAGATTGAACAGTTAAACAAACACTACTGAGAGCTGCGCATTTGAAACCACTCTTAGAAACACAGTAGCAGAAATGCTTTGGCAACATGATTTATAACAAAAACAATGTTAGAATAAAAGTAAAAAACAAAACTTTTAAGATCAAAAGTCCCCCTTGTGATAAATTAGGTACAAGCAAAACCGAAAGAGAATATAGAATCAAATTTTAAAAAAAGAAAAGAAAAGAAAGAAAACAGAAATAAAAGAAAATTTGAAACTGCTTAATAGCAAATGACTTTTGAGAAGTGGTGCTCTCTTCGGATTTGTTTATGTGCGTTGTCTGCCAACTTCAAAAGCACAGCATATGTTGTAATGCTTTTGAAGTCTGATCAGTGCTCAGGAATGGTTAGAGTGTGGCCAGAAGCAAAACTGCCACTTTGTTGTTGCTTTAAAAAAAAAAAAAAAAAGTGCAGAAGGCCACAAAGGTACATCCCATTAAAGTAGCTGGGAAATTTTTCTAAATGAAGAATTTTATGTAGGTCCTTCGGGCCCCACTCTACCGAAGCAAAAGGCATAAGCAATTAACGCGGACACCTCGTACTATAGTCGTAGAGGCTAAGGATACAGTTTTAAATGAGTAAAACAAAGCATATCCGGATCAAAATTACACTTGGTTAACAGTCCCAGTAAACCTTCTTCCTTCTTCCCACTAAAATGTCTTTAAAGTGTCTAGAAAAGATGAACACATAAAACAACATCACGGAAATAACGTGATGGTCTTCCTAGAAAAATTCCCAGAAAGAACCCAGGGCCCATGGAATTTAATAGGAAATAAAAAAATTCAAAGGTGAGACCTCTGAAATACTTATCCAGACACAGAGCAACCTCGATCATTTGAAAATTGTGGGGAAGATTCCTGGATTTGGCCCATTCACACAACACATATTGAAAACCTATCATGTGCCAGGCACTTCCTAGGCAGTGGAACAGAACAGATAATGTCCTGGTACTGAGGGTTTGCATTCTGGTGAAGGGTGGCCGAAAATAAATAAATCAATGTCGTGTCAGTTCTTTGAGCAAACATAACAGATACAGCTGTTTCAGTGGGAGTCATTTAATGTAATCCCCCAAATATTGTTTCAGAACCCACTTTACTCAATGGTCACTGATTCTCAACTTGAGAACTTTTAGCATTTGTCCATGTAACAATGTCCCTATTTTGGGGGCAGTGGTCCCCTGAGCCTGTGGCGCAGGGATATTCTTTTGTTGACCAAAGTCCTATTCTTCTGGTTTAAAATTATTTTTCGTTTTCCACTTATTAATAAAAACTGCATGTCTTCTAATACCATTGTCCAGTCAGCATATGTAATATTCTTTTAGTGGAGGGTGGGGAGGGAAGAGACTGGGGAGAGAAGGGAACAAGTTTGTATGTCCCATTCACCCTCTGATACACAAAGAGAGCTGATGTTTATTGTCCTATTTCTTAAGCTTTTAAATTACAAAGTTTAAAAAAAAAACCCTAAAAATGTATTTCTTTTATAATCAGAAAAATTAAAACTATTGAATATTTTAATAATTATTATTTTAAATTTCAGGTACATTTCATAGACATTTGCTCTTATTTCCAAAAGCAATGCAAAGGACAAACAGTGGGTATGTTCTTCCTACTAGTTTTCCTGATAGATAACATTTGTAAAATATTTCAAATTGAAATTTAAAACTATGTAAAAATGTAAGGTCATTCAATCTGTATGTTAACAGATAACAACTATTAAATAAATACATGGTACGATATTAAAGCCTTGCTAATAAAAAATTGCAAAATAAAACAAAATCGCACTGTATAGCTTAAATGATCAAAACACATCCTCTAATTTTTAACTTGCCTGTTCCTATTTGTGAAGCTATTAAAACCACATACTGTTGATTAGAAGTGCAGTCTAACATAACACTTCAAGAAAGCAAAATCATTCAAATGTTCATTACTTTGATATTATAAATATATTTTCATTTTTTCCTAAAATAAGTATTTTAAAAAGAAAAATAAATGTATAAAGACACTGCTATGTTTGTAAGAAGAAAAAGATATACAACTTAAATATTTAACAAGAGAATGGCTAAGTAAAAAATTTCATGGTATTTCATTTCACGGAATAGTAGGCAGCTATTAAAATGATAACCATGTAGACTACAGAGTAACATAGAAAATTTTTATAAATTGCAGCCAAAATTAACTATACGGGTATGTATGCACATATATGTACATATATGTTCACACACATAAATGTTAGGCAAACATGGTGCATAAAAACTAAAAGGTAGACACATGAAAATATTTAACTTTCCGCAGGACATAATTATGGGTGATTTCTCATTCTACTCTTGCCTGTAATTCCTGTTGCTCTATCCTCTGAATGTTTATGTAATTATACTTATTAAAATGATAAAACAAATGCCAATTTATTCTAGCTTTGGGGCCTGTGCTCTCTATTCCCTCTCTTGGAATCCTCACCCCCCAGATACCCATATGGCTTTTTCACTCACCTTCTTCATGCCTTTTATTTTATTTCTTTAATGTTCAGTTAGCCAATGTATAGTACATCATTAGTTTTCGATGTAGTGTTCTATGATTCACTAGTTGCGTATAACACCCAGTGCTCATCATAACATGTGCCCTCCTTAACACCCATCACCTGGCTACCCTATCCTCCCACCCCCCTCTGTTCTGTAACCATCAGTTTGTTTCCTGGAGTCGGAGTCGTCCCCCTCTTAGCGAGGACTACCCTGATCACCAGGTTTAAAATATCAAGTGTTGGGGCGCCTGGGTGGGGCAGTCCTTAAGCATCTGCCTTTGGCTCAGGGCGTGATCCTAGCGTTCTGGGATCGAGCCCCACATCAGGCTTCTCCGCTAGGAGCCTGCTTCTCTCTCTCCCACTCCCCCTGCTTGTGTTCCTTCTCCCGCTGGCTGTCTCTCTCTGTCAAATAAATAAATAAAATCTTTAAAATAAAATAAAATGTCAAGTCTTGCTACCTGCCAAAGGTTCTTACTTTCACTTTCCTTTTTAAATCTTTTTATTTTATTTTACTTATTTGAAAGAGAGAGAGAGAGAGAACACAGAGGGGAGTGAGAGGGAGAAGCAGAGTCCCTGCTGAGCAGAGAGCTCCATGCTGGGCTCGATCCCTGCACCCTGAGACCATGACCTCAGCTGAAGCCAGGGCTGAGCCACACAGGCGCCCCACCCACTTTCCTTTTTAAAGTTTCTCCTTAACCCTGATCACTGTGTAACTTATCTCTTTCACTCGTTTATCTGGTTTATTTTTGGTCTTCCACATGAAAATATGAGATAAAGTCTATACTTCTTACTCAGGAGAAGAAGGCCTTTCATGATCTTATCACCATCTACTTTTCCAGATGCCCCTCTCTAAAACACCTTCTTACATCCTCCGTTCTGGGCATTTTGGAAATCTTCAAAAAAACCAAGAAAGGTTGAAAAGAAGAATCCATGGATAGATATTTTATAGAATACATCTAATAAGATGTTAATTGCTGAATCCAGTTGTAAGTATGTTCACCGTTTTTCCCCCGTATCAGTTTGGTAGGTTTGAATTTTTTCGTATAAAATGCTGGGGAAAATCCCATTAATGAAACGTCATGTAGGGAACTTATTTTGACGTGAGAGAAACAAACTAACTATAACAATATTATTTTAGCCAACCAGGGAAATATGAACACTGACAGGATATTAGCCGATAGTAAGAAAATAATGCTATTAGCTTTTTTAAGCATGATCACTTAATAGCTCTTGTAGTTTTTATTTATTTATTTTTAAATATTTTATTTATTTGAGAGTGTGAGCACAAGTGGGGGAAAGAGCAGAGGGAAAGGAACAAGCAGACCCCACGCTGAGGGCGGAGACCTTGCAGGGCCCAAACCCATGCCCTTGAGATCATGACTGAGCCAAATCAAGAATCAGGTGCTCAACAGACTGAGCCATCCAGGTGCCCCACCTGAGATACTTTTTAAAAAATAACCCATCTTTTAGACAAATTTATTGACATTTTAAAAAAAGATTTATTTATTTTAGAGAGAGAGACAGAGAGAGAGAGAGAGCTCATGTACCAGTAGGTGGAGGGGCTGAGGGAGAGGGAGAGAGAGAGAGGAAGAGAAGCAGACTCTTCACTAAACATGGAGCCTGATGCTGGGCTTGATCCCATGACCCTGACATTATGACCTGAGCCGAAATCAAGAGTTGGATGCTTAACCAACTGAGCCATCCAGATGCCCCTATATTGACATTTTTAGTGGAGGAAGTGCTATTGTGTCCAGGATAAAGTCAAGGAGAGAATAGAGGGTAAAAAATAAAATGAGAGTTTGCTATACACTGGATAACTGATGGAGCAGGCTGTTGGATACCTTGGGGTTTAATTTGCCATTCTATTTTTGTGTTCATTTGAAAGTTACCATAATAAAAAAAATTAAACAACACTGATTTTTTTTTCTTTATCATGTGACACAGAATCATATTTAATTCTACCTCTTTTGCAGGACTACAGGTAAAATTATTGTATCTCCAATTCTTAGCATAGTATCTGGAACTAAGAAGTAGAGGCACAATGAACAGTCATCAATTACTGAATTTGAAATATCCACAGTAGTACAGCATTATAAATTGACGTTCTAGTAAAGCTACTTCAAAACTTTTCATTCTTCTCTCATTAAGTAATACAGATGGAAGTCACTTTGCTGATTAAGACTATAAATAATCCTCAGAATTGTCAGTGAATGTAAATATGTTAAGAACCATTATATAAGGTTCTTAAAATTCCTGTCCAGTACTTTTCCCAATGAGTCTCACTTCTTTGACTTCATAACCACTGTGCTAGCTGTCACAACATATCTTTACTAAGAATCAATTAAGTGGTTCTCTCTACTTCTCTTGATAAAACTAAATTTTTTCTCATGTTTTCCTTTGGTTTTCCCCACCTCCTAGCTAAGCAGGTATACACTATTGAGCTGCATTGGGAAAGCCAGAGCTAAGAAAAGTAGACTCCTTCCCTCCAAAGCTACAAACGAGCAAATATCCCTCCACTTCCTGGATCTTAAACAGGTACCAGAGTTCATAGAACAAAGAATTATGTTGACACTCAGAAAATTGCTTTCTGATAGAGAGTTGCTACTACATACACAAAAAGAGTGTATCTTTCTACCGCATTTGACTCTGTGCTCTGAGTTCTGCTATACCTTCTGCTCAGTACATAACTGAAGCTTGCAAAGAAACCATGCCTAGGTAGCTCTAAGGAAGCAAACAGAAAGCAAATTATGCAACTGTATCATCGCTAATGTTGCTGCATGGACAAATTACATCAGTCAGCCTGAAGGTATAGTTTGTTGTTGGTGTGTACAGTTGGTTGACAGAAGATACTGATTTTTTTTCTAGAACAAATAAAGTGAATAAACCTTTCTTTAAGCCTGTGTGGTTAGAATGGAAAACTCTAACAATAATGTTTTTGCAGAAAAGAAAGTTGCTTAAATCCCTGTTGACAAACAAATTTATAGCATGTAACATTTCCTGCAAAGTATGTTATTTCACTTTTAATTACACATTTCATCATTTGTCTCAGATGTGCAGTTCTCTAAGACATATAACCTTAGGCCCTCAAAGTAAATCAGGAATTAACTTTATAGTGCTGAAAACTAGAAATTATAGAACCAGATGATTAATGAAAAACAAGTAGTGAGCGTCAGTACAAAACCTTTATGACCTTCCTTACATTCATAGGAATGCTTCTGAAATGAGTTCTACTCTGAAGACCTTTATAAATCTCTAGTGAACAAACAATTGGGATTTTTATTCGGTTGCTGGCACATTTTAGAGACTTATGGAATGAAGTGTGTTGTCTGTTTTCTCAACTGAACAATTCATAAAAATGTTCCTTTTATTCCCCCCCCAAAAAAACTCCAGAGAGATGAGCTTTATATTTTTAGTAAATTATAACTGGGAAAAATTACCTCTGTCCTGGAATAGCAATATTTAACATCTAGAGAATGCACAACTATTATATGATGTTATATTTTCCTTATTCCACAAATGAGACTGATTATGTTTAAAAATTTTAAAATATATCCCATTCATCACCGGATTTTGTCAAATGACCAAATGTTCAAATCAAGCAAGAAAATATCAACAAGACTGATTAAATTTTGATTTTTAATCAGTGTTTGATATTTTATAAATACAACTATATGTGATCCTATCTTTACTATATATACATGATATACATATATGTGCAAAGACATAAGTCCTTATATGTAGGTTAAATACAATTTGGAAAAAATAATTTTTTTTTACAAAGAGAACTCACTTTTTACAAATATTATTGAATTTAATATAACAATCAAGAGCACAAAAACAATCACTAATGGAAAGAAGAAACTTTGTCATCGTATGTATTTGGGAGGAGGAAAAAAAAATCCTACACTGAACTTCATATGTTTAAAGATAAGACAAACTCTTAACGACTGGTTTGCAAACTTAGGAATATGACCATGTTAATTTCAAGGGGCATATAGTTGATCTATTTAATAATTTTTTTTTTTTGGAGGGGAAGGAAATATACGATTTTGCATTCTATTGTCCCCTATGTTATTTATTTCCCAACTTTCAAAGACTTTGAAACCATGGATAGATGGACACTAATTTATTCATTAGTTTATCAGAAAAAAAAGAATTCACACAAATAAGGTTGTAGTATCTCAGCCTTTAAGTCTATAATGAGTGCATGGCGGAGACTGTAATCACTAGAGTAGGATTCTCATCCGGAACCTTCTGTGACACCAGAAGCTCAACCTTACTTAAGGAGAATTCAGAGGTACAAATCTAGTTTGTGACTTTCCTGTCATAATTTCAAGCTGGCTTAAAGATTCAATTTTCCTTTGAACTAGAGAAGGTAACAAATTTAGGTCATGTTTGTAGGAAAGCAAAATCTGAAAAGAAGGGGAGGAATGTGGCATTACACAACACAAAAAGATTAACAGTTTTGCTTTCTAATATCTAGAAAGTAATAAATATTATTTAAAATGTTATTTAAAAAGAATAAATAGCAATTAAAAAAATCTACCGCTTTATGTGTATATATAAACTATGTGTATCTATAAGCTGTAATATCCATACTGTCACCTAAGAGCAGTTTGTAACTGTAGGTCTTTCTGCACATGGAATTATTTAATTTCTGTTTTGAATTGTACTGACGAAGTCATTGCTGAACTTAAAAACATTTTAAAGGTTGCAATTGCAAAAGAAAAATGTTCTACTCTAACCATTTACACTAGTAGTTATTTGGCTTTTTGTCTGAAGAGACTTATTTTTACAACTGGAGAAAATGATAATAAGTCAAATTATACTTGAGAAAAATGGAGGATGGGGGAGGGAGGAGAGAGGGTGAGAGAGACAGAGAGACAGGGACAGAGAAAGTATAAGAGAATGCCAAAGAGGAGTAACAGCATGTCTGAAGGAAATGGTGTTTCATCATTTGTGATTTGATATCATACTTTGCGATGCCTTTCCATCTCTAAGGGACCATGACTTTCTGAATTCTTGATGGCACCATTAAACAGCTGTGCAACACTCATTTTGAAACAAAAATGCTCAAGCAGGAACACTGGAATTAACTGTGGAGAATACAAATTAGCTAACAGATTTATTCCTCATCCTGACATAATAAACAAATATTGATGGCTTCCTGTGGTGTAATACATCCTTATTCATTGCTTCACAACTCACTCATAGCTCCTTCATTTTCTCTTCAATGCTTCTAAATGGGTGATTCATCCTATACTTCTCGAAATATTAGTCTGTTTACAGTCTTCAGATAGCTAACAGATTGTATATCATTAAAGTAGCTCTGTGATGGCTCTCACTGTAGATTGTTGTTCTCTTTCAATTTATTTGCTTTTTTTTCTTTTGAAAGTTTTTTAAAAAGAAAGGAAAATAAGTGGCATCTTTTTATTTAGCCATAATGTTTTGATTATACATAGTGTTATGATTTTTTTAATAACTTTTAGGTGTCTAAATACATCTTGCATGGCTAACGTATGAACTAGTCAAAGTAAAAATCCATAACCCAAATGAATACACTTTCCTCCTTTTTTAATGTAACGTAACAGCCCTTCCCCAGTTGTATGGCCAATTTGAATGGAAGAACTCTGTCCATCCTTCTACTTAGAACAGTGTTGAGATTGAGAAAATGCCCCTATTTCCATTAGGATTTTTTTTCTTTTGTATAAATGAAGTTTTCACATTTCTACATTATGAAAAAGAGTTGGCACTAAAACTATGTATTATATTGGCCATCCCTGCATATTTCATAATTCATTTAAGTTAGAACAGCTCTCTTAAAAATTGGAAGGCATATCATAAAGGGATAAGATGACACCAAAAAGGGGGAAAAGTGACATATTCCAAATTATAGAATATATCAGATCAAGGAATAACACAAGATTTAGAATTTACATACATAAATTCTGGTAGGCACGTATTATTTGTGTTTTAGATGCTGAATACAGGCACCTTGGAATGGAAAATTCAACATTCCAACATTCATGCCTTCGTTTCTCAGTTGTTTATTGATTAAACATGGACCAATGCCATTGTTTGCAATTAAATTTGCATCCTTCACAGATTCTACAATGGGAATCGCAGGCAAATCTTTACATTAATGATAATGGGTATTGAACATAAATAATTGCATTCATAATTTATCCCTATTAAATGTTTACACTATTAATAGCCCCCAAAAATCTCATTCTAGAGTGTTACTGGGCCTAAATTATTATTCAAGTGTGTTTTGCTTTGGAAAAGATGACAAGATCGACCTAATACAGTAAAGGGTATGTCAATCATAATTTGGTTGGAACTAAAAAAGTTCCTACAGATTTGTAAGCAAGAACTTTATAAAGTATTGCATTTGATTGTAATTCAGTATTCTTCTCACTGCAATGCCAGTATTTCCATGTGATGATGTAGGAACATTCAACTGAGCTCAGTAAATTTAGATGTTACATTGGAGTGGCATATATTATTAACTGTTCATTGATAACAAGGCACAGGAAAGAATCAATTACATTTTTTTCCCGAAGGAAGTTACCAATATTTTTGAACGCAAATACCTATATATCTGATGCCATTTATGCCAAGAAATAACAATGAGTAATAAGATAATTGAAAAAAAATATTTACATTTATATAGGTAATGGTTTTGTAACAATCTAAATGTGGCATCTGAAATGGTGTGATACCAAATACCCAAAGACACCATTAAGGGGACAGCTATACTCAGAGGATTGATAAGAGTGTTATGATAAAAAGAACTAGATTTTGACTGAGACGCCCCAAGCTTATGACCCAGCTCTGCTATATACAATATTGTTTGACTTTAGGCAAGTGATTCAACCTCTCTGAGCTCTACAATTCAACATTTGTGAAATGCACTACAGAGCAATTCACAGGATCATCGTGTAAGGAAATATATATGAAACCCATTACAAACAATAAAACATATCTATAAAGACAGTCATTTACTTATATCATTCCACGGAATCTTGGCATAGAAACATCTCATCTTTGGTATCTTTGTCACATTCCCCATTAGCATGCATGTCCTCTCTGCTGCAGAATCCACCCTCCTTATGTCAATAGGAGATTAATGGGGAACAAAGGAGGATGACATTTCGGCATGACATAAAGCATTGTGTACTACACAGAGATACTCTTTAACAACAGCATCTTATTGGGTTAATTATTTCACCTTTATAGACCTCAATTTCTTTGTATATAAATCATGAGAAAAAAAATGATCATTTATGATTTGAACAGACTAAAAATAACATGTTATGATTACAGAGTGGCCCCCAAATAATTTTGTGCCAAATTCTTGCTGGTAACTGATCACTGTTAAAATACATCAATGATCTAATGTTTGGATTCATAGCAGAACAGCTGTCAAGATTAATTTTTCGTATGACCTCATTTTTTTAAAGATGGTCTTGATCACAGCAACTAATGTGATGAGAGGCAGGCTGTGCTTGTAACCATTCCAATCTCATCTTCTACAGACTAGGTATCCTGTTGGATAGGAACTAGACTCTCCAATTGCTATGTATCTAAAGGCCAATATGTTCTACATATATGCCAAACATTGAGACGTTTGGGTGCTATATTACTATAATTACACTCCTTATAAAAACACACATACATACACATTTTGCAAGATATGAATAAAGATTATAGCACTTTCAAACTGCCTTCACATCAATAATCTGATTGTCTCTAAAACAACTCTATTTTATAGATGAAGAAACTAATATCCTGAGATATTAAGTAATTTGCTTAAGTCACATAACTGGTGAGTAACAGAGCAAGGTAACAGAACCAAATCATTTATCATTTTAGTTTTTATTGCAGTATGTTACTAGAGCTCTTGAAAAATCTTCACGATAATCATATATGTAATATAATATAAAAATGGTATACAATATATTATATCGGCTTTCCAAAAATTGTGAAAATTTAGACTTAGGGATAAATAAAATTAAGTGGTTTATTCACATTTTAAGAATTTTGAATGCAAAGGCTTTCTAAACCATTTAGATACATGTGTTTCAATGTTTCTGCTACATTACTACATATCACCATCAGGATTCTATATTAACTTTCAAATACTGCATCTTGAAGTGAGGGACATGTGTAATTCATAGGTTAACGACTGTTCCTAGCAAAATCAATTTGTTCAGTATATTGATTAGTTTATCTACTTAAAGAGCAGATTCTTTTAAAAAGTCACCTTTTAAAGTGACTAGCTTTATTATACTATTAGCTCTATTATGGCATTTAAAAAATCAGTCTTATAATATTACTAGTTTATTTCATTTTATATAACCCCTGTGGATTTAAAGAATACTCAGTAAGAGCTAGTTGACTGAACAGTGCTAATATATCAGTAGGTCTACCACTCCAACCCTGGATCAAGCCATGATTATCCCCTATGTAAATAAGTTCAAGTGCCTCCTAGACTCCTTATTCTGTCCCTGCCGCATTCAGTTTTAATTACAGCAGCTGGAGTGATGTTTCATAATCCTAAGACTGATCATGTGCCTCTTTTTCACAAAACCCTCCACTGGTTTCTCATCTACTTGGAGTACCAGCCAAGGTTCTCACCTTCACAACCTCTAATTAGGTCTCTGCTCGCTTCTCCTATTCCTTATTCCCTCACCTATTCCGGCAATAGATGCTACTCTTTTTACTACTACCTGAAACTCCCAGGCACACAGCATCATCAGGACATCTACACTTACTGTTCTCTATACTTTGAATATTCTTTCTTCCCAGGAACCCATCTGACTCACTCTTTCACCTCCTTCATGTCTTTCCTCCAATGTCACCATCTTATCAAGACATTCCATGGACACTGCATTGAAAACTGTACCTCCATGATTGCCTTCCTTTCCCCCTATTTTGTTTTGTTTTTTCATCTAAAAGACTCCTGGAATATGTTTTCTTATTTAGTTTTATATTTTCCTCCCTTCACTACACTGTAAATTCAACAAGGGCAGAAACATCTCTGTTTATTTCTGTATTCTCAACATTCATATCAAGACCTGATACATAGTATGTACTCAATATTTACTGAATAAATAAATGAATCAATGTACAATATGAATATATATAAACAGATACTAAATATACACACACATATATAAAATCCAGATATTTTATACGTATACACACCCTAATACAATACTGGGGGAATCTCCTCATAAGTTTTGATCTGACACAAAGTTCCAGTCATCATCATTTATCCTTACTCTGGCTGCAATATGGGGACAAGCATTTCAACAGCTGCGGTCTAGACTCTGACAAAATACTTTCTAAGCCTCCCCTCTATCTACTGGGCAGTCTATTTTTCAAGGAGTTAGATATGGTGGTTGGGAATCCTACTGAAGTTGCTATAATTCCACTGAACTGATTTGACTTTTTACCTTTAGAGTTATGCTTATGTTGCCATGGTTTGACTCAAATATGATCAGAATTTTCTTAATCAAGACAGTTCAGGATTAGCTCCCTCTGTCATTTCAATCTTTATGCTCATCTTCAGAGAAATTCACAGCACACATGCTCTAAGGCAATTTCTTTTACAGAGGAAACATCATTTCTTGTGTATCCCCTCAAAATCAAAGGTTGTCTTTAAAGTCCTATAAATTATAGATAATATAGCTCTTGTGCTCCCCAGAGAGTTAGTTCTGTCATTGCTGCACCTCTTTGAACTTCTAAGGTAGGCTCCAAATGCCAAGCCATAGATAATATCTCTGCGCCCATAGCATCTGACTCTCTGGCAGCCATTTCTGACATTGTCTTGGCAGGCTGTATATTCCCTCCAGGTCCCCTCATAGCCTTGGTGTCTCTATAGGGCTGCTTTCTTGGATAGATTGGTTTTTTTATACCTTTATAGGCTTTCTAATATGAGGGTCATCCTTTTTCCTAGATTATGTATGAAAGAAGTGAGCCTGCTTAATCTTAAACATTACCCTAGAGGTCCTGTCCCCAGATTGCCATTTCACCTTCTAGAGTTCTAGCCAAAATTCTGCCCTGGGGGCCAAGAGGCACACATTACATTCTGGGCATGTCACATAAATCTGTCTCCTGCCTTCTGGGTCACTTTCTGGTTTTAGAACAGGCACGGGGCAGCTTGCTTCTCTATTAAATTTAAGTGGTCCTCATCAAAGTGCAGAACCTCTGCTGTGAGTGAAATTAACGGCACATTTGATGCATTGCCAGCACTCCACTAATATGGATTTTTGACCACACAGCAAAGTGAATATGACTGAAGTGTTCAGAAAGTAAACCCTTTATGCAAGTTCTGTTCTTGTGGTCAGACAGGATCAATATCTGTCCTATAGGTTAAGCAAAACCCCATGAGGTTGTAACTATCATTGTTTCAATTTGAGAGTATGATTTTTTTTTCTTTCACAATATATAACCAGTAATGTGTTCATTAAATGCTATCTTTTTATCCAAAACTGTAACAGATTCTATTTTTTTAACATAATATTAGGTCTTAAGGTGTGCTGAGTTTTTTGAGAGATATACAATGAGCCCAGAGCCAACGGTCAGAAATTGAGACAAGATGAATTGTAAGTAAGGCAAAAATCTATGTTAGATCAGAAGGGTGCCATAATAAGGAGATGTCATTATGGGGTACAATAACAGGGAAGGCTTAATTAAAGGTATAGGATTTGAATGGATCCGTGCGTTGGTGAAGCAGTGAATTCTGAAATAAAGGGTATGTACTCCTGAAGTCGAATGATTCTGAGTCTACTCTGTTCTATTCCGACCTATTCCATTTTCAAACTTAACCACATTTTCATGTACACATACCTTTATCACTTCAAACTGCTTGCTTGCTTCCAGAGTCCTGTGGTTTCCTACCTTTGCATTTGTTCACAACCCAAATTCCACACATTAAGTGTTTATTCCTACTTTTTCCATCTCTTCCCAAACAAAATTTTCAAGAACTCTTTCTAGATCATTTGAATCTAAGTGAATTTCTTCTCTCCTTATGATCATCACATTCAATAATATTCCTGCAAGTCTCCTTGCATTTCATTTGGCAGGACATTCCTTCGGTACTGTTTTCCTCTGACCAGATAAAATTTGTGAGTGTTTGTATTTCTATTGTTTTTATAGAAGATTGAAAATTTCATTCATTTCTGTAACACAGTACATCCTACGTGTGCAGGAAAAATAGGAATCTCTTTAGATAATAAGCAAATACAGCTTTTCCCTTTCTAAGCGTGTGCACACAGAAACTTACATACCTACTGTCTTGAGCTTGTTTTGGAAAATGGCTATGCAGGAGTGAAAGCACAAGGAGATTTGCAAATTGTATTAGGATAAGGCTACCACCCCTGCCTTTTCCTAGTTCAATTCCATTCTGTAGATGGTGAAGAAGAAACATTTCCAATAAAGATGGAATTTTACAACATCTATTTCTCGTATCATTAAAACTTTTGTGGTCAATAGTCTTCATGAGGACCTGTTTCCAATAACGAGCTTCATTTCATCCCATGATATATATAAAATAGAATCCTTCCTTTTGTGGAATTATTCCTCAAAGAGGCAATCTCTCATTTTGCTTTTGAGACTCAGTCATTGGCCATTAGAATCTAACCTAAAATCCTGTGGATAGATCCTGTTCTCCCAAATGCTGGGGCGTATCAGAGTGCACTCCGGAAAATCAGTCACTGCTTTGGTGCACCCAAAGAGTATCAGAACAAAGAAGAATCAAGCATGTAACTTCTTTTACTTTTTTTTCTCTTTTTAGGCCTGGGGTAGAATCTATAACCCACATTAAGGTGTAATGCCTGCAATACACAAGACAAAGATTCTGCAGCCCCACCCTAATAGATCCTTAAGAGCTATGTCAGTGATATTATTATCAATATAAAAATATTTTTAAAAGACTTAAAAATAAAAAAGGCTTTCCTTTTTGTTAATTTTCAAAGGAGGTTAATTGATATAATAATAAATGAAAAAATAAACGGGCAAAAAACCACAAGTACACACACACCCACACCCACACCCACACCCACACACACACACACACACACTGGCTTCATCTTAATAGCCCTCATTCATCCCCTCCAGAGCTGACAAAGTTAAGTAGGACAGTCCCATAGTGGTTACTGTGACATACATCCTAGTTTGTATCTTGGAGAGGCTGCTTGGCAATTGATACATTTTTCTTGGTATCCTCACTCTGCAGACTTTCAGGAAGCCCTCCAAGGCTCTGTAAACCCTTCATTTACATTTGAGGAATGCTCATGTGAGGAAGTCTATAGGCTCATATAATGTTAAGGCAGGAAAGCCTCTATAAGTCATTAAGCCAAACCTCATTTCAGAGATAAAAACTAGAGCTCAGTGATGGGAGGTATTTGCCCAAGGTAGCCCAACAAATTGATGACTGCCTCTTTTTGGTCTACTGACTCAAAGCATGCTGTTATTCTGACATTCCTATGGCTGCGTCTTTGCAAAATTAAGAAGCAAGTTGGCCTTAAATACTTTCTTACCCTTTCTCAAAAGTCTAGTGGTTTTTTACACTGTATTTGTTCCTTGTACAAATTCCCAGATAAGAAATCCAAGCAGGTTCCTGTATCTATCTGACATTTATTTCTCTGCTTCTGTTCAAAAATATCTAATTTGGGTTCCATTCCCTCAGGATCTTATTAGGTGACCACATACTCCTGGTCCACAATACCACTCATATCTCAGTAGAGTGCAAATGACAATACACCGTATCATCTCTAAGTAAGCATTCAGCCTTTTAACAAAGCCCTTACAGAGCCTATGCCTTAATCAAGTATTAACATCACCATGGGAATTTTGAGCTGTTAATTCTCCTGTTTTGTACTCAAATCATACTTTGTCTATCACCAGCATGTAATTATTAAGTTCCTTCCATAGGTTAAACCCTTGGGATAAAGTAATGAATGAGACAGCTATAAATCTTACCTGTTTGGAGTTTATATTCTAGTTGGAAGAATTGGGAAATGAGGTGGGGCTATGCTACATTAGCCAAGGATATTCGAGAAGGCACTTGGGTATGGTGATGCATTTCATTAGAGATCTAAAGAAAGGCAAGGGAGGCAATCATACAAAATTCTGGAAGAAGAACATTCTGAAGAGGAAAAACAGAGTCAACAGCTTGAGCTGGGAGGATGTTGGGTTCCTGACTGACATAGTGAATCCGAATGCAAGGACATATGTGTAATAAGTGATGAGGGCATAGAGGGAGGATAGACCAGATAGAGAAGGGATGTTGAGCAGAGTTAGGAGTTTAGACTAGATTCTTATGGCTGTGAGAACACTCTCTTGAATCAGAAGAATAATTGTTGGGTAGACTTACCATTTTAAGAGAGAACTTCAGTTACTGTGGAGGAAACAGCATCTAAGAGAACAAAAGTAGAAGCAGAGAATTTATTTAGAGGGTTATTTCAGAAATCCATTGAAGGATGACAGTGGTTTTGTCTGGATTATATCCTCCAAAATAGAAATACATGGACAGGGTCATTATCTAGTCTGGGGAGAAATCAACTTCCGTTTTGGGTAGATTGTGCAATTTACTGATATAGGGAAGATGAATGTGACAATAATCCAGATTATTTTTTTCACCCTATGGCCACAGACGCTTACTCATGTAATGGTTTCTTACTGAGCAAGCCACTGTAGAGAGGAGAATTATTCTCTATATAGAATTCACTGGTTGTTCATAAAAATTATTTTTAAAAAGGGATATATGGGGCACCTGGGTAGCTCAGTCAGCTAAGCATCTGCCTTCAGCTCCGGTCATGATCCCAGGGTCCTGGGACCGAGCCCCACATTGAGCCCCACATCGGGCTCCTTTCTCAGCAGGGCGCCTACTTCTCCCTCTCCCTCTGCCCCTGCTTGTGCTCTCTCTCACTCTTGCTCACTCTGTCTCTCAAATAAATAAACAAAATCTTAAAAAAATTTAAAAAAGATTTATTATTTATTAAGCGTTTGTTATGTGTAAGCATCATGCTAAGCATTTCGTATGGGGTGCATCTGGTAGTTATTGGCTTTTGCCTGCCAAAAATCTCTCCTCTCTCTTTCTGGTAACTTTCTAATTATAGTCAGAAGTAAGTACATGACACAGAGAGAAAGACAAGTGAAGTTCTTCCCTGGGATTTTTCTGCTACAGCTTGAAGGGAAGATAGATTCTTCTTTTGGGAGCACTTCCCCTGACACATTCAAACACTGAAAATATAAAGTTGTCATTTTTTAAAAGATGCAGAAATTAGGGTCCCATAGACACAATTCTGTTGGAGGTGAGTTCAGAAATACCTGAAGACTCACGAGGTTCCCTGGACTCTAGAGTCCCGTGATGTGTGAGCTGCCCTAATTCCAGTCCCCTTGCCAAAGCTCACTCTAGCCACCTGCATATATTTTTGCTAAAAGAGTTCAAATTATATTCCTATTCCAACCAACAGAGGTAGGACACACATATCTCATTTCACCCTACAGCAACCAGTTACACTATAATTATTCTCCCATTTCACAGAAGAAGAAGCAGAATTAAAAAACCTAAGTCATTGTCTAAGATGAGCCTGGTTTTCACATGGTGATCTAAGTTCTGGATTTTGGGTCTTTCTCTGCTCAAAGTATGTGTTACTTATAACCTGCATGGTATTATGCCCTGTATCCTAGGTGAAAGGTGGATATTTGTGTGTGTGTGTGTGTGTGTGTGTGTGTGTGCGCGCGTGCGCACACACGTGTGTGTACAGGGATCAGGGGATGGAAGCAACAAAACTCAGTTAAACCTAGGTCCTGTCCTCAAAGACATTATAATTAAAATGTTATAAACATAGCATGTAAATAATAATAAAATGAACATGAAATAATTGCTCTAATAGAGGGACAATGAGAGTGAAGAGGAAGGATGATTAATTCTGATCAGGGTATCAAGAGAAGGTCTTTGAACTGGACCTTGAAAGAAAAACAGTCCATTTATTATGCCTCCCCGCCTATGCAAATTACCTATTATGTAGCTGCTTTATCTCACATCACATCGTTCATAGCTCAAATACAAGTTTTCCTACCAATTATTTTTTTCCAATATGGCTCACACACTTGAATCTAAATGTTGTGTCCATACACCTCAAATTGAAACTTGAGAAATTACCCTGTTCATTTGATCCATAGAAATAAGAAAACATACTTTGATTCAAGAACAAATTAAACTGATAGTTGTCAAAGCTGTGCTTTATGTTATATTGCAAGATGAAATCTCAGTTGCCTATAGACCTTTATAGTTGTTTTTCCAGAGCCAATTCCTTTTTTTTTTTTCATTTTCCACTGCTAACTACATTGTTTTCCCTTTGCCTTATTTCTGATTCTCATTCTCTATTCCAACCCTTTTCCTGGCTCATGCTAACACTCTTGGCTTATTTGGAAATTGTTTCAGGAAGAAAGCCCTGCCCTTGTATATTATTACTTAGCACTAAGGAGGGAGTAAAGAGCTCATGAATGAAACTTATTTGGAACTCTTTTTATTCCACATTTGAATGTGTGTGGTTTTTCAAACATTAGCATTATCAATGATTTTTGTTTTGTTTCTGCGTGCATTAGTGATTGATAATAAATCTCCCTTGAACAACCCTGCACATTTCACATTGCCTGTGTCTCCCACGGGTGACACTATTTCTATACATACATTTTAGACTGTCCTGAGAGAAAGTAAGGCAGATCAAGATATGAAACGCTGGGATGTCTGGGTGGCTCAGTCAGTTAAGCGTCTGCCTTCGGCTCAGGTCATGAACACAGGGTCCTGGGATCGAGTCCCACATTGGGCTCCCTGCTCAGCGGGGAGTCTGCCTCTCCCTCTGCTTGCTGCTCTCCCTGCTTGTGCTCTTTCTCTCTCTCTGACAAATAAATACATAAAATCTTTTTTTAAAAAAAAAAGATATGAATTGCTTCTGGCACTTCCTGAAAACTCACAACTTGGAAGAAAACAGTGCGGACATTCCACACGCTGCATGATCTTTTTGTCTGTTTTCTCTGACTTTTTTGCTGTTCTCCTTTTTCAACCTCTCCAAGGCCTTGAATTCCCTCCATTCTTTTATCTTTATTTTGTATAATATTTGTCCTCATCTTCTTGACATTAAACCCAACTGAAGATACTTTGAAGACAGGCTCCTAATAAAGGTTCAGAATAAGAAAAGGGCACTGAATGACATCAGGCATTTCCCACTGTATCTTGAATATCACAGTTTCATTTTGCTATCAATTTAATATGAAATTCATGCACAACGAGACTGCTCTGAAGTTTCATTAACAATATTTGGTGGTTGTCAGGTGGCCTAAAAAAAGTTAATATGCCTTTCACAGTCTCTCAGCTTTCAAATCGACAAAAGTAACATGTTTTCCCCTTCTTTGCTCGATGCACAAGGAAACCAGTTATTTTTATAGCACTATATCATTGTAATGAAATAGAAAAGAGTGGGAATTGGATTATTCTGGATCATCTTTTATACATAATTACAATCTAACCCTTCAGGTAAGTATTTCCAAATCCTTCAGAAATTATTCTGAATCTGATTATCAAATCATTCATCAGTCTTATTGCAACTGGCCAACAAACAATCCTCATGAATTTAACCCTCATTTGCTAAGATGGCCTCAACTTAAATGACACTTCTTTGTCAGTGGATGGAAAACAAATATTCTTTCTCTAAGAAAATTCCCTTATAAATCTCTTCTAAAAGATTTATTTAGGACTGAGACACAAAGAGGATATTATTTTTAAAAGATCCACAAAACCAAACATGCAGTGGAGTCAGCTTTAAATACACACTCCTCCTGGTTCCTGTCTATCCAGCACTGAACACTGTTTAGTAGCAGACCCTTCAAGAAATACTTCCTGACTGCCTCACCTGGATCAACTTTCTTGCCTCTTAGTATCAGCAGGACCCTGTCAATACCCCTAAAATGGCTCCTACCAGAGGATGACATTCTCTATTTGAATACGTCTCTCTTCCAAAAAGAATACAGTATTAGAGGGCAGGAAGTGGGTTTTATTTATTCACTTCAAAGAAAATTGCTGACATGAACTTGCTCATTCATTTCTCGCATGAAGTTTGTGCTATTAATCCTATTTACAGAGAAGGAAGTTAAAATTTTGAGCCTCAACCCAGCCATGGGTAACTGCTAGTAACAGCAGTTTCTGAACCCAGGACTGCCTTACTACAAAGTCTACACCCTACTTACTATAAGGCATTACAGCTATCAAAGTTCAGAGGGATTAATGCTACTTTGGTCAGACTGTGATTTGTTGACACAAGTTGCTAAAAAATAAGCCCACACATCAGAAGAAATATTTGCATCTACAATTTATAACACTCGAATAATTTTATAATAAAAAGACGAAAATCCAGGGACGCCTGGGTGACTCAGTTGGTTATGTGCCCCACTCTTGATTTTGGCTGAGGTCATGATCTTGGGGTTGCGAGATGGAGCCCCACCTCGGGCTCTGCGTGCTCAGTGCTCAGCGGGGAGTCAGCTTGAAATTCTTTCTTCCCCCCGCCCCTCCCCCCACTTGTGCCTCCACATGTGCACTCTCTCTCTAAATAAATAAATAAAATCTTTTTTTAAAAAAGACAAAAATCCAGTTAAAAACGGGCAAAGGATTTGAGTATACATTTCACCAAAGACAATATGTAAATGGCTATTAAGCATAAGAAACAACATTCTTTGTTATTAGGAAAACACAAATTAAAAGGAGATACCATTTTATGTCTACTAGAATGGTTAAAATAGAAAGACAGATAACAAGTGTTGGTAGAAATGTGAAAACTGAAATCACCACATCTCACTCATGGGAATGCAACATGATACAGCCACTTTGGAAAACAGGCAATTTCTTTAAAATTTAAGCATCAACCTACCAGATGATAAGCATTTCCACCTCCAGGAATCTACAAAAGACATGTGAAAATATATCTTGTTAACGCAAGGACTTATTAGTGAGTGTTAATAGCAGCAGCATTATTCATAAAAGCCCCAAACTGAAAAGAATGCAAATGGCCATCACTGGTAAATAGATGAAACACTGTATACCTATATGGTGAATTACTATTTAGTAATCAAAAGGAACAAAGTATTAATC
Source organism: Ursus maritimus (assembly GCF_017311325.1). Taxonomy (NCBI): domain Eukaryota; kingdom Metazoa; phylum Chordata; class Mammalia; order Carnivora; family Ursidae; genus Ursus; species Ursus maritimus. Next base: position 15,666,920 of record NW_024423786.1, read on the forward strand.
ATGCTTCTGCATGAATGGACTTTAAAAGCAATATCCTAAGTGAAAGAAGCCAGATACAAAAGGTGATGTATTCTATGATTCCATTTTTAGGAAATGTCCATAAAAGGCAAATTTATAGAACTAGAAAGGAGAGAAATAGTTGCTTGAAGCTGGGGGGGGCGGGACTAGGGTTTGAATGCAAATAGGTACAAGGGAATTTTTCAGGGTAATGGAAATGCTTGAAAATTTAATTGGGGAGATGGTTGTGCAATTCTATATATAATTGTGTGAGTGTATTATTGAATCATGCTTAAAATAGTGAATTTTATGGTATGCAAATTACATATCAGTAAAGCTTTAATAAAAATAAGTGTGGACTCTTGGATAATTTACTCTTTATGAACCATTTTCAAGATAAATCTGTCTTTATTTTTAGCATTAAATCTGCAGAGGGTCTTCCCAGCAAAAATTCTATTCTTAGAACTCACTTATGTTCCAAAACTATATCTAACTACTGCTATAACTAGGCTTATCCAAACTTGTTCTGTAAAGGGATAGATAATAAATATTTTAGACTTTGCAGGCCAAACTGACTGTGATGAAACACTCGACTCTGCTATTACAGAGCTAAAACAGCCACAGATAATATATAAATGAATGAGTGTCACTGTGTTCCAATAAAACTTTATGTATGAAAACAAGCAGTGGGCAGGCTTTGTGAGCTGTATTCAGTTTATAGATGCTATAGACTAAGTGATCTCTGACCTTCTAGTGAAATTTGAAGTTGCAGTAAAATTTAGAATATGAGGTAACAAAGTCCTCAAAGTGATGAGGGAGCAGAAGGCTGGCTGAAGACAATGAAGCTGACACCCTGCAACTCCCCTCCCCTCTCCCCCATTCTTGAGTGGGACATGTGTGACATTCTTCCAGGAAGCCCCCAACCATCTTAATGCTAATGCCTTGCTAGAGGGAAAAACAACCTTAACTTGACAGTGGCAAGGCCTCGGTATCCTTTGAGTCGTATTTAACATATGAAAGTCCTTTCTCAACCTCCCTTTTTCCTTACCTCCCCCAACCCCATAGTATATAACCAGCCACCCCTCACAACCGGGGGCAGCAGCTCTTTCTGCCCACAGGTCCTGTCCCCATGCTTTAATAAACCACCATTAAAAAAAAATTTTTTTTAAAATGTTTTTTTATTATATTATGTTAGTCACCATACAGTACATCCCTGGTTTCTGATGTAAAGTTTGATGATTCATTAGTTGCAAATAACACCCAGTGCACCATGCAATATGTGCCCTCCTTACTCCCCATCACCAGCCTATCCCACTCCCCCACCCCTCTCCCCTCTGAGACCCTCAGTTAGTTTCTCATAGTCCATAGTCTCTCATGCTTCATTCCCCCTTCTGATTACCCCCCTTTCTTTATCCCTTTCTTCCCCTACCGATCTTCCTAGTTCTTATGTTCCATAGATGAGAGAAATCATATGATAATTGTCTTTCTCTGCTTGACTTATTTCACTTAGCATTATCTCCTCCAGTGCCATCCATGTTGCAGCAAATGTTGAGAACTCGTTCTTTCTGATAGCTGAGTAATATTCCATTGTATATATGGACCACAACTTCTTAATCCAGTCATCTGTTGAAGGGCATCTCATTTCCTTCCACACTTTGGCTATTGTGGACAATGCTGCTATGAACCTTTGGTGCATATGGCCCTTCTCTTCACTACGTCTGTATCGTTGGGGTAAATACCTAGTAGTGCAATGGCTGCACATCCTCTCCAACAATTGTTGTTTCTTGCCTTGTCTATTTTTGCCATTCTAACTGGCGTAAGGTGGTATCTTAGTGTGAATAAACCACCATTTTGCACCAAAGACGTCTCAAGAATTCTTTCTTGATCCTCAGCTCTGGACTCCACCCCACTGAACCTCACCTATATCCCAAAACCACAACAAAAGGATTGTAACTGTGCTTTGCCTACTACTTTTGATCTGTTCTTTGTTAAAAAATCATAGAATTCTAATCACTATATTGTACACCCAAAATTAATATAACACTGTATGTTAACGAACTGGGATTAAAATACAAACTTAAAAAAATACATACGTAAAACAAAAGAAATCATAGAATTCCAAGGCTAGAATAACAAAAGCTATTAAAATTATTGAGGGTTTTCCAGAGGCCAGGTGCTTTTCCAAGCAATTTACATTCATTGTCTCATTTAATCCTATCAAAAAGCCAATGTGGAAGGCACAGAGAGAAGTTGTGCTATTATGTCCAAGATAAAGGTTGAGTGTATTAGACCCCAGGGATATACTCAGGTGGTCTAATTGCAGAGGTCACATTTTTCTTAACTATTATGTTGTGCTGCCTTCAACTATAAGTTGGTAACTCTTTCTGAAGAACAAACTGGTTCTGGTTTGTTGCATAGGGATGAGCTCCTTCACTGAAGAAGTGGGAAAACAAGCAGCTCACTAAGATACCTAGAGATTCAGATTATGTGCTACTTTCACTTGAAACTAACAACACTCAACACAAGTAAGAGTCCAGGTAAGTAGGCTTTAAGGTCCCTTTTATCAGACTAATAAAAAGGGACTTAAGTTCAATTTTTTAAAAGACATTTATTTTATTTTTAAAAGATTTTATTTATTTATTTGACAGAGAGAGAGAGATAGCCAGCAAGAGAGGGAACACAAGCAGGGGAGTGGGAGAGGAAGAAGCAGGCTCTCAACAGAGGAGCCTGATGTGGGGCTCGATCCCAGAACACTGGGATCATGCCCTGAGGCAAAGGCAGATGCTTAACGACTGAGCCACCCAGGCGCCCCTAAAAGACATTTAACAGCGATTTCAACCATCAGTTAGAATCGAACTTTGTCTTCAACAATCCTTCCTATTACTATTTTCTATCACATTAGACCATCTGCAGATATATGCTATATACAATATATTCCAAAATCGTGATCTATTTTGCTAGAATGAGTGACATTAAAAAAACAACACCGAAATGCCAATTTACTCATTTTGTTTACCAAATGTAATCAGGGCAGCTACTTTGCAACTCACAGGAGAAGTGAAGCATTTCTAATTCAACAAGTTAACCCTGTGATTTGAGGAATTTGAGGAGAAAAGAAGGCAGTGGTTAATACACTGCATCAGTAAGACAAGCATCCATGAAAATAAAAGGCTGTTAAACTGTTCAAATGCAATATTAAAATGCAACAAGTTTATGGATTAGGGAAGAGTGACTTCAAAGAGAGAGAGAGCTGTACTGTTGACAAAATATATAGTGCTAGACAGAGAACCAAGGGAGAAGCCCATAGGATATCATTCCAATCCCTACAATTTTTGGAGATGCTGAAGCTTTCTGATTCATTATGACTAGTTTAGAAACTGGAATAGCCCTAGTCTTATGGTGGAAGCTCATTGATGAATAAATCGTGATAATAGCATGATCATGGGAATTTATAGAGCACTCTTTATGCGTTGGCCTCATCTCACCTGCGGATGTCAAAGGGAAGGTGATAAAACAGGGATATCTTCAGTCCTGCCTAGGTGTCCATCATTTCACTCAAATACTTATTTTGAATCCAAATTGAAACACATAGTATGGTATAATGGAAAGTAGATTGCAATTAGAGCCTGGAGACTTGAGTTCTAATCTTCTCATCTTAAATAGGCCAATTCTCATCTGTAGTGATAATTGATGGTAAAAGTTTTTTTTTTTTTTTTTTTTTATTCTTAATGTGAGATTTAGACTGGGTGATCTCCAAAAATCCTCACAGATTTATCATCCCAGGATTCGATTGTTCAGTATCAAACATGTGCTGTCACAGACTGTGTTGTCTTCCTCTGTAATAACTTGAGAACTCCATATAAGAAAAAAATCTCCTCCCACTTTCCTTTAAAACATTGTTTTTCTCAATACTCCTCATGTAGAAGAACAATCAAGTCTTCGTTGGCCATATTTAGATTATCCTTTAACAATGTTTAATCTCAGACTTGCCTTTTCCTTAGCCTCACTAGAATCGATTGATAAATACCGGGGCATAGCATCTCATGTTTAAATATAACCTCAGGCAAAGAATTCATCCTGCCAAATAATATCACAATGACTTTGGAAAAGAATTTTTGAGTGATCTACAGAATTATTTATGAGGATTTATAACCATAGGTTGACCTGATATGATTCTTATGCTGACATTTTGCCATGCTTAGGAAAGATACATTGTTTTTAAAATAGATTAATACAGAACAGAAGGGCCCTAATATCTTGTCTTAGTTTTCTATATAACGAAACTTTTCTTTTTGAATCTAGAGTCATAATTATCATAAACAGTACAAAAATAACATTCCTTATTAACATCCACCTTGAATTATGAAATAAAGACCTTGCCTGTATCCCAAGAGACCCAATGCTAATCATATTGAGCGATTAATTTTGCAAAAATTCAACCACCATAATAATGCTCTGCTGGCTGAGGGACTGTCAAAGACACCATGAAAAGACTCCCTTCAACCACCTTGTGTAGTATCATTATAATTAAACACCAGCAAAAACAGAACATGTAGACCAAAGTCTATACAGGACTATCTAAGGATATGACATTTACCACAGCTTTTCTTCTAAATTGTTGTTCATTTCAGTCAAAAATGTAACCACATTGACATTCCACTTACACAGTTTTACCAAGGAAATTCTGCACTGTATTAATAAAATGTCAACTGTTTCCACACTGGTAGGAGGTGAAAAACTTCAGATTTAACAGCATTAGAGTCTTGTTATCGGCATGAGTTTTTGGATTCTGTATATCTTTTCTTCTTCATTTTAGAGTAATGGGAGATGCCCGGGACAAAAGCATGTGGGATGTAAGAGAAACAGAAACCAATGTGACAGTTTTCAGGAGTTGCCAGCAAGTTGCTTCCCTTCCCATTTTCTTCCCTTCCTGTTAACCTTTTACTTGACAACATCAAATAAAAACTTTTGCAAACAGCATTTCAGTAAACACTTTTTAAAAATCTGCTTCTTTCATAGCCCCTTCAATTGATTATGGTTTCTACCTCTGGTTCAATTTTTCTTATTATATGCTACTACAAGTCAGAAAGTTTCTAGAATCTTGCCCCATAATTGAATCTCAGTATCTAAAACCCCAACAATTCAAAGTTTTTTTTTACTTGTGCTCTTCTCAATGGGCTCTTTGAGAAAGCTGCCTGCAAGGTGGTATTTTTTTTTAATTAAACTCCTGTTCATTGTTAATAAAGTGACTATTTCCAGAGTCAAAAGGTTTTACTACTTGAATAGGTTTTTTTTACTAGTTATATCTTTCATTTTTTTATTTAAAGTTTTTAAATTCCAGTTAGTTTACATACAGTATGATATTCATTTCAGGTGTACAATATAGTGATTCCACACTTCCATACGTCACCTGGTGCTCATCACGACACGTGCCCTCCTTCATCCCCATCACCTGTTTCACCCGCCCACCCTCACCGCCCTTCTAGTAGCCATCAGTTTTTTCTCTACAGCTAGGAGTCTATTTCTTAGTTTGCCTCTCTTTTTTCCCCTTTCCTCATTTGTTTTGTTTCTTAAATTCCACAGATGAGTAAAATCATACGGCATTTGTCTTTCTCTGACTCAGTTTGCTTACCATGATACTCTCTAGCTCCACCCATGTTCTTGCAAAAGGCAAATTTCTCTCCTTTTATGAATATATCATTTATACATTGAGAGATCTATATCTCACATCTTCTTTATCTATTCAGCAATCAATGGACACTCGGGCTGTTTCCAATATTTGGCTATTGTAGACAATACAATATGGCTGGAATGCAGGAAAATTCTATTTTGAACTTCTTGAAGAAACTCCACACTGTTTTCCACAGTGGCCACACAGTTTGCATTTCCACCAGCAGTGCAAGAGAAATCCCCATTCTCCACATACTCACCAACACCTGTTGTTTCTTATGTTGTTGATTTTAACCATTCTGACAGGTATGAAGTGATATCTCATTGTTGTTTTGATTTGCATTTCCCTGATCATAAGCTATGTTGAACACTTTCATGTGTCTATTGGCCATCTCTTTGTCTTCATTTTTCCAAAGAAAAATGTCTTTGGAGAGATGTGTCTTCTGCCCATTTTTAAAACTGGATTATTTGTCTTTTGGATGTTGAGTTTTAGGAGTTCTTTATACATTTTGATACTAATCTTTTATCAGATATGTCATTTGCAAGTATCTTCTCCCATACCATAGTTTGCCTGTTAGTTTTGCTGATTGTTTCTTTCACTGTGCAAAAGCTTTTTATTTTGATGTAGTCCCAATACTTTTGCTTTTGTTTCCTTTGCCTCAGGACACATATCTAGAAAACAGTTGTTATGGCCAAAGTCAAAGAAGTTACCACCTGTGTTCTCTTCTTGAATTTTTATGTTTTCAGGTCTTATATATAGGTCTTTAATCCATTTTGAATTTACTTTTGTGTATGATGTAAGAAAGTGGTCCAGTTTTCCCAACACCATTTTTTAAAGAGACTGTGTTTTCCCCAGTGGATATTCTTTCCTGCTTTGTAGAAGAGTAATTGACTATATAATTGTGGGTTCTTTTCTGAGTTTTCGATTGTTTCATTGATCTATGTGTCTGTTTTTGTGCCAGTACCATACTGTCTTGATTACTACAGGTTTGTAATATAACCTGAAGTCTGGAATTGTGATGCCTCCAGCTTTGTTCTTTTTCAAGATTGCTGTGGTTATTTGGGGTCTTTGTGGTTCCATACAAATTTTAGGATTGTTTGTTCTAGCTCTGTGAAAAATGCTGTATTTTGATAGAGATTGCATTAAATGTGTAGATTGCTTTTGATTTTATAGACATTTTAACGATATTTGTTCTTCGAATCCATGAGCATGGATCGTCTTTACATTTCTTTGTGTCATCTTCAATTTTATTAATTTTTTTAAAGAAGCAGCTCCTGGTCTCATTGATCTGTTCTATTGTTGTTTTTTTCAGTTTCTATATCATTTATTTGTACTCTAATCTTTATTATTTTCTTCCTTCTGCTGGCTTAAGGGTTTGTTTGTTGTTCTTTCTCTAATTCTGTTAGGTGTAAGGTTAGGTTGTATATTTGAGATTTTTCTTCCTTTTTTTTTTTTCAAGATTTTATTTATTTATTTGACAGAGAGAGAGAGAGCAAGCGAGAGAGGGAACACAAGCAGGGGGAGTGGCAGAGGAAGAAGTAGGCTCCCAGCGGAGGAGCCCAATGTGGGCTCCATCCCAGGACCCTGGGATCATGCCCTGAGCCGAAGGCAGATGACTAACGACTGAGCCACCCAGGTGCCCCAAGATTTTTCTTCCTTCTTAGCGTAGGCCTGTATTGCTGTGTATTTCACTCTTAGGACCACTTTTACTGCATCCCAAGATTTTGGACCATTGTATTTTCATTTTCATTTTTTTCCGTGTATTTTTTTTTTTTTATTTCTTTGATTTCTTGGCTGACCCATTCATTATTTAGTAGCATGTTCTTTAACCTCCATATATTTGTGATCTTTCCAGATTTTTTCTTGTGGTTGATTTCTCGTTTCATAACTTTGTGGTCAGAAAAGGTGCATGGTATGTCTTCAATCTTTTTTTATTTGTTGAGGCCTATTTTGTGACCTAATATGTGATCTATTCTAGAGAATGTTCCATGTGCATTTGAAAAGAACGTGTATTCTGCTGTATTATGATGTAATGTTCTGAATATATCTGTTAAATCCATCTGGTCCCATATGTTACTCAAATCCATTGTTTCCTTGTTTTTTTCTGTTTAGATGATCTGTCCCCTGATGTGAGTGGAGTGTTAAAGTCCCCTATTATTATTGTATTACTATCAATTATTTCCTTTATGTTTTTGTTTCATGTATTTGGCTACTTCCACGTTGGTGCATAAATATTTACAATTGTTGTATCTTCTTGTTGGATTGTCTGTTTACTATTATATAGTGCTCTTCTTTGTCTCGTGTAAGACTTTGCTTTATAATCTCGGTTGTCCACTGTAAGTATTGCTACTCTGGCTTTCTTTCTTTCTTTCTTTTTTTCTTTCTTTCTTTTTTTTTTCTCTCCAAGAGAAAAAAAAAAAATTAGCTCCAAACTGCAAAAGCTACAGACCCAAAGTGAATACATTTCATTTTATGTCTACAAAACATCACATCTAATTTGTTGTTTAATCCAATATTCAAAAACCTCTGGGGGGATCTGGAAATAATTTATCAGGCAGATATTTCTCACCTCAGAAGAATTTTCAAATATGTCTGTTGATTGCAGACAAACCCAACTTATCTTAAACCAAGACTTAGCTGTGGTCAAATGATTTCCAAAACAAAATTGTAGAAAATTTTCAGTTCTTTTGAGTCAGCTTTATTGCAGGATAATTTACATGCAATAAAATTCACTATTTTTAAGTGAACGTGCTGATATCATGTTACAAACGTCTGTAGTCATACATATACCTGCCAGTAGGATTACAAAACAGACGATTTTAAAAACCCCAAAGAAGTTCCCTTTGTGGCAATCCCTTCCTCCTCCCCCTCTGCCCCTGGCAACCACGGATCTTCCTTCTTTCACTACAGGCTTGCCTTTCCTAGAACCATGTCATGTAACCAGAATCATACGTCATGCAGTCCTCTGCATCTGGCTTCATTCACTCAGAATCATACTTTTGACCCTCATTTAGGTTGTCGCAACTGCCGGCACTTCATTCTCTCTTTTTAATTAAATAATGACCCATTATATGAATTTACAATATTTTATCCAGGAGTCCTGGCCCCCATCTCCTCCTCTCCCAGCCCAGCAGTTGAGACCCCCAGCCCCTCCTTCCTCAGACCCAGGAGTCCAGACCTCCAGCCCCCTCCTCCCTCAGACCCAGGAGTCTAGGCCACAAGTCCCCTCCTCCCTCAGACGCAGGAGTCCAGACCCCCAGCCTCCTCTTTCCTCAGACCCAGGAGCCTAGGCCCCTTGCCCCTTCTCTCTCAGACCAGGAGTCTATACCCTGAGCCCCTCCCTCAGGACCCCAGAGTTTTGGGAACCCCCAGGCTAGTAGGTCCCAGCTTCGGATCCTCGAATTCTCATATTCTCTCATAGTCTACGAGGAAGGTACTATTGGCGAACACGCACTTTAGGTGGGAACAGGCTGATGTATTTGAAAGCCTGCAAGCGGCCATCGGTGGAAGCAGCAGTACTCTAACCTACTCTGGCTTTCTTTTGACAACCATTTGCCTGATAAATGTTTCTCCATCCCCTTACTTTCAATCTGTAGGTGTCTTTAGGTCTAAGATGAGTCTCTTATAGGGAGCATATAGATGCATCTTATTTTTTTTATCCATTCTGATACCCTTTGTCTTTTGATTGGACCCTTTAGTCCATTTACATTCAATGTAAATATTGATAGGTATGTATTTATTGCCACTTTATTACTTGTTTTGTGGTTGTTTCTGGAGATTTTCTCTGATTCTTTCTTGTCTTTCTCTCATGTTTTGCTGATGTTCTTTAGTGATGTATTTGGATTTTTCTTTATTCTTTGCATGTTCATTAGTGGGTTTGGGTATATGATCACCATCACATTTGTATGATAACCTCTTCTGCAAAGAGCGGTCTGTATGAAGGTGATGGTTGTTCAAGTTTGAACACATTCTTTCCTCCTCTTCTCTCCATGTTTTAGGCATATGTTATTATATTTTATATTCTTTTTTGTGAGTTCCTTGACTGATTTTTATAAAAATATTCATTTTTACTGCTTTTGTGTTTCCATCTTTTATACTGTCACTTTTGGTCTTTCCTTTCCACGCAAATTGTCTCCTTTAATATTTTTTGCATTGCTGGTTTAGTGATCATGAACTCCTTTAGTTTTTGTTTGTCTGGGAAACTCTTTATCTTTCCTTCTACTCTGAATAATAGCGTTGCTGGATAGAATATTCTTGGTTGCATTTTTTTCCCCTTCGGCACGTTGAATATATCATGCCACTCCTTTTGGCTTGCCAAGTGTCTGTTGAGAAATCTTCAGCTACCTTTATGGATTTTCCAAGTTAAGGATTTCTTTTGTCTTGCTGCTTTTAAGGTTTTTCATTTCTCACTATATTTTGCAAATTTAATTACAATATGTCTTGGCATTGTCCTGCTTTTGTTGATTTTGATGGGGGTTCTCTGTGCCTCCTTGACCTGGATGTCTATTTCCTTCCCCAGATTAGGGAAGTTTTCTGCTGTTATTTCTTGAAATAAATTTTCTTTCTCTTCTTCTTCTGGGACTCCTTTAATATGAATGTTATTATGTTTGATGGAGTCACTGAGTTACCTAAGTCTATCCCCATGTTGCATAATTCTTTCTCTTGTTCAGCTATTGTTTTCCCTTACTTTGTCTTCTATGTCATTAATTCATTCCTATGCTTCTTCTAGCCTGCTGTTCATTGCATCAAGAGTGTTTCCAGTCTCATTTATTGCATACTTCATCTCTGATTGATTCTTTTTTAACACTTTTATCTCTGTGGTAATGGTCTCATTGATATCTTCTATTCTTTTCTCAAGCCCAGTGAGTATTCTTATAATTTTTGCTTTTTAAGTTCTCCATCAGATATGTTTAGATCTCTGGCCATGGACTTATCTTGTTCCTTCATTTGTGATAAATTCCTCCATCTTGGCATTTCATCTGAGTCTCTGCCTTCTTCTCTGTGTTAGAAAACCAGTTATATCTCCTGATCCTGAAAGAAATGGCCTTATGAGGAAAAGATCATGTAGTGCTCACAGCCTGGTGCTTCAGGGAGTATCTCCAGTGTGTGCTCCACATGTGCTCTGTTGTTGTGTTTTTGCTCTTCCATCCTTTAGCCAGTCATCTGCAGAGGCTCTCCTTGCCTGCTATGTTCAGTGTTTGGTCCCTGGTCTGAATGTGGCAAGTTTTAGCTAGGTGTGCTCTGTTCTGCTTGTGAAATGAGATCTGTCATCACCTCCACCAAAACTGAGGCCCTGTAAAATTCTCTGGTCTGGAGACATGGGGTGGGCAGAGTTTTGTGCTAGTCTTCTGGGGGTGGGGCCTGCTACTCTGGGACTGAGGCATGTATGACTGAGAAAGGCATTTCCACCAGCCACAGGGTATTGGACTTGATGTAAGCAAGTTAGGCAACCAGTGTAGGGACTACACTTCTTCTTGCAGGTGGTTCTGTGTTTATGCTGAGGAGTGGGGGGGGGGGGGATTGGCACAGGCCAGCTGCTTTGTTCCCAGAGAGGTATCTCTGCGAATGCTGTCTCTCAGAAATGCACTCTGAGAAGAGCAAATAATCTCCTCACTGTGTGCATTAGGGGCTCACTGTTTCCATGCTGTCCACCCCTGGGTTGCCTGCCTTCTCTCCAGGAGCAGTGCAGCGTCCTGTGGGCTCTATTCTAGCCAAGCCCGCTGATTTTTTAAACTCCTGGCTCTAAGCCCCTCTGGTAACAAGAACTCATGAAATTCAGCCCCTTTCCTTTTCCAAGCCAATGGCTTTGGGAAAACATTCTCCTTAGGCATTCCCTGCGTGCTCCCCTCTCTTACCCTTTTCTGCAACTGCAGCTTCATTGTCTCTCCCCCAAATCATGTCTCTGCACTTGCTACCTTCTTTGATGTGGCCTCTTATCTCCCTTTAGACCTGTCAGTGTTCAGTTTGATTTCCGGGGTATTTAGGATGATTTGATGGTTATCTATTTGTGTTCACAGGATGAGCTAAGCCTAGGGTCCTCTTACTCCACTACCATATTCCTGCTCCACTACTTGAATATTTTACTTCTCATTTATTGTAAGAGGGTGAACTAAAGAGTATCATGTGGGAATGCAGTGATTAAAAAATTCTTAGTTGGAGAAAAGAAGAATAAATTCAATTTCCAAAGCAGATTTTAAGCTAAAGTCATTTAACACAATTAAATCTGCAGCTTTGAATGTATTGAGAATTAAGAGCTTGTGAAAATTATACATCTTTATAGGTCTGCTAAATGTTGCCAAAATTTAAAATGCCTTCTGGAAATGAATAAATAAATAAAACTAAATCAAACAAGCAAATATCCCTCAAATCCTATTCAGCAGCATTTATTTTTTAATTTTTATTATTTTATTTTTGAAAGAGAGAGGGAGAGAGCATGTGAGAGCATGTCAGTGGGGGGGGGGGACTTAGGGGGAGGGAGAGAATCTTAAGCAGGCTCCACACTCAGCATGGAGGCTGATGTGGGGCTTCTTCTCACTGCCCTAAGATCCTGACCTGAACTGAAATCAAGTTGGATGCTTTATCAACTGAGCCACCCAGGTACCCGGGTCAGCAGCATTTAGTGAATAGGTCATAGGAGCTATAAAGTGGTTTTGATCAAGACAGCCTTAATATCTCCCTCAGCTTGACTAAAATTTAGACAGGTTTCTTCCTGACACTGGACTCCTGATCTCCTTTTCTTAAAGCATTAACTTTAGAGAACTTACAATTGCAAGTTCTTTCTCTCCTCTTTTGAGATATCAGTCCTCTCTCAGCTTATTGCCAGTTTCTCAACCCCATAATTGCTTTTCTCAAGGACCTGGACATTCTTCCTTTGAACTATAATCATCAAGAAACATAGTGCCCCTATTTACCAGTCAGGGGAGGATAGGAGCCTAACTTTTGTAAGCACCATTTAGGAAACACAGATGACCTAATCACAATGACCAACTTCCTTCCCAGTGCTTCAAGTTTTCCTACCTTTCATTTTAGTGGAGTTGCATTCAATCTCCCTTCCCCATTGCAATGGACCTGAATAAAGTCTTCCTTGTCTGTTTTAACTTGTTTGTTACAATTTTGCTCCAAGAGTTTGGGTGGCTATGTTGCATTTTCCTCTGCTTTGGCTTTCATTACTCCCTCTCCCCCCAAATTCATTCCATTTTCACTTAATGATGAAAGAAAGGAAGAAACAATTCAGATTTGGCAAAATGAGCAAAGTGGAAAATATCAGTGGTGTGCTGTAAATATAAAATTGAGAACTCTTCAACAACCTTTATATAGTAGAAAGCAGGACTATTTCCCCTAGAACTATGTGTGATCAGTCATTTCCTGACCAAACACTTTCTTCTTACCTTTACATTTCACCTAAAACTTCTTATAAATCCTCAAATCTCACTGCTGTTACTTATTCTTTCATATGAAGGCAGTGTAGTTCTTTTTTATTATTTAAAATGTAACTAGTCATCAATGTGTAAATTTCGATTAGTTGTTTATACAATCAAGGTTCTTGGGAAATGATTTACAACACAAAAGGATTTTGATCATTCTAGTTGACCACTTTGTGAATAGATACCAAGAGGGTTGAGGTGGTTCTAATTTGCTAAAAGGGAAGATGGTGAGTGAGCAGGATATTAATTCCCACAAAATATTCTAAGAAGCCTGTGAAAAGCATGGTTGGTAGGCACAAGAAGTATCTCTCTCCTCTACATGGAGTGGGGAAAAATTGTTACCTGATAGTTTTACAGGCAAAATTTATCAAATCCATGAGGAACGAGTAATTCTTGCGTCATTTAAATTGGTGACTAGCGTAGAGAAGAGAGAAAGCTCTTGTACTCATCTGCTAAATTAGCACAGCCACACCCCAAATCTGATGAGGCAGCAGAAAAAAGAAAGCCAGAGGTGTATTACATTTATAAGAGAAATAAAACATAAATAAAAATAGCAGCACATTTTAAAAAATACCCCATGACTAAATTTAAGAAATGCAAACATGATTAAACTTCAGAAAAAGTATATTATTTTGCATTAATAAAGTCAAAAGATTATCTTGATTTATATTAAAAAAGCATTTGATTAACTTCAACATCTGTTTCTACTTTAAAACATCTTTTAGCCAATTAGGAATGGAAGAATACCTCCTTGACATAACAGAATGAGCACATAGAAACCAAGAGTGAATATTCTTAACAGCACCTCATTATAAGAATTCTCTTTATTTTTGACCCATTGCTCACTAAAACGGACTGGAAAAGGGCCAGACTGAGTAGAATAATGCTCACGTAGATTTCAGGTCAACCACATATTTCTCTCCTTTGGGAACAACTATCTATTTGTACCATTTTTAGGAATTATTGACTTAAAATCCATATTTCTGGCTACTTTTCGCAGTTAGAAAGATCATATAAAACATCCTGTTTCTAGACCTGTTCCAAAAGCTTCAGACCAGTGACTAATTCTTGTGATTTTATATATGCATATTTTATCTCTGTTTTCCTATTAAAAAGTATTTGGTGTTAAATTTATTGTGGGCAATACAACAACAAACCTAAATATAAAAGTATCAACTGTAGTTACTATGGTGATAATGTAAATCAGTGTCTTTCCGGATCTTTTTTGCAATTTATGTTCAATATGAATAAGGAAACTCTTCAAATGCCTTTGACCTAATTAACTATATGCTTTATAAATGCCAATTGGGGATGTATGGACAAGTGAACAAACCGTTCATGTGATAAAGTTTAAATTCTTAGACATCTGTTGTTATTTAAAGGTCCCTGAGATTTAATTGTTTCCTTGGACTCTCAACATTCAAATACTTCCAGATATTGCATGAAATATACTCTGTGAGAAAGTTTGACTCCATGAGTACCTTTGGGAACCAAATACGATGCTATTTTGCCATATGTGAACTTGTAAGACCACAATAGGAAAAAAAAAAAGTTTTGAAAACATACACTTGATTTTTAGGAATAAAACTTTTAGTGCTACAGAGGAGAGTGGTTCATCATTTTATTTTGAATCCAACTCAGTCTTTCTCATCTGAGGATATAGATTAGTCCTGAAGTTTTAATCAGGTAAATTACTTAGCTGTTTCATTAGGTTTTTCTCCCCCCTGAGATTTTGTCCTGTTTTTTCATTTGGAACATATTCCTGTTTCTTCATTTTGCTTGACTTTGTCTTGGTTTCTATGCATTAGATGAAATAACCACCCCTAGTCTTGAAGGAGTGGCCTCCTGTAGGAGATGAACCTTACCTTTCAATCCTGCCCTAGTTCTTGGTTATTTCTCAAACGTTTGTGATTGTGCAAGCAGCCTATGCTGTTTTTTAGTGACTCCCAGTAGTGGAGGGTGTGCCAAGACCAGTCAGTCCCACAGGGGAGGAACTCAGTCAGCACCTAGATTCAGTCTAATTGGAAGCCAGACTTTCAGGCAGCCGCTTTTAAAAAATGTAAATATATAGAGTTCAGTGGGACTACAAGTTTAAGCCCTGTGGGCTACAGGAGCCAGGCTATCTGGAGGTGCCCCCTGGACTGCAGTCAGCAAAATTGGGCCTCCAGCTGAGTGTATGAGTTTCCTTTTGGGAGGTACCAGTGACCTATAGTGAGGTAAGGGGAGAGCACAAAGTTGATGGCTTTGGGCCTGTATTATTTGAGAGCCCTTCCATAGCTTCTAGATGTGTGCCAAACCTGAAACCTGCCCTTTTGGCCAGAGCTCCAGGACACACAAATAAGGCTAAACTGGAAGATGTGTATTAGTCTGTTGTCTGTACAGCGACATGAGGGTAGTAGCCTGCCAAGAACAACCTGCCCCATCGTTATAGTCCCATGCGTCCCAGGAACACAAGGCTCCCCTGATCACTAGAGCCAAACAAGGGACATCTCCTGGGGTACGCACAAAAACAGGCTCGCCAGATTTAAACACTAGGACACCAGACGTGCGTAGAATTTCCCTCTGACACCCCCCCCCCCCCCCCCCCAGAGACACTGGTGCTCTAGAACCCAGCAGAGCTGGCAGTGCAACTGTGGCACCCTCTGGAAAAGAAAAAAAGAAGAAAAAAACAAGAAAGAAAAGAAAACAGGAGAAAAGATAAAATGAACTCACCGGCTTCAGCAGTGCAGAGAAATAGCAGGAACATGGCACCCGCCAGCTTTTGTCCGGAAGAATATCCCAGACCCGTGCTTTAAAATTAGCAAGTGAGTCTCTCTCACGTAAAGTCAGGCACTTTTCAAAGGGTAGTTTCTGCCCTCGGCCCTGAGGTGAGTGAGTCTGCCCACCAGCCCTTTCTGAGCTGGTTCTCAGTTTGCCACGGCCTGGCAGGTCTCGGGCAGCAGCCCTGTTGCTTTTCAAAGTCAGAGTTTTGTAGGCTCCTCTCAGGTGCAGGTCCTAAAGGTTGATGGTGCTCGGGGTTTGGTTCAATGCCTTCTGTCCTCGGGGAACTAAGTCCTGGTTTTGACTTCCCTCCGGCTTGTGTGTTGCTGTGCTGCGGTGGTGTTTACGGCAACATTGTGTCCCAGCCTCTCCTGCCCGCTTTGATGTGGTCTTCTTCTCATTTGACTGATGTGAACATGTCACTCTGCCCGTTTTTAGTTGTTTTTTTTTTTTTTCAGAGAAAATTTTTCCATCTATAGCTATAGATTCCATGTGTCTGTGGGAGGAAGTGAGGTCAAGATCTTTCTAGTCATCATCTTAAGCTGGAACCAAGAATATAGATTAAAGTATAATTAGCAGAAGTATAATTGTTATTCCTTTTAGAATAACTGGTTTATTGGTTTGAAACCCGAAGCTTCCTGGGTGAAAACTGAAACTGGCCCCCATACACAGAGAACAGGGAGAGACTGAAGAAAAAAGCAGACCGTTCTGTAGTGTCAGATTTAATAAGCAAGAGAACTTAACATAGGAGGTTTGATTTGTGGCTGCAAAAAGAGTAGATCTCTGCACCTGCCTGCCGGAATTTTAAGTTTATACAGAGACTATGAATGGGTTCACTCACATATACCTCAAATGTTCTCAACAACACATTACTTTCTCAAAGCTGCATCCTGGGACAGCTTCTAGTGCAGGGCAAGCAGTGGGATGCACGTTCCAAGGACAGGGGAGTGGGGGAGGAGCCTCTGATTGACTGTGGCCAGCTCACAGGACACCGAGCATCACAGGTTTCCATGATCTCCTCCAATGTCAAAAAGTATTACAAGTATCTTTTTGTGTATTTGTTTTCTTTACTCAGGCTATAGGAACTCTGGAAATGGAAGGTGTGCCTTATTCATCTTTTTACAGTTCAATACATTTAACTGCAGATCTTGCTTTTCAAGCATTTTTTATATAGTTTCCATATTAAAACCTACTATGGGAGTTGCTACATAGTAGGTACACATTAACAGTTATTGAATGAATAAAATTAGAATGCAAGCCAACTATTATTAAGTACTAATTTGTGCCCCTCAATGAATGGAGAGTTATGAGATTTAAATATCTCCTTCTAGACATTAGGGAATACATTAACATTCTAGTAGCCCCCTAACATATGAACTAGACTATAAGAATTCCCATTTTTATCAAGAGGAAGAAGAAAATGTGACATGAGTGTCTCAAGGCACAGAAAAATTTCCTGATAGGAAATTTCAAAAACTAAAATAAGTTACTTGAAGGTAAGAATCTTCTTCTTTAATAGGGATATTCATTCAATCATTAAATGTAATTGTGTCAGGCTAGATACATGAACATTTTCTCTCACTGTCCTTTTTATCCTTTGGTTCTATTATTACCATTCGATGCTTTCTACTTAGTTTTCACTCTAGCATGTTAGCGATGAGGAGCTGATGTTTCGCACGACTTGCAGTGTGGATTGTCTCATTGAAATGTAATCCCTTGCAAGTATGCAAAAAAATCAAAAAGCAAGATCTGCACTCAGATGTACTGCACAAATTCCACTCAACATACAATTCCTATTACAGTAGTCCCCTCTTATCTGTGGTTCCCTTTCCTGTAGAACGGTTCCCTGTGGTAAACTGTGGCCTGGTAAACTGATGATCCTGCTGTATCATCAGAAGGTCAGTAGTAGTCTTTTTTTTTTTTTCCTAAGATTCCATTTATTTATTTCACAAGGGGGGGCATAAGCAGGGGGACAAGCAGAGAGAGAGGGAGAAGCAGGCTCCCTGCACAGCAGGGAGCCTGACTCCGGGGCTTGATCCCACTATCCTGGAATTATGACCTGAGCCGAAGGCAGACGCTTCACTCACTGAGCCACCCAGGCGCCCCCAGGTCAGTAGCAGTCTGCTGCTATACCACAGTGCCTACATCCTTTGCCTCAGTTCATCTCTTCACATAGGCATTTTATCCTCATACGTCATCACAGGAAGAAGGATGAGTATAGTACAGTAAGATATTTTGACAGATCACACTTAAATAACTATTATTACAGTATATTGTTAAAGCTGTTCTATTGTACTATTAGTTATTATTGTTAATCTCTTAATGTACCTAATTTATAAATTAAACTTTAGCATAGGTATGCATGTATAGGAAAAAAATATGGTATATATATCAAAAGAGGGGCTACTGTATTGACAATCTCTGTATTGACTTTCCCCAAGTGGGGCTCAAATTAAGTGAATCTGTCTTACTTATAAAATGATCATTGAACTCATTTACAACAGTTTTATTGTCATACGCATTTATACGATACTCATAACAAATATCTCATTACAGTACAATTATGAGCTATATCTGATAGCAATTATTCCTGTATCTTTAATCAACCTTAAAAAATAATCACACACACACACACACAAACCCAGGTCGTTTTATTCTCCAGGATAAAGGCTATGAGAATTGCATCGCTTATTCCTGCTTCTTCCCTGAATTCCCCTTACATACTCTTTCCTCCTTTCCCCTCTCTTTACTTGCTGTAGCCCAGCTGGTCACAGCATGGTTATTTACTACTTTGGAATAGTTCATGTCATTTTAATTCTTTCCTGAGGAACCAGATACAGGATCAAGTTTAATCTTGCTAGAGATTTAGACAGAACTGAGTGGCATGGTCTAAAATTTCTTAGTGAAATAGGTAAGAAATATGCTCACTTGTTGGACAGTTGAATATGTTTGTGTATGTGAAACATACTAAACAGCAAATCAGTCTCTAGTGCTATGACCAATTTTACCCACAATATATATTTTAATTTTATTTTAAATACATTTCAAAGGGGCATACTAATTGCTTCTTTCTCACATGTGATATTGACTGCATGTATGGCAGTGAGATAATTTTCAAGATATTCTGGAACCCTGAGAATAGTAATAATGCCACTTTTTAAAATAAAGATTTCAGTCAGTATAAAAAAAATAAAGAAATAAATGCAAACAACATTCCTCCAAGGTAAACCACTGATGCATTATTTTTAATAGAACACTGGAAAAATCTAAATGCCTTTCTGTTGAAGGCTGGTTGAGTAAACCATGATATGATACACAGTAGAACATTGGGCAGCCATAAACCAAAAGAGTAAGGATGATCTCTATGATCTAATAAGGACTGATTCCCATTACATAATATTAAATAACAAAGTAAGAGTAAGATGCAAAGAAGGATATAGAGTAAGCTACCTTTTGTGGAAAAAAGAGAGAAGAAGGTGACTATATATATATATATATATATACACACACACACTCACACACATGTATATACATACATATTATGTGTGATATAATAAATACATAAATATATGTATTTTACATATATATAATCAGATTTATTATGTGTGTTTATATGTGTTTGTATAGCTATATACCTCTATTACATATTTTATAAAGAAACACAGAAATGGTAACACAAAATCTATTTCAAATAGTTACCTCTAGGTGGGTCAGTGGGAACAATGTAGAAGGAATAGAAATGGAAATAAAACTTTACCTTTTTGTGTTGTGTTGATTTTAGGATCAGACAAGTGTTGTAGAGAGAATGAATATACTAGTTTTGAAAATATTTTGTATGAATTAAGTGATAGAGCAAATGAATAAATACATCATTTTGCTTTGGAACCAGTTTTTTTTTTTCAGTGTTAGAAAAGAGGAGAAAAAACTATGTTGTTAGAATTGAATTTGCTGTGATATATAAATTTGTGTTTTTTTAAAATAGAAATACTTTGTAATCTTTACACTGAAAGGTCTAGGCAAAATGAAATTCAATAACAATAAGGACACCTAGTTTCCAGAACTTGATTTCTAATGTCATTCCCTGTGGTGGGAGGAGAGGGGTCGAGGGGGCTGAGGATGGAAACCTTTTAGGGAAAGTGGTGGTTTTGTGTCTAGGACACAGAAATTACACACTGAGTCTGAATTTAGAGCCAACTGGGACATGTTCTGAGGATATAAGATCTCATCAAAAGTTACCATTACAAAAATGAATAGGAAAACCACAGGTGGGGAAAAAATTCCTAATACACATACCTGACAAAGGACTCCATTCCAGTCCATCTATCTGACAAAGGAATATTTATTTATCTAAGAAACTCTTTCAAATTAACAGTAAAAAGAGGAACAAGAACGACTCAATTTAAAAAAAAAGAGAAAAGAACAAACAGTTCTAAAGACAAGATACAGGAATAGCCCATAAGCTCAAAAAAGTTCAATATCATTAGTCAATAAGACCATGCAAAATAAAACCACAAATAGTGGTTTAGCTATTGGAATAGCTAAAAATTAAAAAAAAAAAAAAAAAAACAGGAAAAAAATTCCTGATAATATCATATTTGGGGAAGGTGAGGAGAAACTCGGCTCTCATGCATCGCAGGGATGAAACCACTGTTTGATAGCTTAACATGGAAAGCATCATCTGTCCTATCCTGTGACACAGAAATTCAACTCTGAGGTATTCACTCAAGAGAAATGAACATATTTGTCAATAAAAAGATTTGTAGAGGAATGTTCATGACAGCTTATTTATAATAATTAAAAATTAGAATAAATACATATGTCTGGCAGGATAATGGATTAAAAGATATGTTATATTGACATAATAGAACACTACACAACAATAAAAAGGAGCAATATATTGAAACATGTAACTGACATGGATACCTCTCAAAAACCACTGTGTTGAGTAAAAGAAGCAGACACAAATGAGTACATGCTGTATGATTCCATTTATATGATATCTAAGAACAGGCAAATTAATCTATAATGGTTGAAGTCTTCTCCCAGGGGAAGTAGTTAGATTCAGCTCAAATACATCATGTTTCCACCTTGCTGTTGATTACTTTCCCTTGCATCACTCCAGAGGTACCTAGTGTTGGTTTGTTCTGTTGTTGGTGATGCTAAGTTTGCTTGTTTGAATAAGTTAGTGTCTGCCAGATGTATGCAATGTAAAAATATCTTTCCTCCTTTGGAAATGTAGTAGAATACTCAGGAAGTATGTTTTGAGTGGTTATCCCTTTCATTTTTACTATAATGTATTTATTCATAAATTAATATAATTTAATATTTAGTAATGATCATGTTCAACCACTCACAAATTTCCTGATAATTAACAACTGGCTCTCATGCGATAGTATGAACTGGTTCCAGGACACTACTGTGCCTATCCCAATGTTGTCCCAAATAAATAAATGGATTATATAAGAACACTGAGAAAGATAAAATCCATAATTATAGTTCAATGGCTTAATGAATCTCGCTTGGAACCTGATACAATCAAATAGATCAAAATATGCAAAGATAGAATGTACGACTAACATGACAAATTATGTCATCTAATATGCGGCTACCATTCTTGGTAAGTAGTCAGAAAAACAGAAAGAGAGAGATCATTACATACAACAGAGAAAACACATTATACTTCTAAGGACCATGGCCCGTTCACAAAAAGGAAAGCATTTAACTTGACCACATAGAAAGTCTCAGTAAATCCTAAAAACTCAAAACAAAACAAAACAACAGCCAAAAGTCCTACATTGATTGTGTTCTTTTACTACATTGTGATAAAATTAGAAACAAATAACGAAACAATAGCTAAAATTAGATATGGAAATTTGTTCAAATTATATTTTAAAATAATTCTTGGCGTAAGAGAGAAAACACACTTTATAGAAAAATACATTTTAAATACACTTCACAGAAAAAAGTGTGCTTTCAATTAAAATTTCAATTAAAATTATAAACTTAATTTTCAATTATGAAATGTATTAAATTTTCCACTTTTAAACCTGGGGGAAAAAAACAGGGAAGGAAACAAACAACAGGTTTATTTTAAAAAGTAAAATTTGAAGTTAATAAAGTATTAAAAACAATAAAAGCAAAAATTAATGTCTTAGCTTGCAATAACAAAAAACAATAGAAATGATTACTAGTACTACAGTATAGACAAAACTTGGACATGACTTAGCAAGGAAAAAGAAAAAAAAGATGGAAATATTGTGCAGAATGGGAAAAAAGGAAGAAAACAAGGTATAGATTAAAAAATTTAAATATTATAAATAATTGCACACCATACACTTTAACACCTAGAATAAATGAATAACTTTCTTGAAAACCACTAAATGCCATATTTAACTGTCCCCCCAAATAAATCTTAAACAGATAAAAAGCTATAAAAGACACCAAAGTAGTGGTCTGAAGTTTCTGTGTTGAAAAGTTTTCAAGCTCAGATAACTTCAAAGTGATCTCTACCAAAATTCCCAAAAGCCTATCTTATGTGAGTTGTTTCAGAATTTAGATGAAATGAAATGAAAGCCAATTTCGTTATAAACAGATTTTTAAAAGTTAAATACAATATTGGCCAACATATGTCTCTATATCATCAATGTAGTTTGCGGCACTGATAATTCTGCTCAATCCTGCTTCCACTGGTGTTCTAAGTCTGCTAGCATGTTTTTGGTTTCCTTACAAGTATTTCTTCCTTTTTAACTCATGCAGCACTATTCTCATATCAATCTGTTTCTCCTTTTGGCTTTCTGCTCCTATATTAGAAATCATGTCTTTTGAATCATATTAAAGGTATCAAACCCTACTTAAGATTTTGCTTTTATTTCCTACAGTAACTCTTTATAAAAAGTTCATCACTTAAAGGACTGGCCCATGAAAAAAGAATGTAAAAAAGTGGTTGGGTTTGTTCCAAGAGAACCTTTTTTTTTTTTCAATCTCTCCTTTTTTTTAATGATTTTTTATTATATTATGTTAGTCACCATACAGTACATCCCCGGTTTCCGATGTAAGGCTCGATGATTTCATTAGTTGCGTATAACACCCAGTGCACCATGCAATATGTGCCCTCCTTACTACCCATCACCGGTCTATCCCATTCCCCCACCCCTCCCCTCTGAGGCCCTCAGTTTGCTTCTCATAGTCCATAGTCTCTCATGTTTCATTCCCCCTTCTGGTTACCCCCCCTTTCTTTATCCCTTTCTTCCCCTACCGATCATCCTAGTTCTGTTCCAAGAGATCCTTAGTGCTAAGCATAAGAACAAGATTTGCAGAACACAGTTTGTTTTTGGAAAGCATGTATTTCAATAATGTTATTAATAATATGCTAATGATAATTATTACTAAAATGTAATCCTCTTAAACTACCAGTTTCATAGTGTTCACTATGTTTCAGAAATAGCTTTGTTTGCTATTCACATTATACATGAGAACATTGGAACTTAGTCAGATAAGGACCTTGTTCAAGATCAGCTGACAAGTTAGTGGCAGAGCCAAAATTTAGATTCATTCAGACCTTCTTAACACCACAAATACTCTTTACTATTAAATAATGAGCTCTAAAGTATTTTTGGACATACAAGGTACTTACTCTGGGTAGATTATAAAGTTACCAATATAAATTCATATTTCTAACATTGATTCATCTTCTCCTGTTTTATACTTTTTGTATTCTCTTGTTTTTCCCAGAAGCCTCAGACAATTTTGAAAATAAAATCTAAGAATTTAACATTTTTTTCCTTAGGTTAAAAGTGTATATACTTTTAGAGAGTGATTCCATACCTAAGAATGTATAATAAAGAAATAACTATGAATATTAAAGAAAGATAACGCTACACATTCTTTTAAATATTGTAAAATATAGCAAAAACATGATAAATAACAAAAGTCCTAGAAGGTAGAATTAACTACAGTATTGAAATATAGGCAATGGAATACTAGGAAAGCATTAAAACTGATATTGTAGGACACAGGTAATAACATGAAAAGATAAACAACCAAGTTATTGTTTTTGTTTAAAAATATTTTTCACCAGAATGTAACTTTGAAAGGGTGACTTTTATGGTATGTGAATTAATTTTTGATTAAAAATTCATTCTCCTATGGCACAAACTAAAACAAGGGAACATTGGTTGAAGTATATCTTTTCTTTACCTCTAAGAATCAGATATATCCTTCTCTGACACATTTTGAATTAAACATCAACGCAATTTCTCAATCATTTTTGTGCATGAAACGTATGCTACTATCCATGAAATAATGAAATATCCCAATAATGACATTCGCTACCTTTGTTTGTACCTCTACCCATGATTTCTTTTTTTATATTTCCACTTAAATGTACCTTCTAATTTTTCCACCTTAAGTGTTGCCTTGCTTTTTAAAGTATAATCTAGGAAATTCTATTCTTTATATAACTGCCAATCCTTTTCCCCAGAGTGCTAGTTGAGAGCAGGAGCTCCCAGCTATGGTTCTTCTTTGTTTATTTTAAACAGATTTCTCCTACTTTACATAAAATAATAGGGCAACACTTGCTTATTTTTATTAGTGGACTCTTAATTGGCTAGTTGGTTGAGGCTCTGCTGAATGCGGCACATGAGGTGGAAGGTCTAAGTGTGGGTGGATATGGGCAGGGCCAAGGGTGGATTCTCATAAATTGTAACAATGCATTTTCGAAATTGCCAAGCAGAGGTGCACCTTTCGGCTTTCCCTTTCCATTGGACAAATTGAAACGAAGGGCAGTGGGATGAATTATTTCTTATTCCTGCTTGAAATTAATCAAATACACTTTCGTCCTCGTCTACAAAATGGTAATTAAATAATACCAACACAGGACTGGTGAAGATTTTATAAGCTAATGTATATATGAGACACATATATAATTTTTCAGCATTTATGATAGAAATCTAAAATAAATATTCTGTAAATCTGAAAAGATACTCTTAAATATTTTTCTGTAAAATCTTGGCTAGTCCTTAATGGAGTAAACATCCCTTAAACCTCAGTCAGAAATGATCTGTGTATTTATAAACTGAAATGTTCCTTTTCTGACCTGGAAATACTGATGCCCAGAAAATCTGGGTCAGGTGTGGCAGTGAGTGCTAGGATCAACCTTACAGAAGTAAACTTATTAGCTGGGTGGCCAGTGCTTTCCAGGTTGCCTGAGCTAATCTGGATTCCCAAGCCTACTCTGCAACTATTGAATCAGAATCTGTGGGGAAGATTTTCTTTTCCATCAGGAAAATTTAGGAAACAACTTATTCAGGGATTAAAGAGATTGATGCGGGAGTCAGAGGAACAGGCTGGATAAGACTTTCTCTACCACCCTTTTAATGTCTTTGGGTCTCCGATTGTTCATCTCTAAAATGAAAATTCCAAAGAATCTACATGATTAGGTAATTATGAGGATGGAATTAATACACATAAAGCACTTATGATAGTACCTATACAAACTATATTCAATCAGTATTTGCTACATCGATTACTGTTATTATTACTTTTTTAGTGTGTAAAGGAAGATTATTGTGCCCTTTTCTCTTTCTCAGTAGGTGTTCGGTATGGAATATGCCATAGTAACACGGGCAGTTAAAGTTACCTCATCTATGGGTGGTCTTTCATTTAAGACACCCCATGAAATGGATCTCACAGATTAACTCTTTCATGCTTATATCTTAAAAAGTTCCTGCAATTAATGTTTGCTAGTGGCTGGTCCCTAAATTATATTTTAAGAATGCTTTATTGTATCTCAACTTCATCTGCAGAATCATTTAAAATTCACAAAGCCTTGCTTTATCACACATCAAATGTCACAGTCTGGCAGTTAATCTTATTGAAAGGTTAGTTATGTGTAACACCTGCAAAGGTGTCTGAACTGAAGATTCCCAGGATTTGATGCTAAATGGGGATGAAGGTAAAATTAAATTGGGGATTGGAATGGCAGCTGCGTATTAACTGCCTTTTGGGTACCTCACTGTCTTAAAACTTCCAGCATATTTTTCATTGGTTATTGATGACACAACCAACAACAAATCCATAACAAATATCAACCTTCTCTCGAGAAACAAGGTAGTTTTGGGGTTTGCTTCTTTCTGTACATTACCAGAATAAGGTTGAAAATTCTTTTAAGTGTATTTGTTAATAGAATATTTGGTTCCTATTCATCCACTAAACTAAGAACTTTGTAAAGGATGTCTAATGCCATAAATACTCCATTAGATATGTGTGAATTATCTCCAGTGTGTAGACAGATTTAAATATTAGTCTATTCCCACTATGCAGAGCATCTGTGACCAGTTTTTGCAAGGATGTGTGCTCAGGGAATGTAATCTTTATTTTTTTTTTAAAGATTTTATTTATTTATTTGACAGAGAGACAGCCAGTGAGAGACGGAACACAAGCAGGGGGAGTGGGAGAGGAAGAAGCAGGCTCCCAGCGGAGGAGCCCGATGTGGGACTCGATCCTGGAACGCCAGGATCACGCCCTGAGCCGAAGGCAGCCGCCTAACGACTGCGCTACCCAGGCGCCCCGGGAATGTAATCTTTAATATCTAACTCAATCCAAATATAATTATGTAGGACAAACTGCTGGGAAAAGGAAGGGAAAATGCAGCCTCTTTTGGATTACACACTTTTGATGACTACTTAGACACAAATATCTAGAAGGACAGACAAGGCAGTTAACATAAATGAGTGTAACAGGCCAGCTCAGGTGTGTATGTTCAATTCAATGGGACTGGCTGCCCCCTTTGCCACTTCAGTTCATTGTCACCTAGCAGGAATNNNNGGCCAGCATTACTAGTACTCCTTGATGTGACTCATTCCTTAAAAACATACCAGGAGAGCCAAACCAAAGCTATCTGAAGACTGAATGTGGCCCCAAGGCCATTCATTTCTTCTGGCAGAGATTGTGAGAGCTAACTATAGGGCAGATGCTTGATGTTAGTGAAAAATACACTCAGAGTCTGTAGAAGACTATTGTTCTATGAATATGACCATAGCACAGTGTTCTTTGGGGGGCTATTTGTCATAAAAATAGTTTTATTCCTTCATAACAATGCTGCTTATGTCTTTATGTGACAGCAAGTGGTCACTAATGGCATCATGTGTATAGTAGATATCCAGAAATAGGGGGTTTGACTTACCACTTTCTAAGGGACTCACCATTGAAAGAGAGTAATGTGGAGAGGAGTCTTAAGGCATTCCTTGTTCAATTCCACCAAGGTAAAGGGTTTGAGGGGGGATATATTTTCCTTTCATGCCAATGTTCCTCCCACCCCTCACCAAACCCATGAGTCTAAAGTCCTTTTTTGCAGGGCGCCTGGGTGGCTCAGTCAGTTAAGTGTCTGACTTGTGATTTTTGGCTCAGGTCATGATCTCTTGGATCATGAGATCGAGCCCCATTCCACGTCAGGCTCCATGCTCAGTGGGGAGTCTGCTTGGAATTCTCTCTCTCCCTCTGCCCCCCCCCCCCCCCCGCAGATAAGTAAATCTTTAAAAAAAAATAAAGTCCTTTTTTGCAAGAGTCCTGGGTCACTGAGTAGGGAGGTTGCCTAATATTTTGGTGTTGTGGACTCTGTAAACATAGTATAGGGGCAGTGTTTTTATTAAAAAATAAAAAATCAAGCTGCTATTCCGGAGATTCCCTTCTCAGAAACCAAGGTCAAGTGTAACCAACAGAGCTCCTCTGCTGGGGCAATGTGTAGAATTCACTAAAATTGTGACAGAGGATTTTTGCAGTAGGCTCATATCCTGTTGTCATCCCTGACCCCGAGTTTTGGAATAAGTTGCTCTCTCAAGCAAGACTTGAGTGGTTTCAACTTGGTTTCTCCAGATCCAAGAGGTCCAATAAGCACCGTCTTTATATTCCCCCTTCTCTTAATTCATCCAGCAAGAAATGTTCTCTTCAATCTGCTTTTCAATGTAGTAGTTACAAATAATCTTTGTGTCCTACTACCTCGGAGTTTTCTGATTTGGACAGAAAGTTTGGGAGTGGGCTGTGGGGGGAAGAGTACGTGTGTTGAGGAAGCCATGGATTATGCCACTCTGATCTCTCTGAAGAGAACCACTGTGGGGAGCACAGTAGACTGTGAGCTTGAGGCTCACTTCAGGGAGAATGGACACCTAGGCCTTTGTCAGATAGTGTCTCAGGAGGGCGGGGGTTCAAGTGTCAGCCTACTTCTGATCAGTAGAAGATTCTGCTATCAGGCAACTTGCTTAAGGATTCCCCGTTGTTCTGGCAAAGAATTTCTCAGACCTCAGCTGTGGTCTAAGGCTCTTCCTACTCAATGCTTCCTCCACTTCCTGCTTTGCACAAGTCAGACCTGCACAGTGATCCAAAGACTCTCTCTCCCACCTCCCTTTCTCCAGTAAATCTCTTAAACGAGGCATCTGCTCCTTGTAGGACATATGTGACTGACATATGTGTATACTGTATATGTAGGTATGTGTTTATGTATGTGTACGTGTGTCTTTTCTGTTACAATGTATGTTTCTATAACATAAGCTAGATCACATACAATTGGCATATAGCAGAAAAAAATAACAGTAAGATGCAGAAATTGCATTTGTGTATATTTGATTTTCTCAGCATGTGGGTATTTTGAAGCCATCTGGGATGTGCTTCTCTAGAATTAAAAAAGGAACCAGGAAATAGGAAATGCTACATAAGTGCTTTCTGTTAGTACCTATGGTGGCTGGTTGAGTGGCTTCAAGAACCATTAAGGTTTCCACAATTTCTCTGTTGAAACTGCAAACACAAACGAATCTGCAAAGATATTTCCCATGTGTTTAGGAAAAAAGAAAAATCTGATTGACCCAGAAGTCTACACTGCGCATCACATTTTTAATTTTGATCAAACTGTTCTCAATTGGGAGTATATACCTCTACCATGAAAGAAGAGGCATGAGCCTTGGGAAAAATTGATTATCACCTCAGGTGCCAAAGCCAGTCAAGATTTAACTATGTTAATATTTACATGAGGATTTTTATTGTTTTTATTAGTACTTTGGTTACAAAGTTTAGATAGATTCTAGTATTTTGCCTTTTCTTATTTTCCAGTAAAATCGTCTTGCTGTGTGATTCTGTAGAACACAAGGTTTTCCCCACATTATATCTCTACTCTATATCAATATAGATATATATTTATTCATTCATTTTAGAGAGCCAGGGTTTGGCAAATTAAAAGCTTTGTTTTGCTAAGATTGTCCCCCAAATGAGCTTGAGGGCCTATTTTGGAATTCGAAAGCTGAACATTGAACCTTTCTCTCTCATTTGTGCTCTAACAACGCTCTCTCCACACAGGCAATGGATAATCCAACTGAACTTAGGAAAGGCTGGTATTAAAAGTACAAGCGAGAAGCAAATAAATATATTCAAAGATATGCCTTTATGTGAGTTTATTGGCGATGTTGACCAGTCACAGTTCCACCCTTATTCACCCTCAAGCTCATAGGAATCAAGTTCACAGAGCAGACAGCGAAAATACGTACGGGTTATGGAATCAGGATCACCTGGTAAGCTGACACAAGTGAACACCAATAGTCTCCTGTTTTAAGCAAAGAGCAGGAGGAGGAGAAAAAAAAAAAAACTTAGAAAAGTGAGAGTGTATTTTATCAAATGCGCCTCACTACATCTTCACAGATGCAAAGTATTTTCTCCTCCAGCCACTTAAATGATGATCTTTCTCTAGGAAATTTTCATTCTGATTACCTAAGAGAAGTATTAAAACATAAATATATTTTCGGGATTGCAGAAAAAAATAAATCTCATATATGGATTCTTGTATCCTCAGATAAATTGTATGTCGTCTCTAAGAGGAAAGTCGGAGGTGCAACTTCATTAAAGTAAAATCTAGTAGTGAAAAATAGCTTTTCTCCTGCCCTAGTGATGACAAGAGAAATAAGGGGCATATATCATGACATGAGGGATTTGGAGAAAATATAAGGAAGCCTTTCTTGATGGGGCAGTCCTGAAATACTACAATATTAAAAAGGATTACCAAGAAACAAAGTCAGACTTTACAGTCTTTAGAGCACTGTGTCCTAAATGAAGATGAAAGGAAAAGAGAATGGTCATGGCTCACATGGCCCTAGCACATAGTAAATCTTATATATCTTATCTGACTTTAATGATAGGTTAACATTCTCAAGACCTCTGCTGTCTCGTTCTGTTCATGAAATAGTTGTTTCGTGATTTTATATTTTCCTATTCACATGATTAAGAAAAGAGAAAAATTAAAGATGAAATTAATCTTCAACAGTGAATCTATAATAGTGGCTCTGAAACAATGGTAGGCAGTAGAATCACTTGAACAAAAAAAACCCCCACATATATATATGTATATACATACATATATAGATA
>NW_024423786.1:15697181-15892375 GCF_017311325.1 Ursus maritimus
ATATATATATATATATATATATAAACACTTAATCAGATTTTCTGGGCTTGAGCCCATGCCTCTATCTTTACCTGCTTTTAAAGTTTAAATTCCATATTTTCCCCCCAAAGATTGACTTGAAATGCCTATCAAGAACAAAGCAGTCGTTTTAATTCCCTTATGCAAAATTAAAGAGAAACCATACTATGAAAATTCAAGGCCATCTGGAGCTTGTAAGTTGAATGATGGTCACCTAAAATCCTTAGTGGAAGAGTTAGGGCCTGAATCAAATAAAATGAATTTAAAAGTCACCTTGGTCTTTGTAAAAAACAGACATGACAACGGAAATGTCAAGAACAGGTATCTTAGGAAGAAATCTAAGATGTTTTTAACGCTGTGATTTATATTCAGTTGAGTAGGCAAAAGTCGTCACATTTCTTCATGAAATAGGCGAAATTAAATGTTACATTATAACACCTCGTGACTGAGTAAACGGAGGATCTCTAGTGGACTAGCAAGAATTCACAAGGTCAGTCAGAGGGCAGGGTGGGGCCACTAATGCGACATCTCAGGCTGCGAACATTGTCCACCAGAGTGTAACCACTTCCCCCACCCCCCTCAAAATAATTCCTAAGTCACTGAGGACGATAAAGGAAGACTTTGGGTAACCAATATTTAAGTAAATGATTATCTGCTTTGCATTTCGAACGTTAGTTAGAGACGAATTAATTCCCAACACGTCAGCTGAGGTAAACAGTATCCTAATGCCTTTTTCATTTTTAGGAAAACTATGCCTGCGCTCAAGAGCCGCAAGGAAAGACAAATCAATAAAAGGTGAGATGACAAAAATCATTCATTGTCTATGATTTTTCACCTAGAGGTTCCTTCTAAAAAGCAAGTGTCTGCATTGCCTTTGGTTCGGGCTATTGGAAGTAACGCCCTCGGGCCGGAGCTTGGCGGTCTGCGCCCCCGCCATCCGGACCTCGGAAGGCGTTTGTGAGAGGGACATTTGCCAGTGCGTAGCCTGCTTCCATCCTACTTTAATATTAGTTTAACAACTGGAAGGACCAGGCTGTTTAAATATTAAACACGTGTTCAATTATTAAAGAGTTAACATTCTTTTCCTGATTATTAAACCTGTATAGAAAGAGCACGGGCGCTAATGTGCAGTCAGCACCGCCAGGGGCGCGGACGGCAATGTCACATATGCTGAATTGTTTCTATACCGTCTGGGGCATCAAAACAAGGCTCGGCAACAACAAAATCTAATGAACATGCAATTAAAACTACTGCTCAAAGTTTCCAGTGGGCACAATGGATCATTTCCAGGAGGGATATTCGGATTATTGCTCAAGGCAAAACGACTACAGATGATTATTTTGCCATTGATCTAACAGGAAAGAATTCCCAGCTAATGAACCTCAGGAAAGAGATTAATTAAAGGAATAAAAGATAGCACCCACCCCCTCCCTTTTCCAATGTGAGCAAGTCTAACAATAGGATGTGAGATTCATTAAAATTTGACAGTAAGGAAAAATAAATGTGATAAATACTGAATTTCTGTATAAGTAACAGCGTTCCATAAATACTAAGTCAATTAGCTAATAAAGTTCAATACTTTATAACCTTCATGAAATTTGAATATTCAAAGACTTTAATGAATGAGTCTTAAAATTCATTGAGTAATATGGACTACCTCATTGCAGTTGTTGGTTTGAGTAATTTTAGTCCCCCCTCTTCCTGAACAGATGATTGTGATCAGTGTAATTTACCTTTTTGCTTTTTCTTCTTCTAGAAACTGGGTAGGGAAAATAGAAAGGAAATTTGGTAGTACTAGATGTAGAAATAAAGCTCCTTGCTGCTGCTGCCCAGCATCCAGCATTTCCTATATAGAGGAGCATTCAGCTACCTGACTAAATTACTACACATAATATATTTTTTTGAATAAACACTGTATAAAGTAAGTCCAGCAAACATGACATAAATTCTCAAATACTAATTAATGACTTGCTTACCTTCAAAACATACCCCAGTCATTGCTTTAATTATTACATGATGACTTCCTGTTTGCTATTTCATGATTGCCATTAGGCTGGGCCATGACATAAAAAAAATATCGACCTGAGAAATGACATCCACCTCTCCGGTGACTGTATATCTAGTCATGGGTGGGACAGTCATGCACTGGAGGCCGAAGATACCTGCTCCAGTCCTTCTGCTACCATTATGACGTTATGTGTCTCTGGACAAACCCTGCCACCCCACTCACACAATGAGGTACTGGACTAAATGCTCTCTATTGCTCCTTTTCACACTAAAATCTTATAAACTATAAATTAATAAAAGGAAATGTGGCTGAGATAATGCACATACCTGGAAAATAATAAGTCATTGACATTTAGCCTTGGGATGTAGCACTTACAGGAAATTACTTTCATATTTATATTCTGCTTGGGTTAGTGTTAAAACTAGTTTCCATTCCCAAGTCATATCACATGATGAAGTCAGACGACTCAGCTTTATGCTGGGAGAAAGGGTGAGCCATCTAGGAATAATTCACAAGGCAGGTAATAACACCAGTTAGAGATGTCCTTTTATGGATAAAGAACATGAATTCCCATGTACAAAGTGGAGACTAAGATACAATCTATAAAGCAAACATTTATGAAGTGCTTATTTTGCTTCTACCAACTGTGTTTGAATCTGTGAGACCCAAAACAGAAATTAAAACTTACAGTCCTTGCCTTAAGCACATTTACAAATTAGTTGAAAACACTCCAAATGTCAATACCCATGTTATTCAAACTATACACTACAGTTAATTAAGCAATAGTTAAATTGATAAGCTGGACAGTAAGCTCATGTTTCTTAATGAACGTATAAAACAAATACACAAGAAAAGTAGGAGTCATCCTATTACTATCCAAAAGGAAATACCTTGTAATACAATGAAAAATTAAGCAGTTAACTGAAAATCTGAGGAAACTTGAAATGGTTGAGGATGTTCAGATATTAGGAACACAGATCTCTAATAAGTTATAGAATCAAAGTACCTGATTCAATTTAAAACTTACCTCTTAAAATAATTTCTTTATGTGGACTGTGGTACGAATTTGTCAGAAATAGGAAAAAACACAGTATAACCTCTACCAGAAACGGAAATGTTACAATGTCTACAAAAAACATAAACTTACATGACAAAAATCCTCAAATATTAATTAATGACTTGCTTACCTTCATGACATACCCCAGTCACTGCTTTAGTTAAGACCTAATGAATTCCTACTTCATCACCACATTGGTCAGAATAAATTCATTTTTGCTATGGCATCAAAACCCTAAGCCTAAAATGACAGGGGTCCATTATTTGCTTCATATCCACTTATTCTGGGGGGCAGGCTAATAGAGCAACCTTAGGCTGGGACATCGCTACAGATCATGACAGAAGAGAAAGAACGGCAGCCACATGTTGGTTCTGAAATATTCACCTATCAAAGAAAGTACGCTCAAATTTAAGGTCAAAAGCACAGGGAGGAGAAGCAAATATTTACATACAATAGTACTTTTTACCACAACGTTCCACTGATTTCTTCTTATACAATAATTCTTTAATTAAAATTTTCTTCACGAAAGTAATGCATGCATGTACCTCAAAAAAGCAATGCTATGAGAGATTTTTAATGGTAAAAATAAAACAAATAAAAAACAAGGGTATCCTGGGGTGGCTGGGTGGCTCAGTTGGTTAATTGCCTGCCTTCAGCTCAGGTCATGATCCCAGGGTCCTGGGACTGAGTCCCACATTGGGCTCCTTGCTCAGCGGGGAGCCCCTGCCTGCTTCTCCCCTGCCTGCTTCTCCCCTGCCTGCCGCTCCCCCTGCTTTTGCTTGTGCGCACTCTCTATCTTAAATAAATAAATAAAATCTTAAAACCAAAACGAAAACAAACCAAAACCCACCGCCCCCAAAAACCCACAAGGGTTTCCTGCCCAAACTTCTCTTCACAGAGCCATTTCTCAGAGGCAAATATCTTGTGCTTTTCTACCCACTTGTTCTAATCTCTATCCACATCTATATCTGTATCTATATATATCTCCACATTTCTAAATAATGAACATCTTAATAATATGCTCATTTTTAAATTGATTTATTTTATATTAAAGGTAGTGTATTTGCCTCTATTTCACAGGCAAAGATTTATCATTTTTAAACCAGGCTGCCCACTTTCACTCCCCAGTCCTCCCAATATAAGCTCTAACACAAGTATCTACTCAACTGTCAGTGCATTTTTGCATCTACAGAATTAGCCTTCACAGTTGGGCAAATCACCGACCTATTATTATGTTTTTTTACTTGATAACTTTTTTTTAACCTGGAATAAATAATCACCTCTTTATTTGCTGGGTCTACTATGCATTAATTGATGACGCTCCCACCCCTAAATTCTCCAGCAGATATGTTACATGATTATAAATAATTCTTTTCAAATATTCAAGATAATCAAATAATGTTTCCATGCCCTTTCTGGAGACTTTCTTCCTGGATATCCACTTATAGATGCTTCCGTTTGACTAGTATTCCACCCTGGGGCAATTCTTGAATTGTGACTTTGGGCCTTGTCTTTGTTTTTCTCTTATGATGGATTGCACGTTTCTTGTATCCCATGTCCTTCCCTCTCTTGATTTATTCTTCTGTTTTTCTGACACTCACCTTTCAGTTGTTTCCTAAAAGGGGGAGATGGGCACATGAGATTTTCCTGGTTTCTTTTCTTTCATGTCTGCAATTTTTATATAAAATGTCCAAACAATTGATTAATAATTTAGCTGGTAGTATGATTCTAGGTCCAAAGTCATTTTGATTTACTCTCTTTACTCTTGAAAAGTCCACTGCAATTCTGATTCTGATCCTATGTATATGATTTTTCCCTCTGTGAAAATGTATTCGAATGTTCAGGCTGCTAAACAAAACACTGTAGGCTGAGTGGCTTAAACAACAGAAATTTATCTCTTACTGCTCTGGAGCCTGCAAAGTCTGGGATCAAGGTCTCCACCTCTCTGCGTTCTGGTGAGAGCTCTCTTCTCGGCTTGCAGACAGCTGCCTTCTTGCCGTGTCTTCACATAGCAGGGAGAGAGAAAAAGTGAGCTTTCTGGTAACTCTTACTGTAAGGATACTAATCCTGTGAGGTCAGAACCCCACACTTATAGCCTCATTAAACCTTAATTATTGCTTTAATTCAAAGACAGTCAAATTGGGGGTTAGGGCTTTAACATATAAATTTTAAGGGTACACAATTTGGTACATAGCAGAAAATATTTAGATATTTAGAATCTTTCCTTATCCCCAGAATTATGAAAATTTCATGATGTGGGCTTATTTTTGGCTAATCCAATCAGTCTTTTAATTCTGAAGCATTTTTATTTTAAATATAGATAGATTTACTTTCCTTTCTCTCATTTCTGCTACTATAATTTCTATCTTTCAAATGCTACATTTCTTGAACTCATCTTTCTCATATTGTCCCACTATCTTTTATTTCTGTCTTTTTTATTCTGCTTTCTAGGATATTCCTAAACTATTATTCAACTTTTCTCTTTAATTTTTATTTGATTATCTAATTTTTATGTCATAAGAGCTATCTTTTATTCTCTGACTCTTTCTTTCTTTTCTTTCTTTCTTTCTTTCTTTCTCTGCCTCATTCTATCTCGTTCTGACTTTTCCTTACTTATGTGAGGATGTTAATTTTAGCTTTTGGAAACATCTTGTCTCACATAATTATGTTTATTTTTGTCCTCCTTTTTTTCTGGTAGTTTGTCCTTAATTCTATTCTTTTTCACATTGGAGATTTTTATTAATTATCTGGACATTATTGTAGATCTGTGAGTATTTAAGAATGAAACAAGGAAAATGTGATTAAAATGTTAGAGGTTAGAGTGCATAGGTGGGTTTATGGTTTGGTGGACTTCACAGTTGACTTACGGCATGATCTGCTGGCCCTCAATGACAGCGTAGGAAGGTTGTTCTTCCAGGACTATGCAGTTTTTCCAGAGAAACATTTTCTAATTTTCAATTATGTTAATGGTTAAATTAAGAGGAAGACCATTAGCCTTTTTCCAGTGTCCTGGGAGCAGCGTCCTACAGTTTGGCATTGAGACTCCTCAGGAGCCTACCATCCTCACTATTCTGATCCCCAGCTTCACTCTGGACTTCCACTGTACATGGTGTCCTCTGACCAGGAGTTTCTGTTAGTATCTCCAGAAATGATACATCCTGCTTCCTGCTGGGTAGAGATAAGATGGATCATCATAACCTTGTGGCACACAGAGTGTGGAGAGGATCCCATGGTCCATCACTGGTGTAACGTTCTTGAAACCAATGCTCTCCTGGCTTTACCTCCATGTCTTACCTCCATATCCTACAGGCTTTGGGTTGTTCTTTATTTCACCTTGCTAATTCAGTTACCACCCTCCCATTTATTTTCTTTCTTTCACAAATTTGTATACATTTCTTATCCATTGTTTTCTCTTTTCTCCATCCTTTTGTTTTGTCACAAAGTATTCATATAGGTTGCAGCTTTTGGAAGAGTTTTCCTCAGTGGCACTAAATGAAGATATTTTCATTGTATATGTTACCTGAAAATGTACTGTTAGAACTAATTATTTCAGTGGTCATAAAGAGCCTATCATAAATCAATCCTCTATCTGTTGAGTAATATGACTTTTCAGTATTACACTTGTCCCTTCCTTTTCAGTGAGCAATTAACAATCTTTAAAAAAGAGTTACCTACTTTCATATAATGTTTGACTCTTAATATCTCTTAGTATTACATTGTTTTCATAGATAGAAAAATTTATAACTAAATATATTAAGGGAATCAAATAAAAGTAAATATATTTTATATTAGCTAATATTTGTGTGGTATTTTACTACTTAATTTTCAAGATAAGATTGATATCATAAACACTGCTGATAAGTTCTTATTTATTATAATATGGAAATATTTTTTTTCATGTATTTGGAAGAAAACTGCACTTGAATGTATCAGTAGGGGGAATGGTTAGGACAGTGAATTTTGGAATTAGACAATCCTGGCCTTGAGTGCTTTGCAAGATGAGCGACCTTGGACATGATACTTA
This sequence comes from Ursus maritimus, assembly GCF_017311325.1. Lineage (NCBI taxonomy): Eukaryota > Metazoa > Chordata > Mammalia > Carnivora > Ursidae > Ursus > Ursus maritimus. The sequence continues at coordinate 15,704,289 of NW_024423786.1, forward strand.
AATACACTTTGTCTCAGTTTTCTTATGTCTAAAATGGGGATAAATACAATAAAGTATTTTCTTCATAGAATTATATTGAGAATTACCAGAGATAATTCAGGTTCATCTCAAAGCATAGTGACTGACATCAAATGAATACCCAATAAATTTTTCTAGCATTTAAGTTATTGTAATTAATATTAATGAGTTATTGATTAGTGTAAGACTCCTGGATCTTGAAAAGAAGATCCAGAGAAAGCTTAAAACAGTCAAGGGGTTCTGCAGAGTAAAACATGAAATAGAATTTGACAACAGAATGAGTGTCTAATTCTAGAGATATGTGGGCTGAAGAAATACTAGATGTAAAATGGGAATGTCAGGACACCAAAGAAAATTCAAGAAGAAAGAAAGCCCTAACAACAAAGTAACTTAAATTACCCATATTTTGCAATTTGTTAAAAAATTTTTGAGGTCTTAATACACTCATCATTTCAAGTTTTCCAACTACATGGTAATTTGAGGTAAACGAATGTTAGGAGTAAAATTCAACTTCATATTAAAAAAGTGAATACCCACAATTCCACCAGAACACCAGGCCTATGCAGAGTTATAATTCAAATATGTATTATTTGAATAGAACACCCGCATTGACTATGTAAAAAGGGAGGCATTTTCTTTGTTTAGTTGACACTTTCATTTATATGGAAAACTCAGTGCTAAGCTTCCATCTATTCATATTGTGTCACCTTTTGATTCATCTCTTGTAAAAGTCAATATGTCACTATTCTCTGTATGTCAGTGGAGACTGATTGGAGTGCTGACTTTAAAGATAGGTCAGAAAGTCATTGCAAAAAAAAGGCAACAACCTTTACTGGAACAGAATGATGCTAAATGTCAAGAATAAAAGATTTAGATGCAACTTAAAGACTGACATGCAAAATGTTTAACTGTATTGCTGGGATATTAGGTTCCCAATCATGTAAAACTGACTGAAGCTCATGGGACGGTTATGCAGAGTCACTCTGGAATACCACTTCCTTCCCAGTTTCTCTGGAAGAGGGAGAGGAAGGAGAAATAACCGGGTTTCATTTTATGGAAGGAGAACCTATCTACCCTAAGGCAGGTGAGAAATCTCAACACAAAGGGAAAAAACAATTCCAAGTTCAAATTCTGGGCTTTCCATTCTATCATTAAATTTTAAATGAAAAAAAAGTCCTCTCTCTGTAGGAGTGGCGTCATCATCATCATCTTCTTTTTGTGGATACTATACCCATCAAAGATTCATATAAAAGAGACATAATATCTCTAATGTGGGTAAAATTATTGTGTACAATTTATGACACTTTGAAGAAGTCTTCAGCAATTCATGAAACTTTCCTCATGATTCCTGGAAAAGGTATTCAACTTAGATCATCCTCGAACCTTGACCCATTTTGTAGACTTGCCCCATGTTGAGTAGGTAAGGATATTGGAGAACCAAAGTGAAAATGGACTGAGACTGAATGATAACGTTGGAAGTGAGTTAATGTTATGCTGATACTAGAGCAGACTACCCAAAAGTCAGGTATATCTATGACTTACATTAATTTTAAAATTTGAAATGGATGTTCTGTTTAACAAAGTCAAAAAGATTGCCTTGACTCTACATGATTTATTACATTTTAATAAATGTATGTTAGTGTTCATCCTACATGCCACATATTGTGCTTGGTGCTGAGAGAAAAACAAAGAACTAGACCTTTGAATTCAAAGTTTACTGTCGCATAGGAAGTCAGGCACAAACCAGGTAATAGTATCATTGTGTGGTCAGGTACAAATAGGCATAGAATGTCTTAAAAACACTGAGCTGAACACCAGAGTTCAGAGTTGCCTTCCTCAGGAAGGCAACATCTTAGCTGGGTCTTCAAGAATGTGTAGTGGTTATTATCTAGGGAGACATGAAGAGCATTCCAGGCAAAATAACTACAATGAGCAAAGCTACAGAGACATGAATATGCATGATTCACTCAGATACTGCAAGTGATTCAGCATTATTGTGAAACAGTTGGATGGTAAACAGACACGAGACCACAGAACAGCAATGTTTTATGTTCTATTAGAATTCTCTACAATGACGAAAATATTCTATATTTGTACCATCTGACACATAACCACTAGCCACATGTGGCTACTGAGCACTTGAAATGTGGTTAGCAGGCTGAAGAAATGAATTTTTAATTTTATTTAATTTTAATTAATTTCGATTTAAATTGTCACGTGTAGCCGGTAGCTACCATTTCATGCAGCAAAATTAGAGAAGGGCATGCTATCCATGCACAGCAGGCAAAGGCCCTAGGATATTATTCTGACAACATCTGAAGAACCCTTGATGATTTTAAAACAAGGAGGTGGTATGGCAGAATTTATGTTTTAAACAGATTACACTGACAACAGCACAGAGACTGGATTTAAAGGGAGAAGCCATGAGTCAGGGAGAATAATTATAACACAATTGTTTTAATCTAAATGAGAAACCAGTAACAGGTATAAATGGATTGATGGGAAAAATATTTAAGAAGTAAGGGGCGTGGGGGGAAGGAGGGATGACACTAAGATTCCGGGCTGGGGGACCATGTTTATCCTAGTGAAAATGGCAGGAAAGAACTGACAGTGGTAAGATGACAGAAAGGCCTTTATACAGTGAGTTTGCTGAGAAGGGGAGGGGCTCCAACACTGATAACCTTGGATTCCCCCCAAATAAAACTGTCATCAGTGAAGAAATCGTGGCACACTAGCATCTGCTGCTTCATCCCGCCTTCTTTTGGTCAAAATATTATTTTCCTAGGTGTGATGTTATTCCTTGATTCCATGGAGAACATTCTGAAATAAAGCTAACATAGAAGTATGGTTGAGGAATTTCTAATGACATTTTTGTTTTTAAATACCTGGATCTAGTGTTGCCTAAAATCAGATGCTTACAGAATCTTTAGTTACATGACTCAATAAATTTCCTTTTTTTGGTTTTTGATGTTTATTTTTGGTAGATAATCTGTGTTGGGTTTTGTGACTCTAAATTCTGAACCTCAGTCAATTGATAGTAACTATTTTGCTGTCCCCATTCCCATCAATGCAGGAAATGATGCTTTGGACACTGTAAACTGTTTCCCAATATTTTCCCTGTTTCTCTTTGGTGTGGGGCATTTTTGGAGCAATTAGACATGTTATTATTTTTGATCAGGATTAGATGCCCATGCAGAAACTTTCAAGCAAGTTTTTTTTCACCAAGAATTTCTCAGTAATTGAGACAACTGGAAGCAGGTAATTCTCCATTGCAATGAAATTCAGGTTTTTCTGTCACACTAAAGAAGAGAGTAACTACAGTGAAATCTTTCTTCCTTCTTCTCTTCCTCAACTTTCGAAAAATGTTCTTAGGGTCTCAGGGTGATGTTTTTCTAACACAAAATTTAGACCTGAACAAATAATTTCTGTTAAACAGCAGCACTGATACTGTCTTAATATAAAATGGATTCTACTAATGCTTTCAAAACTGTTAATGGTTTTTAAAAGTTATTAAATAGCCAAATGAACATTTGAGATATGGTGATATTTCAAATGTGTAACTGTCATGTTATCACTCATTACTAGGTTCAGAAGGTAGGATCTGGGGTCCTGTTGCCTAGATTCACATTTCAGATCCACCACTTACTGTGTGATATTGGGCAGGTTACTTAAGCAATATAAATGAATACTTTTGAACAGTGCCTGACAAATAGGAAGTACTCAAGACATACTAGTTCTTATACTAGGTATATTACAGAGGTTTGCCAACTAAATACAAGTTTTTATAACTATGCAAGTTGGAAGTATATAGGTATTACTGATTTGACTACTTTGGGAGATAACAGGTGTAGGGCAAATTGTTTCAGTTCAAATGATCAAATAATGTGTCAAGTGAGTTAAAAATGTAGGGAAAAAATCCTGCCTTAAAGTGAAAAAAGTTAAAAGGATAAAAATCTTACCACTCATTCAGCAATTAATTTAAAAATTCATTCTATGAGTTATGGTTATAATGTAACTAATGAAATCAAAAGGAAGAGAAGATTCTAGTATACCAGTAGGTAACAGGTGGACAAAGCGAGGCCTTGCCCCTTCAGTCATCAACTCAGCAGGTCTAGTTTTCTGTTTCTTTTTTGTCAAGAAGCATTAGTATCTGATGAGCTATGTGATGATTACTCGCTGGTGATCTCAGTGAAACGTGTTTGCTGGCTTACTCCGGTTTTAATTGATTGATGTTCCCGTTATAGAAAACTCGGCTGCACTCCATCCTAAGTGATGTACTGCTGGCAATGTTTGTACAAAGGCCAACGAGTGAATGGGCCACAGAGATCGCCTTTTAGTCCAGACGTTGCTCCATTCTTCCTGGGCAGGAACAGGCTCGCAGGTGAAGAAACAGAACACATCTGGCTGCCGCAGCTGCCTCTGATGTTTATTTTGTAGTTGGCAAACTTCAAATACAATCAGTGATAAAATACTTGCTAGTGTCGCCTGTCATTATTGGCAGGTTGCAATGGTATTCCTGGATGCCCTTTATGCACATGCTATATACAGAAAATGTGGACTTACTGTATCATTTGAAAGCAGTTTTTTTAATAATGCAATTCCTAAGGAGTTGGGTTCAGGACAAGGGCTTTGAAACCTGGCTCCTGGTTAGCCTGAGCATACCGGTTAATTAACTTAACCTCCCTGAGCCTCAGCTAGCTCATTTGGTTTTTTTGCTTTTTTTTTTTTAAGATTTTATTTATTTATTTGACAGAGAGAGTGAGAGCACACAAGCAGGGGAAGAGAGGGAGTGGCAGGAAGTGGAGAGGGAGAAGCAGGCTCTCTGCTGAGCAGGGAGCCCAATGCAGGCCTCGATCCCAGGACCCTGGGATCGCGACGTGAGCTTGAGGCAGATGCTTAACTGACTGAGCCACCCAGGAGCCCTCAGCTACCTCGTTGGTAAACAAATCAAAACTCCAGTACCTACTTCCTAGAGTGATCGTAGAATTAAATTACGTAAGACACAGAGATGACTGGCACATAGTATGGCTTAAATGGGAGGTAATAATAATTATTATCATAATTACAAACACAATTTTGGAAAATAATTATTACGTATTTCAATTTGGCAGGAGTTGTATAATCTCCTTTTCTTAATGACATGGCTCAGAATTTGCCATTTTCCTTGTCCTGTTTCAGAGAGAGAAGGAATGATATAAAAATTAGTAAAAAGGAGGAGAAAAAGAAGAAAAAGAAGAAGAAGATATGACTTGGTAATTTCTCCCCAATGTCTTATAAAAAATTTCAAAATTCAGTGAAGTTGAATTTCTCAGTGACTTCCCATCCGTTTTGTTAGAAATGAAGTGTTTTAAAAGGTATTGGAATTGGAAGGCTCATTCTAGTTCAAGGAAGAGCTAAGTCTTGCAAGTTAGAAAAGTCAATGCCAAAACTGCCTGGCCAAGTCCAGGCTGAAGAGTGTGCTGTGGCGGAACCTTGGGCATCCACGTTGTTAAATGTGGGGGACTTTCCATGTTACATCAAACCCAGATCCCTGAGACCACAATGGAAGGGGAACTTCCAGCTGTGTGGGTGTGGAGAGTGAGGGTCATCCACACACACACTGGAATAATATAGTAGCTAGTTATCTCTGGCGGCAAACAACAAATGAGTGAACAATAGAGGGTAAATCACAGCCACTTTGAAGAATGAGAGAGCTTACTTTTTATTTGTATTTTTGGAGGCATCTTCTCCTTATATTTCTCAACTCTTGCTTATTCAATTCCTGGTTACTGCCACTACTTACTCCAAGTGGACATGCTACTTAACCTTTGAAATTCTTGTCCAACCATAAAGAACCCCTGCCCCTTACTACTTTCTAAGATAGGCTGGCATTTTCATGTCTATGTTTATGTCTGTGTCTGTATCTATATATGCATGTGTGTATGTATGTATCCACATAGCTATTTATTTTATCTATCTAGACACACACAGTTGTTTTCTTAAATTAAATACTAGGGGAGAAAATTAAAAATTCAAAGAGCTCATATGCAACAAAGTAGTTGCATTAACAAGTGTGAGTGCTATCTGTACAATAGTGATCAAGCGCCAGGATAAACCAGTCATTCCCGCGCTGAGTTTCCTAAAATAGTTATTCTCCCAAATGAAAACCTTAGTATGTTTCTTTGACACCTTGCCTAGCTTATTTCCTTCTACATTTCCTTCCTGATAACCATGAGAGACCTCCACTTTCTTCCCACTTGTGATGGTCTAAATGTTTAAAGGACACACATTTTTCTTTGGACATGCTAGAGGATTCACTTTGTAGAAGATGTCACACTCACAGATTTTCTTTAATTTTCTATGGGGATGAAAATTGAGTAAATTTCTTTAAAAAAACTTTTCAAAGATTTATTTATTTATTTTAGAGAATATGGTGGGGAGGGGTAGAGGGAGAGGGAGTGAGAGAATCTCAAGCAGACACCCCTTTGAGCATGGACCCCCTCCACTCCCCCCCGACAAGGGGCTCGGGTTCATGACCCTGAGATCATGACCTGAGCCAATATCAGGAGTCAGACACTTAAATGACTGAGTCACCCAGGTGCCCCAAAAAGTGAGTAAATTTCTAACACTGGCAAAGAGCAAGTACAATAATGTATTATATTTCACCATTTGTATAATTGGTTTCATACCCTTTTGGCAGTTCTATGTCATTTTTCTGAGCCTGCATATGGTTCCCTTGGAAGGTACCAGTGAGTGGTACACCAGACCCTATGCATGGACAGCAACCTATTTGTTCCTTCACTGCCAACTTCAAAAGACCACATTTCAGCTCAGCCACATATCAGACCCTTTAGCTAAGTGTGGGTTTCTTGGCACCATTAGAATTTGCACAGTAATTGAAGTGGCATTTCAAGTTCTCCACCTTAATCATTCTATATATAGAATAGCAGCTTTCTCTTTCACGTGTCGCAAATATCTGTCTCCACCACCAACACAAGGACAGTACAGCCGAAACACATGCTTCCTGAGTGGATAAAGGTGTGTGTAACAATAGCTTCAGCATGACCTTTGTCAATCCATGTAGTTCATGCTATCACAGATTGACATGAGGTCATCTATTCAACACACTATTTGGTCATCCAGATTTCTTTACCTTTTTCACTTTTACCACCTTCCTCTCCTTTTCTTTTACCTTTTTTTCTGTTGTGTGGTGAAAGGTGGTTCTGCAGAACCTCTCACCCTCCTCCAATCCTGCAGCGACACCACCGACGTATTCCTTCTACTCTCTAAGATTTCATAAGTGGTACCTGTGATCCTTGTGCCCTTGAGCTCCTCAAAATGCATCATGGTGTTAGCAGCATTATCTCCACCTCAGTCCTGTGTGTGAAAATGAGGAAACAATACTTGCTGTCATCCCTAGACAGATGGTGGACTCGGGGTAAACAACAGCCACTTTGTACCCAAAACACGATAAACCAGCACTAGTCTGATTGGTCCTCTCCTCTGACCTTAATTCTCATCGATTTTTCTCTTGCTTTTACAAATAACTGAAAGGACTTCAAGTTGTCTTGAAGATAAGGAGCATGATCTGGACATGAAGGTTTCTCTTTTTCCTTTTTTTTATCTTTGATCTTTTTCTGAGCCTGACCGAATATCCTGATTTACAATTAAGTGGATTGGAGGAGAGTGTCACTATTTTCTACACTGCAAAGTCAAACTAGATAATGGACACAGACCCCCTCCTGCGTGGGGTTAATAGAGGAACAGAGGGACACGAGTGCCTTTTCTATCCTCATGTGTATTCTGTAGCCTCATTTCAGATAAATTTTAGCAAACTATAGCTTCTAGGCCAAGATAAAAAGCAAAACTTGAAAAATTAAAATTTAGTCAAACTAGACCAAAGGAATTGGTTAGATGTATTACATAATCTCCCTCTTTCCCATCTTAATAGTGTTGAATGAATAGTTTATTCTGATGATTGGTTAGTTAACAGTTATTGAGTAAATGTCTTATATTAGTCATTTCAATAGATTCCAAGGTACAGAAGACTTAACTTGAATCATCTTATTTTATGTAACTAGAAGGTCCAGAGGTACGTCTGCCTTTAGGCCAATCTGGAGAAAAAGGTTCCAGATATGTCCCAACAGTTCTTCATCTCTTAGTGTTACTTGAGACAGTTTTTTACCCACAATTGCTGGATGGTTACCAGAAGACTGCTACATCTACACACTTACAGGGTCAATCTAAGACAATCCCTAAGATTTATCGTATGAACAGCCTAGGTCATGCACCCAACCTAGAGCCAATCACCCACGGCTTAGAGAATGGGACACAGAGGATGGCTTAGATGGAGTCACATGTTCCATTCTTAGGGTTTAGGCCCCCTAAGCCCACATGGATTGAGACTGGGTGGCAGATTTTCTCAGGGGAGAAGGCAAAATTGAAATATTCATACCGTTACTTACTATGTTTTGAGATGTGTGGGATGTAAAGATGAATCTAAAATAGTCTCTGCCCTTAAACATAATGTAAGTTACAAAGAGAAAAACTCCATCAGCGAGATTAGGAAAACGTGCTATGGAGATCCGGAAGGGAGACATTGAAAGGAGAAAGGCATCAGTGAAAGCTTTGGGGGAGTGCATTTCAATGGCCTTGGCAGGATTTCTACATTCAGGAATAAATAGCAAAGATAGGAAAACAGAACACAGCTTGGACTTAATCACAAAGTAAATGGAAGAGCCAAATAGAGAGGTGTGAGGTATAAGCAAAACCACAAAAGGTGGAAGCAGCCAACTTTCAGGAAACGATGGAGTTGTAAGTCTCTTTAAAGTATGTAAAATGAGGGTGGGTTCGTCAGAAGTAAGTTTAGTAAGGTTACTTAAGACTAAGTTATAGAGGTCTTGGTAGCTCTGGATAAGGGGTACTTAACCTTAGTCTGTAGGCAGCGAGGATCACTGAAGCTCTTCAACCAGAAAGAGCATGATCAAAGCTGTCAGTGAGACTAATCTGAAAGTGGGATGCAATAGCTTAGAGGAGGAAACAAGCCAGATAAGAAATAAGAAATCAGTGAAGAATTAATGAAGGCTTGAGAGGATTATTTCTAGTTTTTTTTTTCTTTTTTCATAGCTACTAGTATATATTTGAGACCCAGTATGCCAAAAATATTAGAAAGTATTGGGTAAAGAAGTGGGAGCTAGAGGCGTGCCTGAGACGCTCAGTTAAGCAGCTGCCTTCTGCTTAGGTCATGATCCCAGGGTCCTGGGATTGAGCCCTGCGTTGGGCTCCTGGCTCAGCAGAGAGCCTGCTTCTCCCTCTCCTGCTCCCCCTGCTTGTGCGCGCGCTCTCTCTCTGTGTCAAATACATAAATAAAATCTTTTTTAAAAATTAAAAAAAAAAAAGAAGAAGTGGGAGCTAGAAACAATGCCACCTATGTGTCAGGACAGATCTGAGTTTAATTAATTTGGAAGCAACCTGGTAGTGTGGTTTTTGTGAAATGATTCTCTTTGCACCATTTGGGTCAAGATCAATGGCTCTTAGCACTGACACCTTTGAATGAGGAAGAATAGTCTGAAGTGGGGCCCCATGTAAGTGTATTCTTAAGATGCAGTCCCTAGGTAAATCTATTGTGTAGCCAGGGTTGAGAATCACTGATCTAGTAGGAAGAACAGTAAACTGCTCGCTTAGCAACTCCAGTTCTAGTCCCAGCTCTGCCTCAATTTGCTATAACAGGGCATGAGACATTTAACTTGTTTCCTCATTGACCAAAAGTAATACATACAGACATGCTACATAAAGCAACTTCTTGACATTGTCCTTGACAGGACAAAACACTCATTTTAGAATCAGACCTACTTGAGTTGAATCCAAGTTCTGCTTCCTAGTTGTGTGACCTTGGATAAATGACTCAACCTTTTTGAATCTCTCCAAAAGATTTAGGAACTTGCACCACATCATAAAAGAAATAAGAGGTGGAGCAGGAACTTGAACTCGGGTCTGCCAAAAATTTCCCTACACTCAAACTTTCTTCAGTCAAGGGGAAAGTAAAAGTGGACTCTAACAGCCAGAGCACGTAAGTTGGTTATTTTATGTTTCAGCCTCAGCTTACCCATTTGCACAATGGTGAAGCTTGGGTATATGATCTCTTTCAGATTTACAACAGCAGCAGTAAGCATTTAGGGACTGCTCCGTGTGTACCAGATGCTATTTAACATGGAAAGCACACATAAACTTGAATAATACTCACGAGTTACAAGCTTGGCGTTATCACTGTCTCCACCTTAAACGAAACTCTTGAAACAGTGGTCAAATAACTCACCAAAGATCACACAGCATGTAAGTGCAGGTTTTGAAGCTATGTGATCTATTGCCAGAACCCTCACTTTTAATTACTACGTTTTATTTTTAAAGCTTTTGCTCCCACTTATATGCTGTATCAGGTGAAGTCCATTTGAACTGAGACATGGTATTAATAGAATGTGCTTTTGAAGTGAAATGCTACTGTAGGCAACAAATGCCTCGTGAAGTATCTTAACACATCGTAGGCTCCTGACATGACAAAATTTCAGATCATTTTACAGAGTAACCTAGTTCCTCTTCCTGGAAGGCAGCCTCTCACTTTAAAGGATCGTGGAATCAGAGTCTAAACTGATATTAACAGAAGTGTGTAAAGAACAATAAATCTGCCTCCTGTGCACAGATGTCACAGAAAAGGCTAGTGTGCAACAGCAATCTCATAAAAACACTATTAGCAGATAAAAGAGCACTATGAAATCTAGTGGGATTAATGGATGGACAGTAAATCTGACAGATCTTGAATGGGGAGAATTTGGATTTAATATCATTTAGAATTTGCCTACATAGAAACAGAATCCCTCTGATAAATTATACTGATGTTAAATGAAGTTTATTCTCCTCCTCTCTAGGAAAGGGGCAGACAGAACACGCTGTAGGGAATTGTTTTTGTTTCTGTTAGGGGAAACAGAAAGCAAACAAGATGAGAGAAGAATAGAACGAATTGCTTGTTCCATCTTTAGGCTAACTAACTGACCCCAAATAGTCTGTGGCTATGGAAATCCTCTGGCTTTACAAAGAAACAGATTCACTGGTGTTCTTTTAGGGGCAGAGACAGAGAATCTTAAAGACCTCATATAAATTCCCTTATCAACTTCCCAGTTAAAGAGAGCTGAGTCATTAAATGGAATTAGTGCTATGAGGCAGGTGCTCACACATATAACAAAGTCAGGGCAGGGAACTCAACTCTGTATTCTTCTAAGAAAACAGTGTTTATCAGCAAAATCCACAAGATTAACATCTTGATAGTTTACCAAGAATACATTTGGAAAGATGTCATTCATTACTCATGCTATACTTTTAGATGTCCAAAAACACATATTAAGATGCTTTGTTAAATAATAGGCATCTTCTCAGGTTCTCACTATTAGTGACACAGAAGAATACTGCAGAGGTGTCAAAATTATAATCATTTTCCCCAACTCCCATCAGTTGATGGAAGTGGAAGAGAAAAAAAAAAAATATATATATATATATTTGTAAACATATTATTTATATTATATACAAACATAACATGAATTATACCATCCAACTTAGAAAACAGGTACATACTAGGTATTTATCCCAAAGATATAAATGTAGTGATTTGAACACTGCCCCCCCGCAGTGTTTGTAACAGCAATGTCAACAATAGCCAAACCATGGAAAGAGCCCAGATGTCCATTATCAGATAAATGGATAAAGATGTGGTGTGTGTGTGTGTGTGTGTGTGTGTGTGTGTGTGTGTAATATATGTATCTATAATGGAATATTACTCAGCCATCAAAAAGAATATCTTGCCATTTGCAGTGATATGGATGGAACTAGAGGGTATTGTGCTAAGTGAAATAAGTCAATCAGAGAGAGATAATTATCATATGATTTCACGCATACGTGGAATTTAAGAAACAAAACAGAGGAGCATAGAGGAAGAGAGGAAAAAATAAAACAAGATGAAATCAGAGAGAGAGACAAACCAGAGGAGATTCTTCATCATGGGAAACAAACAGAGTTGCTGGGAGGTTGGGGGGTGGGTAACTGGGTGCTGGACATTAAGGAGGGCACAGGATATAATGAGCACTGGATGTTATATAAGACTGATGACTCACAGAACTCTACTTCTGAAACTAACAATGCACTACATGTTAATTAAATGAATTTAAATTAAAAAAAGATAAGGAAAAAAAGAAAGAAAACAGGTGCAAACACTAAATTTAAAATTTTCCTTTCTTAGAAAAGAAGAAAGGTATATTGATACATAATTATTTGCAATTTTAACTATAAGCACTTCAACCCAGAAGTTCATGTCCCATATAACTTTAGGGCCAACTGTGCCTTTGCATAATAAGTTCTGAGTAGATATTTTGGAGTTTTGTTAAGTGGAGGCAGTTCAGAATTAAATCTACAAGTCAGTGTTTGATTACTCATAATGAAACAGAAAAAAACAAACACCAGAACACTCCCCAAACTCCCAAAGTTTGTATTTTAATAACTTGACAAGGGTAGAACATTGTAGATGATATTAACATACATTTAATTCATTGGGCCATACAAAATGTAAATCAATAAGAGAAAATTTTATATACTTCCTCTGACTCCTTCCTGCTATCAGTGCTAGCCAAGTGCGTCTCTACTGAGCAGACTTTATAGCATTTCTACTCTAATTAGACTCTATCAATTTCCTCCCACAGTGAAATGACCTTGAAACATAGAAAGCTCTTTCATTGCTAGCTTAAAAAATGCTTTCTTGTGAGATTTCAAGCCCTTCTTCATTTCTCAGACGTAACATCTTTCCAGCAAGGGCATTCTTAAGAATACTCTTTGGAATGAATATGCCATAAATAAACATGTCTAACCTTTACCTCTTAAAAAAATTAGAACTTCTGAGAAAAATGTAATGTTTTTTATCTAACACTGGAAATTTTTGAGAGGGAGCCAGGAGGTAGTTATTATTTTGTCTGCTCTGATTGACCTAATCTAAATTCTCTCAAAACTGATTAGCACAAATAGGGATCAGCCATATTATGAAATGTTGGTTTAAAATGAAATCTGCATTTAAAACCCTGATTGAGTTGGTATGACCTTAGTAAATCTAAAGACTAAGATTGATTACAGATTTGTACGTTCCTTAATTCCTGGAAGAATACATTTATTTTTCAGAAATATAGTATTGTGCTTTATTGCTAGAGAGATAAAACTTTAAAATTCTGAGTTGTAAATGCCAAATGTCCACTTATCTTCAAAAGAAATCCAAAATAGATTACTTTCAAGGAATAAGTTGGAGAAAACACCCTACATTCTCAAATCTATTTTTGCTGAAATATATAATTTTTATGTTCCTTTGTAAGGCAATAAAATAAAATGAGACTGAAAATCTCTTGGCTTTATTCATACAAGTATAAAGTTATTATTTATTGACATCAAAATATGGGTGATTAAAAAGCAGACTTTGCTTTGTTTTTTTATGATAATATATGGATATAAGAAATCATTCTTTAAAAAAGAACAAGGACATCTTATTCCCATTTTTCAAGAAGGGACAATGCCATCATGTTTTCCCACTAACATGAGAACCCATGTGCTTTTGCTGGAGCAAATAATTGAGAAAGAGTTCCTAGTACAGCTTGACATAGGTCCTTGAATTTGAGAGACAGCAAATGGAAACAGAGACTGGCGTCTGCTCTTGGTCTAAAAATTCCTGAAAGCAAGAAAAAATACTGGAGTAATTTCCAGCAGTATATAAAAAGGCCCTGTGTGCCTAGGAATGGAAGGGGAATGAGACCCAACACATCCCAAATCTTGTAGGCATTTGGAAGGTATTGAAGGAATACCTAAGTGGTTCCAGTGAGTCCATAAAAGTTAGATGAGGGGTAAGATCCAGGCATAACCAGGAAGGGCAGAGAGAAAGTACCAATGTTGAGGCTAAAGGGAGACATGGCTACCCATTTCAGGACACCTTGTGTGGTAGACAAAGCCAGGAGAAGCTAAAGGCTGCCTGCGAACACACACACACACACACACACACACACACACACACACACACCCTGCAGAGGCTACCACTTTAGACAGAAACGACAAACTAGAGAAAAGCCTCTTTACCACTGACTAGAGTCCCCATGGTAATTAACAATATCATCAACAGATGCTCAGTGCTCCTACATACTATTCCGTGTCTAAGAAGGTATGCATATCTTTTACCATCTTTTTAAGATAACACAATATGAGAATTACCAGGAAGCTTAGAAATAATTTGACTTCGCTTTTTCCTGAATGTCTTACATGAAAAGGTTTTGGGTTACGAGATGTAAGTAACTCTTTCAAAAACAAAATAGCTACATTTCTGTGATCAAATAATTTCATTAAACTATGGGATAAGCAAAGTTAAAAAGGATTCTTAAATTGTTAATTTAAAATTATGTTAACATGCTACTATGAATTGGGATCCTCCAAGGTATTGATTATTAAACTGTAATGTACATGGGAATCGCTTGAGGATTTTGTAAAAGTGCACTAGTATGGAGTGGGGCCTGGGATCATGCACTGCTAACAAATGACCAGGTTATGCCGATCCAGTGTCTGGGAGCTACATTCTTAGCTCCAAGGTTCAGAGGGCTTCGAAGGAAATGGTTATCTATTAATCACCATTTCCCAAATTAATTTCAGCACAAAACTCCTTATTATTATTTTTGTTGAACAGTAAGGTTCCCTTGTACACAATCTGGAAGATATCCATAAACCTAATCTCCTGGTTAAAGTGGAAGCTAATAAATCTCTTTTACACCATTTCCAGTGCAGTTGTAAGTTTGGCTTAAATTCTGGTGAACATATTTTAATTTCCAATTAGTAGAAGCTGAATGAACGAGGTGTTCTGTATAATTAACTAAAGACAGGTTAACAAGAACCATTATAAGGTTAGAGTGAGAATTTTATATTTTATTTTTTAAGTACTTAATTTTTTTATCAAGTAGGAAAGAGTTAAGCTCTGTTGAGGGCTCATTCTTTTCTCTGATGGAAAATAAATAACTAGTATTCCTCAGGGCAGAAACTAAACTCTAACAAGGAGAAAGAAAGGACATGCTCCTACTTTCTCATCTATGTAGGCATTCTGATTGATCCCTGGGGACTTTGCTTCATCTGGGCAACTTTAATTGGCCTCACTTGGAAATTCTTTTCTCTTCACCTGGAAGAGAAGTCAGATCTTAAAAAAAGAGAGAAAACATTTTTTTTAAAGGAAAAAGAAGGGAGAGAAAGAGGAAAGAAAGAAAGGGCAAAGGAGAGGAAGGAACAGAGACTGAAAGAGAGAGAGAGAAAGTGTATGATTGTCGCTTTCCCTAGGGAATGTGTACAGCTTCCCGATTCCCCAGGATTACCAAAAGATAAAGGATTATCTCAGGTTCTCTCCGGAAGACTTCCTTTTTTTTTTTTTTTCTTTTTTTCTTTCTCAGAAAGACTTCTTTAAAAAAATAATAAAGAAGGTGGGGGAAGAGGATTACATATTTGGCCTTGTTAATGATGGTATTTTATTCTGTATTTAATGGTTTTAGCATCTACATCAGAGATATTTTTTTCAAAGAATCCCTCTGCTTGTTACTATTAAGTAGAGCAATACAAGGACCCTTAGGTTCTAAACTGACACCCTTGGCCTCATTGACTTTTAATTTCTACTTTTAACACCAAAAGGCAAGGAAGAGAAAAATGAGCATTAGAGAGAAGTGATCAAGTAGCCACCCCTAGACTAGGTTGGTGAGTTTTTTGGAGAAGGTAAATAAATGTGATTACTCATGAAAAATTTACTGTCTAAAGTGCTGGTTCTCAACCTTGGGTGCAGAGTAGAATCACCTGGGAAGTTTTTAAAGTTCATAATGCTCAGGCCACACTCGACTTTTTAAATCAGAATCTCTGAGTGTGGACCCCAGGCATCAGTGTTTTTTAAGCCTCCCTGCCTTAATATTATTGCCTAGTCAAGGAAAACCATTGGAAAAGAGAGAGACAACTGTATCAGCTACTTATATAACGCATATAACAAGAGTGTTAGCTGCTGTGTTAAGCACTTCACATAAATTATTTTACTTAATCCCTCAAAAGAAGCCTATACAATAAATATTTATTATCTTCATTTTAGAAATTACAAACAGAGGCTGAAAAAGGTTAAATCATGCATCTAAGTTTACACACTTAGCAAACTAGGGCAAGAACCCTGATCTTGTCTCTCAACATACATACCCTCTCTCCATACTTCCTGGTGGCCATTAACTTCAAACAACAATCTGGAAGATGATGTAGGATAATCACCTTGATCTTCGTTGTTACTTCTCTACGTGTGATACCCCTGTCTTCACATTTTGACTCTCATGAGTACGCATGTCAGTCACGAAAGTCTTCTGAAACCTCAGTTTTTCCTGAAACACGGTGTGTCTTATGAAAAGCCTTCAGATATCACTGTAACATTGATCCATAACCAGAGATTCTATATGGAAAATTAAGTCAGCTGAAGTTTCATCTTAATACTTTAATGGTACCAAGTTTGTATGCTCTTAATGTTCGTTCATCACTGATGATTTGCCTGTATTCCTTCTCCTCAACCCTACACATTCTTTCTTTAAACTTTACAGAAAAATAGTGACTAAAATATAAACTCTGTATGCTGTCAAAGAAATTCTCTAGCCTAGTGATGAATTGAAAGGAATTTTAGAAAACTGACATCAAACCACAAAATTTCATCTCTAATTTTGATCGTTTACTTTGAAAATGAGCACCAGAGAAGAATCTGTCTTTATCCTGAAGTGTTAGCATATTTGAAATACCTTGAACTATCCAGGCTCTGTGCAATTTCCGTGATTAAAGAAAAATCATTCTATTTTGCCAGGGTTTTAAAATATAAATGGCCTCTTCTAAAAACCCGCGCAATATTAGCAATATTAGCTTTCAGCTATCCACCCTAGTGTCCTCCAGTGCTTTGTTTTGTAGTCAGTTTGGTGTTCAAGGTTGTTAATGGACTTCTGTTATAAAACAGAGCAAATCTCTGCCATCCATCTATTTAAAGACTTAAGGAAAAAAGAAGATATTCCAGAAGTGAACACATTTAGCCAGTGATAGCTGCTCCTGTTGTTTAACTAGTGTTAACATTACCTCAGCCCTAGGGCAGCAGCGGTAGTCCGCATGGCAGCTAATTGCCTGATTTTAATTTATGCACCTGTTTATTTACAAACTCCATGGCCACACGGGCAGGGGGAATGGGATGGCGACTAGAAGTGTGCCAGGAATGAATTTTCCCTTTCGGCTTACTCTACTGTTTTTTCTTTCCTGCTGTTAGCTACTTTCATCATCAGCCTGGACTCTAAGCCGTCCTACTTACCAGGCATTCACTTAACATTTGGCCCTTTGCTTGATTCTGCCTTGGCCAAAGAGTTCAATTGTAGGAAATAATGGCCAAGACACGTATCAAAGTTGTTTTTCAGCGACTTAAAACAGGACCCCAAGTTTGCTAATAGTTGATATATACTTCTGTTGCAAGTAGGGATTCCCCACCACTACATTATACACCTTTGGCCATAGGGTTCTGTCAAGGGTCCCCGAACTTTTTTCTTCTGTGGATGACTAGTGACTGAAGGAGATAAAGGTAATGGGATAATCCCATTATCAAGCATGGGTGAATACCTGAAACCCTGGTAAATTTCCTAAGGATAAAAGAAAACAAAGTTTCTGAAGGTACAAAAGCGAACCAGGTCCACCTGACCGCATTTTCCTGCAGTCCTTACAGAGGTGAGCTGGAGACGTGCCCGGAATATCAGCGGGAGGCTTCATGAATGTGTGACATGCGCAGTTGTGCAGGACCCACATCCCTTTAATGTCCTGCTGTCGCCATCTTGAAGTTTTTAATAACTTTTGAACCAGGGGCCCCACATTTTCACTTTGCACTGGGTCCCCAAATTATGTAGCTGAATACAAAGAGTGCTGAACTATCTCTGAAATAATTCACAAATACTGTGTCAGTTCACTCGGGTTTTAACACTGTTAGTCCTTATATAGTGGGTGGAACAGAGGCAACGGGAGGTAGAAAAAGTAAACAAACAAATACGTCCTTGCCAGCACTGACCTATCTGACACTGATGTTCATTCACATTGGGATTCTGGAGGTTGGATGATGTTTTTAGGCATAACACTGCAAATGTGTCAACCTTGAAGTTATGTCAGTCAAAATTTTGAAACTGAGTAATACCAAATAGTGTATCGTTTGCTGAAAGGAGTCGTGACCGCCATGCCGCCCTAGTTTTTTTCAGTAATCCCCTGCCGCCTCGGCTTCCCACCAGGGTCCCCCGGAGCCCTCAAACTCTCCCTGAACCCTTCCTCCAGTGACCCAATGCTCCTGCAGTACTTACAGGACCTCCGGATCCATCGACTTCCCCACAGGATCCCTCAGGCTCTCCAAGGCTCACTCAGGACCCTTCAGGCCCCTGTAGCCTCCTTCATAGCTGCTCGGCTTCCCTCAGGCTACCCCAAGTTCCCTGAAGGCATGCAAAATTTCCTCAGTCTTCTCTGGGCCCCAAGTGCTCCCTGGTCCCTCAGCACCTCCCACCCCAAGGTGCCCCAGGCTCCCTTCCTATACAGAATCTCTATAGATTCTCCCCAGGCGGGGCGTCCCAGGTAGGGCAGCAAAGTCCTTCAACTTAATGGGGGAATAACTACTGGCAGCTTCCTGTTTCCTCCAGGAAATGTTGATTGGGGAGGAGGGCAGTTAAAAAGAAAGCGTCACCATTTCTTAGGGCTTATTTGGGCTTGGGATATGGAACAAAATAGGTTAAGCTGCTGTTGAGGAATTGTGGACTTTCAGACATAATGCGGGCTTCTTGTTGCCTGGAGGGGGTGTGTTTTTCTGAATCCCCAGAAAACCTTTCTCATGGAACAAGGTGTTAAGGAGTTGGGGACAAAAGGGAATTGGTTCAGAAAATCTTAAAGCGACCTATATTTAGACTTTTGATATTTTTCCCCCATTTTGCCAATTATGGGTATGTTAATATATTTAACACAAACACTTAAAATACTTAATTGTTGTGACCCAATTTTGTTATTTCTTAATTTGTAAATATCTGCTGGAAACCTCGAAGCTGGAAACTGCAGAATTGTTTGGCCATTCTCCATATCTGAGGGACTCCACCAGCAAATTCCAGTGCTTAATTACCACTAACTTACCCTTAAGAGCACCAGCTCTATCCACTCACTCATTTACTCTTCCTTTCAACAGGTAGGTCCTGAGAACACACTGTCTGCAACAGTAATAAGGCCAAGAAAGGGTGCTGGCATCTTTCCACACATGGCGCTGTGGTTGAGATATGCAGTTATATGCTGTACTGAGAATGGTGAAAAGAGGCACACAGGGCTTGGTGGGAACACTTAGAAAGGAAAGCCAACCTAGATTTGGGGTATCATGTCTTACCAGAGAAAGAAAGAGATGCTGGGTCTTAGATCTGAAGTCTGAGTGAGAGCTTCCCAGTGGGAATTGGGTGGGACAATTACAAGTGAGAAAACAGACTGTGCATGATTCGTACTCAAGAGAGAGCATAACACCTTCATAAAACAAATTGTTCATTATGCCCGGACCTTGGATGTTGGTTGGTTGGGAGGTGAGAAAAAAATTGGGATAGGGTCATATGTCAATCTAAGAAGGCTTGGCTTTATTTGAGCCAATGTATTTCATTTTAAGCCAGGAAATGAAAATATTCTCGACTCTTCAACAACCAACTCTGGACTCAGACTCATAATTGTAAACATTAATAACCACAAAATAATAACGTGGGCTATTTAACTCAATCATTTGCAAAGTTGTATTGCATGCCTGCTTAGGGACAGAGACGATGCTAAAAGTTGGGGATTACAATGGTGAGCCAAGAAGTCCTGCCTCCTGCCCTCATGCTGTTGCAGTGCAGGTAGCTTCTGGGCCAAGTGACAATGGAAGAAAATTGAAGCCCTCTCAATGTCTTGATGCTGATTGCCCCAGCTGGCTGCTAGTAGCCAATTTTGCTACTCTGTATCGCACAGATCAATGGAAACTGGGGGACCTTCTGCCTTAGTTACCATAGTTCAGAATAAACTGAAGAACAAATGGCATTTCCTGCTGCCTTTTTCAGTCTGGAGAAAAATTTCCAGTGCTGAAGAACCGCTAAATGATTCCTTTTGTGTTTGTCTGATGGTGGACAGCAGTGACCAAAGCTGTGAAATCAAGCCAGAGGGAAACCGGCAGACTCACCAGTGAACTAACAAAACATTCGCAGTGGGTGCAGATGACATGGCACATTTTCAGCACGAAATGAAATCCTTACATGCCACCCAATAGGGAATCTTATCTAATCCCTGAAGTGTTCTGTCTCTTATTTTCTTTTGATCAGACTTTGGCAATTTAACTTTGGTAGAAGGATCCCTGCCACCTTCTGAATTTCTCAAAACATACTTCTCGGGTCACCGAGTGAAGAGGACCACCGGATATACAACAAACCAACGTTTCTACACTTATATGGATTTTTACTATAGTTATAAATATTTACTAAAATACACCAACTTAAAGAGAGTTCTACTTACTTAACGTTGAGAAAATAATTCTAGGCATATGCAGTGTAATGATACATGAGATAATGTCCGAACTTAGGATTTCAAAGAAAGCTTTTCAGGCTTTTAAAAAAGAGAAATATTATTACATGAATGTGTAAAGAAACTGGTCACTGAATCGTAAATACAAAAGACTTTTGGGATTCCAAGTTTCAAAATGTTATTTTCATTATGATTTTGGTGCCAGCCCACAGCAATCTAGGTATGTGTGTACACGTGTGCATTTGTGTCTGTGTGTGAGTGTGTTCTGAATGCAACTATTTCTCAAATTGTAAAGTTCTAAGCCTTTTCATTCTAAGTGGGACAGTGGAGGAAATTATCTGACAAGCTAAAGAAGAAATGTATTTCATTTAAAAAAAAAACCAGAGATTTCCATCTTTACACTCAGAGTATATAAACTTGTATTTCAAAAACAAATTATCCACAATTTGCTTTGCTTGAGTTACCAGGATATTGAGAGAGGAGAAAAAAATTAAACTGGATCTTACTGCTATTTATTAATATCTCAGATACTGAGGGAAAAATATTTTGATCTGAATCTTACTGCTATATCTTGATTTTCTAGTGAGTGGACTAATGTTGGATTGATAAAGTGTTTTAAGTTTTCCACTCACAAAACTGCATGTCTGCAGCTTATGTGTCATTATTTTCAAGGAATGATTCTTTTAATAATAAACACAATTATATTAATAATAACTGGTATTGACTTCTATAAATGAACTTCTCATTTTAATTCTAATATATCATCTTAGTTACCCAGAGAACTGAATCTTAGTCTCCACAAAAATGGAAACATTAATTTTTTGAAAACCTATTCTGGAGAACATTTGCAAACACGTCATATAGTCCAGATAAGTCAGTTCTTAAAAAGCCATATATAGAAGTACCAGCTCCTTATTAGGTAGGGCTTCCTAATGAAAACTCTCTACCCTTTACTATATTTCATCAATAAAGACATTTATCAAGAAAGTGTTTTCCAATTGTTTACTACATTAACTAAAATTGACAATCTACAAATATACTTTCATGTATCTCTTTGTGTATATATATATATATATATAAAACCATTATTTTTTTGTCTGTTGTGTTTATTTGACATACAGAAAAACAGAAGTTAAGGGTACTTTTTGTTGAGTTTTGGTCAATATGTACGTGTGTATTAGCGTATTGCTGATTTGTGCCCAGTTACTTTTGCTTAACACAATATTTTAAAACTTGCTCCATATTGCATGGCTGAGAAATATTTTCCCTATTTTCCTGAATAGTTTCCTGCTTTATGAACATACAACGATTTATCTATTACATTGATGGTAATTTGGGATGTTTCAAACGTTTGTCTTTTATGAATGAGTCTCCTATAAACATTCTTCTAAAAATCTTTTATGTACGTATGCTTTCAAATTTCTTGAGTATTATTGGATCATAAGATATTGTGTATTTAACTATATTAGAAACAGAAACACTTTTCTAATATTGTTGTATTATTTTACACTCCACCTTCATTATCTAAGAAGTTCAGTTTTTCACATCCTCCTTAACTCTTTTAATTGTCAGACTTTTTTACGGTTAACCATTCTAGTGGATGTCAAGCAGCATCTCGTTTTGGTTTTAATTTATATTTCCGTTATAACTAATAATGCCAAGCACTGTATGAAGTGTTCATCAGCTTTTTATAATCTCCATGAACTATCTATTCATAAGTGTTTTCCCCCACTTTTTAAATTGGGTTACTGTCTTACTATAATTGGTTTGTATTCTGGATTATAGTCCTTTGTCAAATGCTTATTACATTTTCTCCCAGTTTGTGGTTTACCCTTTTATTTTCTTAACTGTGACCTGAACAAAGATTCTCATTTTGATGAAGTCCGATCTACCAAAAATTTTGCATTGTTATTGTCTACGGAAATCTTTAGTTTCTGCCGACACTACAGTTATGAAGATACACTTTCACATTTTCTTCTAGAAGCTTTACAGGTTTAGCTTTTATGTTTAGGATTATGGTCTAAAATTAATTTTTCTGCATGGTGTGAAGTAAGATTTAAGATTCCCTCCTCCCCCCTATCCCCATAAAAGTTGCTTTGGCATCACCTGTTGAAAAAACCTTTTCATTTATCCACAGAACTGCACTGACATGTCAAAAATCAATTTACCATATGTATGTGTCAATTTCAGCACTTTAAATTAGGCATCTTTGATTTATTTGTGTAACCTTACGTGAACACTACAGTCTCTAGTAATTGCAGATTCAAAGTGAGTCAAGAAATCAGTTATAGTAAGTCCTTCAGGTTTGTAGTATCTCTTCAAAATTGTGTCAGATATTCCAGGTCCCTTGGGCCTTCACATAATTGCTAAAATAAATCTGTTCATTGCCAAAAAAAACCCCCAAATAAACAAACAAAAACTTTGGGGATTTTTATTGGGTCATATTGATTCTGTAAATCAACTTGAGGAGAGCTGGTATCTTAGTATTTTATCTTCTAACTCATGTCCAGGGAGATTCTTAATTCTGTATTTGTTTTGTCTATCAGTAATATTTTATAGTTTTCTGTACAAATATCTTCTTGCACATGTTTCATTACATTTATCCCTAGTATTTTTCTTTTTTTGATGTTATAGTAAATGGTATTTTGACATTTTCATTTCCCAATGGTTTGGTAACTCTGTGTGTGTGTGTGTGTGTGTGTGTGTGTGTGTGTGTGTGTGTATTTCATTGACTTGCATTCTGTGCCTATGTCAAATTCACTTATTAGTTCTGTTAGTTTCTTTGGATTTTTTAATGTGCACAATCATGTTACTGTCTTTTAGCATTATTTATGTCTTCTATATTTTTTCCTTCTATTACATTAACCAGGACCTGCAGCACAATGTTGAATAGAAGCAGTTTGAGGAAACGTCTTAGTCTTGTTTCTGATCTCTTTGAGGGAAAATATATGATTTCCCAAAATTAAGTATGATGTATGCTTTAGGATATTTGGGGATGCACTACATTTGAAAGAGGTTCTATTTTTTCTTTGCTGAACATTAGTATTTAGTATGAATAGGTGTTGAGTTTGTCAAATGCTTTCTCAGCATCTATTGATATGGTTTTTCTCCTTTATTCTGTTAACAGGGTGAATTCCATTGACTAACTGTCAAATATTAAATTCAACATTACATTCCTTACTTGGTTATAGTGTATTATCTAATGTATGTATCATTAGATTTGATGTATGTGTGTGTATACACACACACACACACATATATGTATATATTTAAAGATGTATTTATTTATTTTAGAAAGAGAGAACACAAGAGCAGGGAAAGGGGCAGAGGAAGAGAGAGAGAACCTCAAGCAAACTCCCTGCTGACCACAGACCCTAATGAGGGGCTTGATCCCAGGACCCTGAGACCATAACCTGAGCTGAAATCAAGAGTCAGATGCTTAACCAGTAGAATCACCCAGGTGCCCCTATATGCCTGTATTTTTAAAGGAATTTTGTGTCTCTGTTCATAAGATGTATTGGTTTGTAGTTTTTTCTTTTAAAATCAGTTATATTTTATTATAGTATACATATCTGTATTATTTATAATGGATTCATAAACACATTTATTGTATAAGATATGATGAATCATATATACATAATATATAATATATATATATATATATATACACACACATACAAATATACATATATATTTCCTTTAAATATTATTGGGTGTGATATCTTAATCAAATCAGGTGGGAAATTTTCACTTTTATTTTATGGCCTGAATAAAGTTATGATCAGTATTATGTCTTCCTTAAGTACTCGTTGAATTCACCAATGTAGTCATCTGGACTAACAGAAAAGAAAAAGAAGAAGAAGAAGAAGAGGAGGAGGAGGAGGAGGAGGAGGAGGAGGAGGAGGAGGAGGAGGAAGACGAAGACGAAGAAGAAGAAAAAGAAGAAGAAGGAGGAGGAGGAGGAGGAGGAGGAGGAAGGGGAGGGGGAGGGGGAGGGGAGGAGGAGGAGAAGAAGAAGAAGAAGAAGAAGAAAAAGAAGAAGAAGAGGAGGAGGAGGAGGAAGAAGAAGAAGAAGAAAGAAGAAGAAGAAATAAGCAACCAAAATGATAGGAAGGACATCAAACAAGGCAGCTCAGGAGGTCAGAATGAAGGTCTTCATTGTAGAGAGTCATAAGCAATATCAAATCTCAAAATAACTCTACCCATTTTAAAATTCTGTGTCTCTTTGCTCATGGTCTAACTTTCTAAGTTGGTCTAAGTGTTATCACACCCATGTTTAAGTCAAATGCCAGCCTTTTGGCCAAAGTTTAGGAGGGGGAGGAAAGTGATGAGATTGGTATTCCCAAAAGGAAGGCTTTTAAAGATGGAAGCCTGTTCCCCCCAAAAGTAAACACCATTACAAAGATGAAAGAGGGAGAAAGGAATGAATGAGCAAAACAGAAGTTCATTATAACCATCAGTTAATCTGGAGTTTTTTTATCAAGATGCTTGGTTTTCATTACTGCAGGATCTGAAAAAAGGCTTGAAATCCACGTGTTGTTAGGAGAGGGAGTTCGTTTTCTTAAATCTAATGTGTTAATATTACAGTCTTTCTGAAAAGCAGTTTTGATGAGAAATAGTTTTGGGCCCCAAAGAAGGTACATCTGGCAATAGCTATGCATCTTGAGTAGATGAGTTTCTCTTAACAACCTGTATTTTTTCAAACCTCAAAGTAATTTACAAGCATTTTAATTGCTAGAGTTGCTGGAGTTAATCCTCCAATCACTTTCTAGCCATTGTTGTAAATAATAATCTTCACTAATGCAATGACACTAAACACTAATCTTCTAATTTGCAGTAAGAAGTACAAGGAAAGCATAAAGATCGTTACTCAATAGAATAAAAAAAAAGGAAAAAAAAGTCATGCAATTTAAAACCTTATAGCTAAGAGAACCTCACACATTATTTAAGATACTTAATTTCCACAACATGCATGGATGCTAATCTTTAACTCTCATACACACTTAACTCTCTTTCTCAGTTCTTTCTCTCTGGGATTGTAAATTAACTTTTCCATCAAGAAATGGAACTTATTCTCTTATTTATTTTCTTAAGCAATTTGGATTGTTCAGCTTTAAATGAAATATGAATTAATGGTCCTTGTATGATGAATCAAAAACCTTAATGGTAATGAGAAAGACATTTGGTGATGGCAACAAAGACTGTTCTGATGTTTGAATGTAATTGTTTGAAGTTCATATGTTACGGAAGTTCCCGACTTCACTAGTCCTCAGTCCAAGATTCAGAGAAAATTCCTCCTAAGTTAGATAAAATGCTTACTGTGGGTAAGCACAGATAAAAAAAGCATTTTTTCAGTCTCCCAGAATCATAGAATTTGTAAATGAAAATGGATCC
Source organism: Ursus maritimus (assembly GCF_017311325.1). Lineage (NCBI taxonomy): Eukaryota > Metazoa > Chordata > Mammalia > Carnivora > Ursidae > Ursus > Ursus maritimus. The sequence goes on from NW_024423786.1 coordinate 15,730,311, forward strand.
CAGTGATCATCCTAGGTCAAACCTCTCATATCATTAATGAAAAAATAGTTCCTGAAATAGTAAATGATTTTTCCATTTCACCCAGTTAGCTCCTGGATTGAGAACCAAGAACTTCAGATTCTCTCTTCAATACTGTTTCCCCTTGACTTTTGTATGGATCATAAATAATAAGAATTACAACTATAAAATGCTTTTAACATGTCAGGCAATGTGCTAAATGGTTCATATGAATCTCTAAGTGAGTCCTCGTAATAAGCCTGGACATGGGAATGCCACGTTTGCAGATACACATATTCTGCACCCTCCTCTTCCTTTCAAATGCAATTCCTCTTCCATGGCCCAGTGCCATCCATTCTCCCCCATGAAGTCTCTTTTTCTCATCCTAGCTGAAATTGATCTTTTTAAAATTTTCATCTGCTATGAATGACTCTTAACAAATTTTGTTGTCTTTTCATATGAGATTATCATATGAGAATAGCATGCTACTCCATCTTTTTACAGGGGTCCCTTTTCCGCCAGCTCGAGTGTAAGCTTCTTGAGACTGACAGGGACTGTTTCTGTATCTCATTAGTGCTCTGCACAGTGCTTTCCCTGCATGTGGTAGATGACTGACAATTCCTCTTGTGTGTTTCAAAGATAGCATCGACAAGAAAGCCAATAAAATTAAACTTGTTCTTTTAGACACAGTAGACACACGAACTTTCACGTGTTTGATATGTGGCTCAGCATGAGATAGGTTAATTTCCAAGCTCAACTTCCCTTATTCTCTAGCATCTACTTCAAGGACAAGGAACAGACAATTGGGGAACTGGGGTGGGATGAGGAAGAGGCTTTCTGATCAATACCAGTGATTATTACCAACATTTTTTAAAAGTACAATTTAAGGGCAGTTTTAAAAAACACATTCTGGAGAACTGGGTACTCTAGTACAAACCACTTAATGTCTATTACCTAGTTCCGCCTACATGACTGGGAAATAATCTCTTCTAAGTCTAATTTTAGTCTCAAACACTAACTTTTTGTCACCTTGAAGAATTGACTTGCCTCACTGGATCTTAGTTTCCCTCTGCTGTTAGATTAAGAATGTGAACAAGTGGATCCAGCCTCGAATGGCTCCTCTGAGCCTGCAGCTACAAATGAAAGCAGGCACTGCACTGAATGGGAGACCTGGGATCACACTATGCTTTGAAACCTTTCTCCACACTTCACACCTGGTCCTATGCTGCTTCCAACCTCACTGGCTGGCACCACTGTTGCTTGTTTCTCATTCTGCAGCACAAAGTTGAGGCCTGATCTTTGGTAATTGGCACTGAGTTGAAATTTAGCAGGGTGAGTGATTATGTTCCAAGGATGTTATCTGAGCTTCAGACAACGAAGCCAATATTTAAGTAGAATCCTTTGGCAGCCATTTACTCTCATTTATTCAAACAAGGCTCCTCTGAATTGAAGCTTCTTTGAAATATCAACTTTCACATCACCTTGTGGCCTCCAGCACTTGGTAGGAGTAAGTGTTTTACCATGTCAGCTAATACATCATGGAGCCAAGGGGGGAGAGGAAATCTGCTAAGTGGGTAGGAGTTCTGTTTTAAGCATAATTAAACCTTCCTTCATTATTATAACATATGAGAATACAATGCAAATTTGAATTATTCCTCATGAAGTGATTTGGATTGTGACAGGACAATACCCCTATTCTATTCCCACTTCCATCTTAACATGTTCTAAAAAATTAACTGTCTTTTTTCCTTTCTTTCTTTCTCTGTGATCTTTAGGGAAAAAAATGTTCTGCTTGGACTTAAGTTCTCAAGCTTTAAACTCCTAAGACAGATGAGCAGTTGAACAATAAGACATCTGGTAAGCAAAGATACTGCTAGCCAGGGAATCACCATGGAAACCACCAAAGACATGGGTTATGAAGATGAACAACTCTGAGTTAATTTCTTCTCAGGGTTGTGGCATTTTGGTTCATTGATTCATATGTTGAGGTGTCTTTTAGAGGAAATGCTGTCAGAGACACAGAAGAATCTCTCATGATTCATTATGGAGTAAAATTCAGAACAAGTCAGACTCAAGTTCTTCAAGTAAGAAAAACTAATATTCAAAATATCCCAAAGAAGCATTAATTCTTGCTAAAAATCATCACGTATGACTTGGAAATTGAACGACTAAGGATATCACAAGAAAAGCATTACCGTGGAACTGCAATGAATTCTGTCATTTCAGGTGTTAGATCATAGAATTCTTCCATGTAACAAATGCTTATTAAATAGCAGTTAATGCTAAATGCAAAGTGTAGGTTAAATCCAGCTATAGAGTATCATACCTATTTTGTATTTAGGATATATAAGATGTAATCAATGGCAATGATTTTAAAGTTTAGAAATAAGTTGTACTTTAAGAAATACAGGGAGTTCTTTTTGAAGACTGAAAAGTTGTCAGAATATAATTGATTAGTAAGAAAATGAGCTGGAAGGGACCTTGAAAAATCATCTGATCCAGCTGGAAGTCTTTAATTTGCACTCCAGCAGTTAAATGTCTAAGCCTTCTAGAACAGATAGATGCCTGTTCTCTACCTGACGTTCTCCAGGGAGGGAGTCCAGACAACTTAATTCAAAAATCCTTGCCAGGGTTTTATCACCTTGACAGTCTAGAAGTTCTTCTTTATATTCCACAGAAATCTCTCCTGGAACCTGTTTTCTGTAGGTGGGTTTTGGTGGACATAAAACAGAAAGTGTTCTGTGTCCTTCTCAGAAACATTGCTCACATAGCCAAGTTGTTGCCTCTTAATAGTATCTTCTTTGGGCTAAATTACAACCATTCTCTCATTCTTTGAACACATAGGATATATTCCTGGGTCCCCTGGAATTCCTTTTTCTCTGGTCATGAATTTTTGAAATAGGAAATAGCTTTGCTCTATCTTATGTGAAGCTCCAGGGAAAATAATAACAGCTAAGTTTGTATAGTACTCTGCAATACACAATCCATTTCACGTGCATTATTTCATTAGCTCTACTACATCAACCCTGTTAATTAGGCACAGAATGAAATCCTCATTTGTATTCTCAGGGTTACGTAAACTAAGTATTCATGTGGATTAAAGTACTGGTAAATAACCCCAACTGAAAATATTGGGCCCCTGGAGCGTTCCAGACACAGAGCTATCTGCTTTGCCATATTGGTTCAGGTATTCACATGCTATTTCATGTACTCATCAGAGAACGTAAATGCATTTTATAGCTAGCAAAACTGATTGTATTGTATTGATGGTATATGTTTTTATAATATTGTATTTATAATGTATGTTTTTCCTAAGGCCATAGAGCTGGCAAGCAGTAGAGCTGGGATTTGAACTTGTGTTTCCGCAATTAAGGGGCAGAGGTTTTCTTGCTTCTAAACAGCTGCCTCTTTCTTGGCATTCTTTCTTGGTAGAGAGATATAAAACATAACAAAATAATAAAGTACTATAATGAATATATTAGATAATGTCTGAATCAATGCTTACCACAAGACATATTACATAGTAAGTGCTCAATTAACATTAATTCTTAGTATTATCAGAGCTAAATGCACAATAGAGAAATAAAGCAGTTAGATCATTAAAATCAATAGAAGTGATTACATCTAATGTTAGTCTGATAACGTTTTAATAAATCCTTTTACAGAACAATGCTTATAATGCAATTCATATTACTTAGGAAAAACTTCAGATTGACTTAGAAAACTAAAAGTCAAAAATGCAACCCAGGACTTCTCCAGGAACTGAAGAAAGCTTGATATTAGGAATAACCAAGAGTCTATATTTCCAAGTGTAGGGCTGCAGATAAATTATGGTGGACATTAGATACAGATGTCTACTGCTGTGAAATGTCTAATATTTCAAAATCAGTTCTTTGATATTCTCTCAAAGAGAATAATGAATAATTTATTCATCTCTTGGCTGTGATCATCATTATGTGATGCTTCTGAAATAGAGACTTCTCATTTTTAACCCCTTTGCTTTTAAAGGTACTCAACCTAATGTGAGAAGAAACTCTTTTCCTTACCATTAAAGAACTGCAACTGCATTATTTCTTTCTCCAAAAGTAGGACAATGCCTTGAAAGTATAAGTAGCTCTTTATACTGTATCTACTGAGAACAATGAATCACGGTTCAAGGTTAAGTGTTCTGAATTCTAGTTCAGCTTTGCCACTTGGTTGTTCTACCAACAAATTACTTAAATAGTTTCTCAGTCCCCTCGGTGCTATGGACAGAGAGTTTGTGTCCCCCCAATTCCCATGTTGAAACCTAATGCCAAATGTGATAGTATTAGGAGGTGGGGCCTTTGGGATGTGCTTAGGTCATGAGGGTAGAGATTCATGAATGAGATTAGTGTCCTTGTAATAGAGACCCAGAGAGCTCCCTTGCCCCTTCCTTCACAGGAGCACACAGCGAGAAGCTGCCATCTAAAAGTAAGCAAACTGAGGGTTTTAGAGGGGAGTGGGGTGGGGCGATGAGCTAGTCTGGTGAAGGGTATTAATGAGTGCTCCATATGGCACGGAGCACTGGGTGTTATATGCAAACAATGAATCATGGAGCACTACATCAACAACTAATGATGTACTGTATGGTGACTAACATAGCATAATATAAATATAAAATAAAATAAAATAAAATAAATAAAATAAGCAACCAAACTCTCACCAGATACCAAATCTGCTGGGGCCTTGACTTTGAACTTCCCAGCCTCCAGAATTGTGAGGAATAGAATGCTGTCGTTTATAAGCTACTTAGTCTAAGGCATTTTTTATAGCAGCCCAAATGGACTAAAACATTTGCCAAATAGCAATGCTTCTATACACAGGGTTTTGTGAATCACGTAATGCAAACGAAAGCACTTCGAAAATAAAGCATTATCTCCCCCTGCCCTCCCAATAGATGGAGTTTTATAAATATAAAGCACTTTCTTTTTTTACTGTGCCTTTTATTTTTAAGTCTCCTTATAGTTTTTAAACATGTATATTTATGTTGATTAATCAGCACCATACTCCCTTTCTTTCTTCCCTGTCCTTTAGTCAACACCTTCTGTCTGCAAAACTCTTACACAATTTTCAAGTTTTAGTCAAATGTTTCCTCCTCTGAGAATCCTTAATTAAGTTTCCAAGACGAGATGGTTACTTCCTCAGTTGGTGATCTCATCTCTGGCCTAATAGTTACCCTGCTAGAGTTCACATCATATACTGAAATATCTGTTTCTTTTACTACAGTGAGTGCATCATGTTGATCAAGTCCTGTTCCTCTCAAATAAACCAAATATACCTAATGTTATAAGGGCTTATAAGGAGTCATTCATTATAAATGCTAGCCACTATACTTACCTTCAGGAACATTTATTTGAATTTGAATTTGAATTTGAATCACATTCTCACTCCTCCCTGAAAGAAGTGTACACCCATGTTATCACAATCAAAATCATGCATATATTATGCAGAAATTCTCCCACTGCCCCAACCACCCAGCTTCCAAGACCTGTGCCTGCTCAAAGATCTCCCAGAAATTCCATCAACCCCTCTCCATGATCCGTTACTAAATGTTCTTATTCCCTAGGCAACAACGAGGCTCACATGGGCTGCACGTTTTCTGGTTAGATATCTGGTCTTAGATTTGAACCTTGATTCTGCCATATGTTTTTGTAAAACCTTGAACAAGTTAACCACTTTGTGTCCCTGTTTCCAGATCTGTAAAATGGGGACAAGGACACCAGTGTTTTGAAAGATATGTGTATCTTTGCAGTGGGCTCAATACATAATAGTTATTTTATAAATATGAAGTATTATTATTATGGGCTTTCGAGTTTGACAATTATGAGATCGAACTAACATCCCCAGTAATCAGCTGACTTTGGATAAATTTCAACTACTGAGGGGCGCCTGGGTGACTCAGTCATTAAGCGTCTGCCTTCGGCTCAGGGGACCCTGGGATTGACCCCTGAATCGGGCTCCCTGCTCGGCAGGAAGCCTGCTTCTCCCTCTCCCACTCCCCCTGCTTGTGTTCCCTCTCTCACCGTGTCTCTCTCTGTCAAATAAATAAAATCTTTACCCCCCCCCAAATTCAACTACTGAGTGTCTGTGAAACACACACACACACCCTACCTTCTATGCTACAGTACAAAGAGGAATAACACCATTATAGATGAGGAATTTATCTTTGTGTGTGTGGGTACAGGGAATCCCAAGGGAGCACTGCAACACTTCTCTCAATGTTTTTCCCCTGCTAAATGTCATCTATTTAGCATCTCATTGGATCCAGGCCTGCTAAACAGAGATTTCTGATTAACAGGAATCCGTTGTTCCACTTCTTGTAAATAGAGATGTATCTTACTTTTAGCCTTAAATACCTTTCAACTCTGTATTTCCTGCAAGGTATGTGCTTATTTCTTTTGAGCCTCCCATCCACCAGCAAGGTGAAGTAGAAAAGGCAACACACTTATTTATGTTAATTTAAATACTAAAGTTCCCAGAGTTCAAGTAGTTTAGAAATTTGCCTAGGGTCACAGAACTAGTAACAAAATAACAGCAATTATCATTCATTGAGCTTTTACCATGAGCTGGCCGGCATAACTGGTGTTTTAAATGTTTTGTCTCAACAGTAGGAGATAGGTATTACTTCCATTTTAAATCGAGATCAACTGAGGCTGACATTGTGAGGTGCTCTGCCCAAAGGCCCAGAGACAAGATTCAAAACTAAACCTGATTCCAAAACTTGTGTACCATCAAGCATTCTCACAGGCAACGATGTCCCATAGACCTGTGGGCTCCTGCGTGTGGCTGGAGTGTGGCTGCCGTGGTTTGAGTCCTGACCCCAGCACACAAGCTGCATGACTGTGGGAAAATTAATCCAATTCCTTACACATCTGTAAGATAGCGATATGGTAACAGTCTCAGTCTTGGGGTTTTACAATAATTCAACACAATAATATGTGCTTAGTAATTAGTAATTTAATAAAGTGTTTAGTGATTAGTAATTTAATAGTGTTTAGTAATTAGTTATTTAATAAAGCGCATATTGCATTCTGAATAATGCCTTTTATTATTATTCTATCTATTGCTACACCAACTGTCATCCCCATTTCTTGTTCATTTTCTTTCTCATAGACAAATGGCTTTTCAATTCCTTAGATTAATATCCTTGTAGAAAGGGGGAAAATCGTGCGTGCTATCATACCTCTCAAGGAGGAGGGGGCAGGTTGCTTTTATGCGTTGTTCTTCCCAGCCCACCCAAAAGACCACCGCTTCTCCCAAGAATTCCTCCACTTCTGCACAGATTTGATTGTTCATTAAAGCTACCTTCCTCTGAGGAAGCTTGCTCCTCTTAAAATGGAAAAGAGGATGTCTATGAGAATGATAATAAAAATGGAAAAGATTATGGACCGTGTCTCAAAGGAAGATATCCCTTTTATTAGAAACAGATTAAAGGAAAGGAAATCAATCTTGTGAAATCATGAAAATCTGGAAGAGCCTAAAGTTGATTTATTTATTTAAGATTTATGCCCAGTCTACTTCCATAAAGGATTCAAGGTAGTGGCAGACCGGGCTAAAATCATTTTCTTGTAATACGTTTCAGACTGGAATTAGAAGTTCGTTTTCTAGCAGATGAAGTTAAGCTGATTATACCAAATGAGCTATTGAAAATCAATACCATAAAACCATTCCATTAGTACCTGTACAATCATCCCAGGATTATAAGTAATATTTATATTCTCTAACATTGACATTTTCAGGAAATGAGATGCAGAACATTTGCACGAGGCACAGCCACCTGTGGTTGCTTGGCTTTGATGATTAAAGCATGTTGCTAATGAGGCGAAGGTCATGGGCGCGCTCCCTACATAGCCCAATTATCTCTCCTCTGCTCCCCTCTGTTCAACTATGAATGGAACCCGATTCCTGCAACAGTTGCCTTGCTATAATGTGTGGGGGCATTCCTGCATCATGACAAATACATCCTCACTGTTGGATGAACACTCCCAAGTATGCAGCACAATGGCTGTTTTTCCTATGGAAGAGACTGAGTACGCACACACACATACACACACCCCACCCTGGGAGAGGCAGGGTGATACAGAGGAACAATACCCGGAGGAGAAAACATCCACTTTGCGCAGTCAGAGGAAATTCCGATCAAGTCCCAGCTTTCACATACACTGGCAGCAAAGCTTTGGATAGGTATCTTGCCTCAGTTTTCAAAATCACAAAAATGAGTGATATATTTACTTCAGAGGGATGAAGGAGTATTAAAAGGTATAATACATACATGACACTTGTATCAGACACACTAATGATTAAAAAACTTATTTTACTTTTCTTATGAACCAGGTATTCTAGTAAGTTCTTTACATGCATTATCTCATTTAATCTTCTTAACACCTCATGAGGTGGGTTATTGCTCTCCTTTTTTTCCGTAGCGGATTTAAGCAAGAGTTGAAGATTCTCAGTCACTTGCCCAATGCCACAGAATGAGAAGAGTTTATAACTAGGGTCCAGATCTAAGCCAGTCTCACTCCTGACCCCAACACTCATGTACTATTCTATATCCATGCTGCTTCCCTAAGGATGTGCTGCTATTATTATTCTAGCCTCTATTACCTGGCCTCTAAGTATGTGGTCTGTTCTTTGACACAAAAATATAATTTCATCCCTTCTGGGCTGCCTGCCACTTCAACACAAATCCTTTAGTGGGTACTATTCCTATCACACTTAAGGAATCTGCTAGAGTCACTTTTGGTGGTATATTCCCTCAGGGACATACGTGACATAAATTCTCCAACTCAGGAGACTCTTGCAAGGAACTAGTACTAAATATATAAAGTAAACCAGAACCTCAGATTACTCCCCGCTCTATTTGTGTACGTCTATTTTTACCTCTGGGAGGTCTAACAAGATGAATTTTCTAAAGCAGATTTACTGGGAAACTGCACAAACCCCAGGCCATGGCTCATTATCCAGCTGTACCAATGACTTGGAACTGCTACTTTTTTTTTCCTTAGGTAGGCTGCATGCCCAATGTGGGGCTTAAACTCATGACACTGAGATCAAGAGTTCCATGCTCCACCGGACTGAGCCAGCCAGGTGCCCCTGAAATCACTACTCTTGAGGGACAAATAATGACATATACTACTATTGTGAACATGATCCTTTTTTCTTGGAGAGAAGACATTACAGTTACAGAAAAACTTTTATACAATGGACCCCCCCCCATGAAAAGAATGGAAATCCAGAGATTCCCAAGTTGACAGAGTTTGTGCTCAAGAATATTGTTGGTTAGCTTTTAGAACTAAAGTTTTGATTTCTGAGATGGATTGATGAAGTGAAAAGAACATGAGTGTCGCAATAAACTGAGACCGATGTTTGAATTCTCAACCTGCTACTTACTAGCAGTATACTGAATTAATTGCCCTACCTCTTTTAACTTCTGCTTTCTCATCTGCAAAACTGACCTATTAATAATATGTAATTTCAGTCCACAGTGACAGTTATTAGAAGTAATGTAAGCAACATGTTTGATGCCGAGTACTTGTTATATATATAATAACCATTATAGTTAGAATTTGCTAGAGAATTATGTCTGTTGATTCAGGGGTATGAGGAGATAGAGCCTAAGCCAGTCTTCTTCCAATGAAGTCTCTGATTATTTATGAACTGTGATGGTAGGAGAGTCAACCAGGGTCCAGATGACATACTCAAAGACAGATAATTTGATGAGGGTTTATATAAAATGGACTACCAATAAAGATATGGGACAGGTCAGTTACTGTTTAGTTAGCTATTGCCACATAACAAAATACCCTAAAACTTAGTTTTTCTTTTTTTTTTAAGATTTTACTTCTTAATTTGAGAGAGATAAAGATTGAAAGAACAAGTGCGAGGAAGGGCAAGGAGAGAAGCAGACTCCCTGTGGAGCAGGGAGCCCAATGAGGGACTCGATCCCAGGACACTGGGATCATGACCTGAGCCAAAGGCAGATGCTTAACTGACTGAGCCACCCAGGCCCCAAAACTTAGTGTTTTAAAACAACCATTTATTTGTTTGTATTTCTGTGTAGCTATTTCAACTGGAATCAGCTAGGCAGTCCCTATTCTGGTCTTGCCTGGGGTTACATATTTAGATGCAATGATCTGGCAGATTGAATAAGATTAGATGGTCCCAGACAACCTCATTCACATTTCTGAAGGTCAGTGCTCGTTGTTGGCTGGGTCAACTTCTTCTTGTGGCCATTCCTGTTCAAGGAGTCTAACCAGGCTTCCACATGTGATGCTGTCAGGTTTCCACGAATAGAAGAGGAGAAACTACAAGGCCTCTTGAGGTAGGTGCTCTGGGACTTTAAAAATGTCACTTTACTACATTCACTTGGTCAAAACAAGGGACAAGTTCGGGCCAGATTAACAGAATGGGGGAATGGACTTCACTTCTATATTGGAGGACAGAAAAGTCACATTGCAAACGGGTACTCATACAAGGACAGGAGGAATAAACACAAACTCTTGGCTCAAAGAGAAGAGGAACCATAAGAGAGAAAATCACATAGAATCAGCTGCCTTGAGAAAGGCAATGATGGTAGAAGGACCTTCTTCTAATTTTTTTTTGGTGTCCACTATTTACCAAATTTAACTGGAAGCCAGAGACAAGCAACTAATTCACACATAATTCTTACAGATCATCCTCATGGAGCAAAGAAAAGGGCAGAAAAGGGTGGAGAATCAGTCTGGAGGAGGAAATGGAAGATATCCAGCACAGGAAAAGGAGGTAGTGTACCACAGTGGATACAGAATATAGATTTTGTAGTTGGCTGGACCTATTTGAAATCCTGGTCTGATATTTTCCTACATGGTATTTGCGGGACCATTTCTTCTCTATCAACTTTAGATTTTCATTTGTAAAACCAGTATAAAAGAATCCCTTCCTTGAAAGATGACTGTGAAGAATAAATGAGATTATACATATGTTACTTAGCATGGTAAACAGGCAATGCTGGTTAGCAATTAAAGACTTGAGTGTTGATAATCGTTAGAAAACACCAGTGCATATTGTTTTTGCTAAAATCTACTTCTTGTAACTTCCACGGGTTGCTTAGAGGTTGGGTCTCAATTTCTGAACTGTTTCCTTTCTCTTTTGAACTGTGTCTGAGTAGGCAAATCCTGACTGGGAGACTCCAGGGTTAATTTCAAGCCCAGTAGCCTACAGAGCCCTCTTCTGCTGCTCATTGCCAAGGCTCACATCCTCCAGCTGAGGCTGATGCTTCCCCTGGACTCGTGAGAGAAAGTGGTAAGCCAGGGCTTTATATAACCCTGTTTATGCAAATATCATAGGTGTCTCATTTACCAGCAATTTCTCTTCTCAGCCTCTTGTTCCCCATGAAGGGAGTGCATCATCCCCCTGCAGTGGCAAATGCAGACACCCCTGCTGGCAAGAAGAATTGGTGTGTAGTGAGACAGAAAAAGAGGAAGCACTCCTTTGTGAAAATTGGTCCCCTAGAAGCAACCTCTTCTCTCCAGTCTATTCAATCTGTACTCTGGTCCTGTACACTAATGGTCTAAACCATACTTTTCAGTGGGGGTTGAACAGTGCTATCAGAAAACAAGGCCTTAGTCCTGAGGACACAGAGTCACCAAGCCATTCCTGCATCCTCTGAGGGAAACATATATGCTCTGGGAATGACAGAGGTCTTGGGCAATTGGGATATCATCTCATGGAGCATTTCCCTCACAGGTTTGGGGACATTATAGGGACATTTCAGTGAAATTTTTGTCAATTTCTTGTATTATAGTGGTTATTGTGGTCAAAGAATTTGGGAAATACTGTATTAGACGAAGTTAATGTTCCTTTATTGTAGAACTTCTAGGATCTTTTAGATTGATAAAGGGCCTTGTGAAACTCCGAGAAAGGGGAGAGAGCAGCACTTCCTAAATATAATTGACCGTGGAAGATTCCCTCTGGGGAAGGATCTCCTGGGTTCAATATTTCACAGTTAAAATGTTGGGGGAGGTGGTGAATAAGTAAAATCAATTAATTTCTCTGTGTGTCTCTGTCTCTGTCATCCCTGTGTCTCTCATTCTCTATGTCCAATACGGAATCCTGTAGAGAAGAAGGGACCTACGTGAGGTTTCCTGACAAAAAGTTGGGAGTCACGGGACAGATGGTCTAATGACTAATTTTATGCTAGTCTATCTTAGTGGATTAAAACTCAGAGAAAATTTTAAAAGAGCCTGTGTCCCTCATGCATCAAACTCTACTGGCTCTTTAAATGTAGGACATTTGTTCTGAACTGAATTATTTTCCTACAGAGATAATCGGGTTGTGTTCATTCATCCCCAGTCTCTCACCTGTGGCCTCTGGGGCCAATGATGCATACTTTTTGCTTTGCTTTGACCTACCAAGGCCTTTAGGAGCCATCAGCAACATTCCTTTCACAGGGTGGAACAAATGGCAGGTCAGATAGTGCAACAACGTAATACTAATCTCATGCTTGTGTGGGGCTTTTAACTCTACACAGTGCTTTTGTCTACTGAGCGCAACTTTACCTCATGACTCCCTGTAAAAGGGACAACGCAGGGAGAACCAAGTTCTTTAAACACTAAATATTTGTTTGCAAGTCAACACAACCATGAAACCACAAAGATATAGCTCTAAGTTCCTATATCCTGAAGCTTTATTCTGTTTGGTTTTTTGTCTAAATGTACACTTTTATTCAATTTGTCTCATATGATTCTCTATGAAAAAAATTACGTTGTCCAATAAAATTTGCAAACGCTCCTGAATATAGAATGTATATCCCTCAAAGAACCACAGTACAGAGTACCATACTGAAGGCTCTCAGAAGTCCTACAATAAAGAAATGTAATTAAATTCATTTCATACAGTTTATTAAAAAATGGACAGAAACCCTACGTGGTATGTCATTTAAAGCAGCTTATTTGACAAAGCAAATTTAAGGATATACTGCTCTCAAGCATACAAAGTGTCAGTGGAGACAGCAGGGACAAAGAAAGGAAATAATATTTGTTGAACACTGACACTGTCCTAGGTGATTTACATGCACTGGCTCATTTAATCACCACAGTGGCCTCATGTGGTAAATACTACTGTGCTTTCTTTGTGAGAGGAGAATCAAGTTCAGAAAGGTTAAGTGTATGATTCAATATCATCCAACTGGAAAACGATGGCAGTGCAAATTGATCTGTCTTCTTCCTGGCTCTAGAAGTGGACATTCACTCTAATTCTCTCCAAACATTGTTAAAATTTCCTGTAAGTTCCTTCAAAGCCTGGATTTCAGGAGAGCGTCCCTACTTTTCCGTTTACCTGTGCTATCTAACGTTGTTCTTAGACTAGCACACCCTCCTCTTGTTTCTTCACACATTCCTCTGTTCCTGGTTGTCACTTTTTGCCTAGTGCCATTAGTTTTGATTTCAAGATTCCTCAAATCTAAGTTATAATTTATGCACAATCGTTAGTAGCAATTACAGTTATAAACATTCTCAGTTTTTTGAAAGAAGGTAGATACATACACAGACACACACACACTCCGAGTAAAAGAAATCCATGATCCACAATCAAATGACAATCAAGGATAATGCTGGTAGAACTGTAATTTCTTCTAAGTGTTCTGTGTGTGGTGCCTCCTCAGCATCTCATAAAGCAGGCTACATAAACAGTACTTAGTAGCACCTTGAAACCAAGTCTATCTCTGCACTTTCATTATCATAAAGCTGTGCTATTTCCAAATAATCAAAATGAACGAAGCAGCGCAGTATTGCTAATGACATGAATGTGTGTGCACACATATTACATACATGTATGCATATATGCAGTTGTACGTATATATACGTTTGTGCTATGTTTATATATCCATCTCTGTGTGTGTGCATGGGTATATGTACACAGTTTTGGGTTTGTTTTTACATCGCCAATTACATAAAATGGGTTTTCTTGCTAGACTGTCTGGGTTTTATTTCTAACCCTCCATTCACTGTTTGAACTTGGCAAGGTGTTAACACTCATTATATTTGCTTCCTATTACTGCTATACCACAAACGTAGTGGCTTACAAAAACACAAAATGGATCTCCATGGGCTAAAATCAAAGTTTCGCCAGGGCTTCATTCCTTCTGGATGCTCTGGAGGAAAATCTGTTTTCTTGCCTTCCCAGATTCTAGAGGCTGCCTGTATTCTTTAGATTGTGGTCTCTTGTATCTCCAAAGCCAGCAATGACCCATCTAGTTTTTCTCACACCAGCTAACTGACTGCCTCTTCTTCTGCCTCTAGCTTCCACCTTTAAAGATCCTTGTGATTACACTGGGCCCATCTGGATAATCCGAGATAATCTCCCCACTGTAAGACTCCTATTTCAATCACATCTTTAAAGTCATTTTTGCCATGTAAGGTAACATATTTACAGATTCTGGGGATTAGCGTACAGAATGGGATAGGAATGGGGGAATGGGGAAGCTTATTCTGCCCGTCACACTGACTGTCCTAAGAAATCCTAATATCTAAATGATGGGGCACACATTTCAGGATTTGTATTTAAGAGAACTGGAATAACTGAGACAATCTCTAATATATATATATGAGAGGAAAGAAATAAACATAAAATTTTTGAGTGAAAAATTTTTCATAACAAAATTACAAAAATTTTTTAAAGCTATTCTTAAGGTATTTTTGGAACCAAAACAACATGGTAATTAGAATGTATGTTCTCCTCATCATAGTTGCCCAGAAAAGTTTATCTTGCTGATAACAGAAAAAAATGAGGCTTGTTTTTATTTACTTCTTTTAGGAATTACAAGTCAATTTCATTTCATGATGCCAACAAAGTTAGTAGTGATAGTTGCCCATAGGCTTATCGTAAGAAGGATTCTGATATTCAGCAGAAAGGATTGTCTTAGGTGTAGGAAGTTGAATTATACATGCCACATATTGCCACCTTTATTTCACTGGTTTGATGGAAAAAAAAGTGTAGGTGGATACAAGATAAAGAGGCATTACAAATAGAATTTAATGAGAACTTTTCAGATTTCTCATTATTTTCTGTTCTGTTAGAATGATGAGGAAATCTGAGAACTACCTACTAGAGTTGAGGAATAAGTAGCACAGCAGAAGCTCCAAGATGAGCTCTATGAAGAGAAAAATCTTTTAGAAAAGATACAAATAATGCTCATTAACTCATCAATTTAACCTCTTGTAATTAAATAACTTGTGTTTTTTTAATTAGATATTTATTAGAATTTACTAATTGTTACTTATTTATTTCTAAATAAATCCCATTCATTGAGAGCTTAACATGTACCAGGAACTGTGGTAGGTTCTGGTGATATGATAATCAACCAAAATGCACATGGCCTCTATCCTCATGAAGTTTACAGTTTATTAGAAATTATTGGAATTAATTTAAAAATAACACAAATAGATTTTTTAAAAAATATGGGTTTGATAAGTGTTGGGGGGAATGTATTGGTGCGATGGGGGAATATAAGAGGAGGGTTTTATTTAATCAGAATGAGTAGCAATTAATTTGGTGAAAGAAGCAAGAGTAGATGAGTGAGGGCAAAAGGAAATTCCAGGGAGAGATAATAACATATGCAAAAGTCCTGTGGTCAGATGGGGCTCATCATGGTTGGAAGGGAATGAAGTTCTATTATGTTGGCATCCCATAAGCCAAGGCTACCGTGGTAACATATGAGTTTAAAGAGATTATTAAAAGAGAAGGTAAATAACAGAAAGATAAGGCATGAAAATTCCAGAGAACAACAGTATGTAGCAGAAGGTATTTCTCTGACAAAAGAGATTTCACTCAGATGAAGCTCTTTCCCTACAGTTCTTTAATTCCTACAACCTGGATCTTAACGTTTCTACTTCTCCTCTCTTGTTTTACTGGAACTCCTGTCCCACGCTATCAAAGATACTATACCAAGTGTGGAGGTCATGGAGTCCCTGTTCCCACTGTGAAGTTGCAGGTATGGGTGGAGGAAGATGTGCTTCCCATAAGCCAAGTAAGAATCCTAAAAGCACTTTCTCAGAGAATCATGGTTTCATCCTAAGATTTCATTCTTGAGTACCGTCAATGCTATGCTGCCAATTTATTATGAAGTAATAGGCTTTAGTGGGCTTCAGAAGGGACCATTTCCAGCAATATTTCTATGAAAAAAGTGAGCATTATGTCTTAATAACCAAATGATAGGCTTCCCAGAACAATACAATTTATTCATAAGCTGGTGACTGTCTATACCTTAAAAGTGTCATATTTTATCCTGTCTGGAGACTACAGTTTGGAAACAGCTACAATTATCCCCCACCAAGAACCCACCTAACCCTCTAGGCATGCTGAATGCCAAGAGTGTATAGGCGGGTCAAAAGGGGAAAGAAGGATCTATTTAGGAGAATAAATTAAACATTGATCTTGGTGATAAGGATGTCTGAATCATTTTACCTTTGTATATGAACTTGTCTTCTGGACAATGGAGGAAATAGTGTGCAATTCTTTTTTTGCCTTGAAATGTAAGTTTACAGAAAAGAACTGCTTCCTTAATTGTCACAAAGCCAACAGAGTTGTGTTATATACAAATTTCAAAAAAATAATTATGTACAGTCATTTGTCACAATATCTTAAAATGTTCATCAGCTTCCTTGAGATAAACTAATCAAAGATTCATGTGACAATAGGCTTTTTTTCTTCCTATTTCAAGAAACTCTTTTTATAGATATTACAAAAAAGTTTTGCAGACAAAACAGAGTATTTAATATTATAATTTCATGTTCTTGTATTTAGATTATTCTTGTGCTAAAATATATAGCTGGCAAAATATTCTCAGACAAGCAAAGAAATAAAACTTTTTCCATTTCTTCCCTGTCTTCTTGTCTTCCTTGTACATTTCTCAAAAGCCAACTATGTGCTCAGCATAATCATTAAGTGCCAGAAAATTCACAGTGTTCAATTAGTTCACCTTTATGTGAAAGAAGATGGAGAGTAAACCAATAGTTGAAAGATCAAGTGCCAAATGCCGTAACAGAGATGTATGCAAGGAGCTCAAAGGATAAGTGAAGGAGAGAAGTGCTCGCGCAGTCTCAGAAGGAGTGTGGGATGCAGTGGGAACTCTGTGCCAGTGACTGGCAGTAGGGCTGGTTACTGAAGACGCTGTCAAAAGGAAGGAGGGCATCCCATGAAAAAAAGAAGAGCATAAGCAAAGGTCTACAGGAACAAAATAAAATGTCAGGAACAGCAAATCATGTGGTTACCCAAAACCTTGTAATTCAGAGTTTGAGAACTCTTTTTGAAATGAAGTCTAAGTAAAAAAAACAAAAACAAAAACAAAAAAAAAAAAAACCCACAACAAACTGTAGACATTCTGTTGATTTCCCATTTTGGAATTTGGCTAAACCTGAAGAATCTTCCTGTTCTGAATCAATCAGTAATCAATCTTAATTGCCCAAAGTATTCTGCAAATGGACTTTTCCAATTATTTTGAATTATAGTTAACTTTTTCTTCCGAGTATCTTAGGGGTAAAAAACATTTTTAAAGTTAGTAAAGTCAAGGTGGTAATCCGAATTTACCTGATTTGATGGCTGACTCAGGATCTTGCAGTGTTTAGGGTTCTTGTTATAAAATAGCAACTGTGCATCCTTTATATCATTCAAGTACTACTGAATTATTTAGAATTATCCTAGACATAACAGTACATTGTAAGGAAGAAAAATTTGAGACTTAGAAAATGAAAGTAGGGGCGCCTGGGTGGCTCAGTCGTTAAGCGTCTGCCTTCCGCTCAGGGTGTGATCCCGGGGTTCTGGGATCCAGCCCCATGTCAGGCTTTTCCACTGGGAGCCTGCTTCTTCCTCTCCCACTCCCCCTGCTTGTGTTCCCTCTCTCACTGACTGTCTCTCTCTCTGTCAAATAAATAAAATAAAATCTTAAAAAAAAAAAAAATGAAAGTAGGTCACTTTGAAAGTCACCTCAGAGCTTAATGGTCACTACTACCTGTTAATGAAGGAGCTGGAACCCTTGGGGAAACCCAGATGTCTTGACCCTAATTTTGGTGATGTGGTCCTTTGACATCTTCACTCAGATTTGTCATAGGCATTTCTAACTTACCATGCCTCCCCAAAAATCTGTTTTCCTAGGTGTGCTCCTTCTTTAGTTTTTTCCATCTGATAATATGACAAAATAATTAAAAGCATCCCATAACTTTATTATAGCCAATTGATACTTTAAAAATTTTATTTTAATTCCAGTTAACACAGTGTTGTATTAGTTTCAAGTGTACAATATAGTAATTCCATACATCACCCTATGCTCATCATGACAAGTGCATTCCTTAATCCCCATCACCTGTTTCACCCTAGTAACCATTGATTCATTCTTTATAATTAAGAATCTGTTTCTTGATTTCTCTCTCTCTCTCTTATTTTTTCCCTTTGCTTATTTGTTTTATTTCTTAACTTTTTTAAATTTTATTTTGTTTTATTTTCTTTGTTTTATTTCTTAAATTCCACATATGAGTGGAATTCTTAAATACCATATGAGTGAAATTATATGGTATTTGTCTTTGTCTGACTCCCTTATTTCACTTAGCATTATATTCTCTAGCTCCATAGCAAGATCTCATTCTTTTTTATGGTTGGATAATATTCCATCATATATAAAATAGGAAGTGATATATATCTATATCTATATATCTATATATAATATAGATATTATATATACATTATATAGATATATATACATATTATATGTATTATATATATAATACACATTATATACATATATATGTATATATTCAATGGATACCTGTAGACTTGTCAAGAATTATCAATTGGTGAAGTGAGATATATATATCCCTGTTACCAACCTAATCTAAGTCACCATTATTTACCACATGGACTTCTATGAAAAGACTCTGGTTCCACTCTTAACTTCCTGCAAAAAAGCAATTACCACGCAGGAGCAAAAGCAATCTTCTTAAAACATACATATTCAAAACTTAAATCCAAATTCCTCCTCATGACCTACAAAGTCCAAGACTGGATTCTAGCTTAACTCTGCAAGCTCCCTTTCTGGCTCCATTCTCTATCTGCTAAGGCTTTCCTTGAATAATTAGAACACATGGAGCTCTTTCTCTCTCCTTAGACATTGGCAAATTTTTTCCCCCTTTTTCTGTCTGGAATACCCTTTCCCGTCATTCTTTACATATCCAACTTTTCTTCCTTTTTTGGGTCTCTGTGTAAATGGAAATTTCTCTAAGGAAATGTTTCTGATCATTCACTCCAAGGTGGGCCTCCCATTGTGTTCTCTATCTCAGCACCTTCCTTATTTCCTCCCCCTATCATTTACCACAATTTGTGATTAGTTTGGGGGATTATTATTTTTTCAGTGGTGGGAGGGGGGAGTTGGTTGGTTTATCACCTGCCCCCTAATATATTCCTCTTTTTTTTTCTTTTTGCAGAGCCGAGTACAATGTATTGAACATGGTAAACAATTAATAAATGTTTCTTGAATGATTTGATGACTTACAAACATAGATCTATTTGATGAGTAATTGTGATGTTTCTAACCTCAATATAAGCAGAAAGATATATTTTTTAAAAAAATAAATGATTTGTAATTATATTTTCATTTTATATAAATATTAGTTTTTCTTACATTAAACACTCATAGTTCATGAGAGCGAAGATGATGTAAATAAGTATAAGGTAAGACGCTATAAAAATCAATGACAATATTTATTACTAAGCTTTCAAAAACATAGAATAAAACTGGAAATTAACATAATTACTGTGATAATAGAAAGACGTTACCACCGATATCTAATCTGAAAGCCACAATGGCGTTTTTCAGGACTGACTACATTTCATCAAAAACAGTAAGTAGCTCACTATGTTAGTGCCATGCAGGAAGGCAGATACAGAAGGACCAAGGAAAGCTGGATTCACATGAAAACTAACTTCTGAACACTGACAACTATTTCAATTATCAAATAAATGAACGCTAATGACATCTAAGCTGTCTGGGGCTGGGGCTGGCTATGTCTTCGGTTGAAAGTTTGCAATGCCTTTAATGACAAAAGACTATTTTTTTCCCCCTGAAATTTCCAGTAAATCCATCAGGTATTCAGAGCTTTTGGAAACAAAGCTGACTAAATCTAACAATATGGCCTAAAGAAATAGCATCTAAGAAAAGAATATCATTACTTTGTGTGATACTCCAACTAAAAATACTCTCCTGGCCAAAAAAAAAAAAAAAAAAACCACACACACACATACCAAAAAAACCCCAAAAAACAAAAACAATAACAACAACAACAACAAAATCCTCTCCTGGCTAAATATATGGATTTAATATTAAAGCATGACAAGATTATTACATTTCATTATAGTGTATGGTCAAATGCATAGCCTTTAGTTAATTTTGGCTACAGGGAAAATAATTACAACGTAGACCTTGGAATGACCCAAATGGCTTCTTGATACTATGGGTCTTGCTCACTAGTTTGACTGTACAATTCTGAGTTGTGCTTCTACAGACAAACTTTTGAGTAATTTGCTCGGTAAAAATCTTATAGTGGAAGGAGAAGGTTTTGCATAAATCTGTAGTATTTTTGATGAAAAAATGTGGTCCTTAAAATTTGTTTTAATTTTAGAAGATTTAAAAAATATTTTAGATGCAGAAAGAGCTACATCAATTATACATCACATCAAATTGTAATATTGTGATACGGAAGCTTTACTAAAAGACAGCATTATTAAGGTAAACTTTGCCAGTTTTGTAGGGGTGGTAATGAGATTCTGTCAATTTATGCAATGTATGCACAGCAATTTATACTTCCTTTTGGTTGTTTATTCATTCAAAATCTATATTTTGAGCAACTATTAGATATCAGACACTCCACTGGGTGTGATGGATGCAAGAGTGAATACAAAGATAGGGTCCCGCTCTTCTGGAACTCATTTTATAGAAAAGTGAGACAAGGGATAAATAATACAATATATAACATAATATATAACAACATATAATAATATATATGTGATACATAATATGACATAAGATAGTGTGAAATAATAGAAACTATAGGAAGTTTTCTGGTGCAGAATATTAATTTCAGATAGACACGTCCAGGATCTTAATTTTTATCAACAGGTATGAAGTGAATATTAATTTCTCTCCTGTCAATTAACAGCAACAGGTTGAAGGCAATTCAAATTGTCTTTAACTCATTACAATGCATTCTTCAGCAATCATCCAGCTTGAAATACCAAGGGATCCCAAACATTGCTTCAAATAATTTAAGCCATGTCCCTGCTTTTCTCTTAAGAATCTCTTTAAAACTTTTATACTCTCTTAAGAATTTAGAAGGATGAAAATAGCCCCATATGAGTTTGCAAGTCTAAATATAACAATAATTTAGGATGACAACACTTTCACTTTTAAATAAATAAGGAAAAAGATCTGATTTAGAAGGCCTGTAATATATTCCATTATGCTTTGCTGTCAGCAGAAAACAGGCTGAAATTAATCTGCTCAAAGTTGGGAGATTTTATAACTACTGCACTTAAAGGTAATAAAAGTTGCCTACACTCATTATTATTAGTATCTGAAGACCTTGAGAATACTTGAGGTTTGTTATGAGTAAATACCATTTGAGAAACAAATTCTGTTGCTATGACATTTACTTCATATGCTGAAAATTCCACCATGGATGGATGTAGATTATTTTGTTTGAAAGGAAATTATGTAGTCCATGTAGGCTATTATGAATTTGACTAAAATTTCAGTATCTCAAAATTATTACCTTTCAAACTTTCCTATTACTGTTTTCCTCTAGGCATGGTACCTGGTCTCAGTCACTAATGTATGCTTTTTCAAAGTGCTATTGCAAAAAGTCAATATACTTCTGGGAAAAAATCATCATAATTGAAATTATTAGAATTTATGAAGTGCTTTCCATCTTCAAAGTGATTTACAAACATTAATTAATCACCATCCAAGAACACGTACCTACCCAACACACCATTCAGTTCCAGGAATAAATGACAAATCTTCCAAGATTTTATCCAGCATACTTGCACGTCTTTGATGGAGATGGGAAACAAAACACATCATTGCATCAGGATTTCTTTTTTCTCTCATTGAGCTGCAACTTACTGCCTTTATTTAAAGTCATCAAATTTGCTTCTCTCCTGAGCTTTGCTCTGGACAAGGTAAGTATCTTCTAAGGCATGCCTAACCAGATTGTGAAGTATATGTTTTTCAAAACAGGAAAATAATTCTATGCTTTCTCAAACTACTATATTTCATGAATTTTATTTTTATTTATTACTTCTTTCAAGAGTATATTATTTACTCACCCAAATCTGGAGTTTAGGCCAGCTTATTATTTTAGTCAGTCTATAAAAAAAAAATACTTATTTTCCTAAGGAAACTGGGGGAAAACAAATTGCCCTAACAGTTGGCTGCATAAATCTGTCCAGAAAGCAAAATATGTGTTGTAAGCATCATTCTCTCTGCCCAGAACTGCACTGAGTGCTGTCAAGAAGAGGAATATTAAAAATAATGGAGCAGACAAATTTACCTTTTTATAAAAATTATTTTGCTATGTAAAGAAATGAAAGAACTCCTAACAGCTATTATATATATTTTCATGAAAGAAAAGAAACGTTCATATAGAAAAGTAGAAAGCAAATAACCTTCAAATTTTACAATATTGAAGAGGGGCACCTGGGTGGCTCAGTTGGTTAAGTGTCCAGCTCTTGATTTTGGCTCAGGTCATGATCTCAAGGTTGTGAGACTGAGCCCCGTGTTGGGCTCTGTGCTGGACATGGTGCCTGCTTGAGGTTCTCTCCCTGTGCCTTTCTCCCTTCCCCCCCAACCCTGCACAGCTTGAGAGCATGTGTATGCACTCTCTCTTAAAATTAATTAATTAAATAAATAATGAACAAATTTAGAATTGTGATCTTTTTTCCATTATTATCTTAATTATATTAATAGCTTGTTATAAAAGGTTGATCAGACTTCCTAGTCCTGTGGTTTATTTATATAAACAACAATTGCATATAACACAGAACCTTCCTATTCAAGGGATACAGGGTAAGACTGTGGCATACAAGCTTGAAGTCAATAAACAAAGCCAAACCCACCAATTCGATGGTAATCAGATAAAGAAGTAAGTGTAAAAAAAGATTAACTATCAGTTATTTTCAAACTTTTGATTTTTCTCCAAATAATTATAATAATTGAATTGATTTATATAAAGTAACCTACTCTTTTTTTTTTGCCAAATAAGAATATTTTAAAGTTGAACATGTAAAACAAACCAGTATTCATACTCAACTCCATGTCATCAAGAGTGGAAATTTTTTACCACAAAAAGCAGAATGTCGTAATCTCTTAAATAGTTCACAAATTATTCATTATTAAAATCTCATCACACTGTATGAACTTTTCTCATTTTTCACTGAACAATGAAAGTTTTATCACAGCTTTGCACTCGGGGACCTCTGAAACACACCAGCAATTCTCAGTGGAGAGTAGAGATGGGTCAGAATTTCCGAGGGTTCTCTGTGGCTTGAAAAAGCATACTTAGTACACCCGTTGTTTTAGTAATGAAAATTCAATTAACTCAGAGTTAAAGAAAGCTCAAGAAAGCTCAACACAATAATTTAGGCTAGTGAAAACATAGAAATAAATTGGAAAAGCTATACAGAGTGTGCGTGTGTCGTGAAAGGTAGTGAAACACTGCCTCATACTCAATGTAGTCCACTCTGCAGCTTGATAGAGAATTGCAGGGTTTTAAAGGAACTCAGAGATCTTGTAATCCAACATCTCATTTTACAGCTGAAGAAACAGAAGAATATTTCAATAATTCCATTCAAAAGCTGATGAGGTTAGAATTGAATTATTTAAACTCATGAAAAACAGCACCGTGATGGTTAATTTTATGTGTCAACATGATTGGGCTGCAGGGGGCCCACATATTTAGTTAATATTCTGGGTGTGTCTGTGAGGGAGTTTTTGGAGGAGTTTGAATCAGTAGACGGAGTGAAGAATACTGCCCGTTCCAATGTGGCAGGACCTCATCCAATCCACTGAAGGCCTAAATAAAATAAAAGGCTATGGAAGAATTATTTCTGCCTTTAGTCTTCTTGCTAAAACATTCATCCTCTCCCAATTTCATACTCAGAACAAAAATTATACCATAAGCTCTCCTGGTTCCCAGGAGACTCAGATTGGAGCTATGCCATTGGCTCTCCTGGGTCTGGAATTCTTTGCCTCTCTAATTGCTTATCGATTCCTTATAATCTAGTTCTTTCTCTCTCTTTTTATATATGTTTATACATATATGCAATTGTGTATACACACACTTTTACACAAACACCCATCCTATTGGTTCTGTTTCTCAGGAGAAACCTAATTCAAGTACTGAGCTCAACAGTGATGTGATTACCAAATTCTTGAATTCTATTGAATTAAACATGTAATTCTACAGCAAATAACATAATAATTATGGCAGCTGGGGAGTGTTTAAAAGTTAACATGTCAAGAAGGAGTCTAGACCGATAAGATATAGAGGCTTAAAAATAGTAGATTCACTTATGGGAAAGAATGATTATTTCACTGCATTTGAAATCCAAATAGATTCCAGGTCCTCTCTCACTGTTTGTATTTGCTGTTAAAGATAGCAGGCATGTTCTCTTATGGGCCACCTTCTGGTGTACACTTAGAAAAGGGACACTGACCTGGGAGGATTTTAGTGTGAAGAATAGGAGAAGAGAGGACATGGAGCTGATTTGAAGTTAACATTACCTGGCAGCCCATAGCTTTATAGGGTCATAAATCTGCTGTGTCAAGTCTCCTAATCCTTATTTTCTTTTCCTCCTTAAGCTGTTTCCAGGTGCAACCACATTTTTTTCTCCTTCCTGTAAGAAGTATGGAAATAAGTTATTATGTTTATAATAGTTTTTAACAGCAATATACTTGGTCAATAAAGGGATCCACTAGAAATCTCTCCTAAATATCAGACAAGAACATACACCACACAGAATATCTTCTTGAAATGGATTGATGGAATCATCATTGGTTCCATTCTTTAGTCCCATTTAGTGTCCAGAGTATGTGAACTACTCATTTTTCTTGCAACTTTTTTGGATTTTGACATAGGCTGAATCTGTTCTCATAGTCTATTGGGCACTTAAGGAAATACAGTAACTTATTTCATTAGGGGTTTAGTTCATAGCAGCAGATGACAGAAGCTCCATTTGTTGACAACTTACAACGTTGCATGCATTACACTAAATACTTGTGCACATTATGTCCTTTAATTCTGATAATAGCAATATGGGGATGTTAAAATACGGGTCCAAGGCCTCACTAAGAGTGGAGATTCAAATCAATCAAGAGCCAAAACAGATGCTATTTAATATTAATTCCAATTTAGATTCCAAAAAAATTTAGTATGGGTTGATAAAAAAATAAATATTAGATATTGAATAATGCATACTTTTAATACTCCAACAATCATGAATGAAAGCACAACTTCAAACCTGTAAGAGTTATTGATAAGAACTGCCTTGGCCTTCAGACTTCTACACATACGACAATGTATCTAATCACTTAATCAACGGAAACAAAAATCTCATAGTATATTTAACTCTCAATACCTGCTTTGAGGAGGAAGATACAAATCTTATCTTTCACCAAGTTGAGAAAACCATTGAGACCATGTGGCCCGGGTATTTCTGGTCAATACAGATGTGTCGTGGACAGGCAGCTAACATCAGTGTCCCAAACAGCATTTGCTGTTGCTTATCTATTTTGCTCCATCAAAGCACAGCCATATCTTAGGGCATGGAGGAGAATAAGGCTCATTAATTTGTACTGTATGCGTGACACAGTACTCAGGCAGGGAGAAATTCTGAACTATGGAAAGTCATTGTCCATCTGCTGCTGACTACACTGGGTATTTTAAACAGCTTTAAAATACATTAGAAATGAAAAGGACAAAATCCAATTTTGAGGACTGTGTGATTTGAGGGTTGTGAGGATAATTCAAATATTTTCAACATAATTAAGAGGTCGCACCATGTGAAGAAGGCAAACCAGTGTGACCATTTCTCAATCCTAGCTCCCCAGGACATCAAGTCTGATTGGCTGGGAGCGAGGGCAGACTGCCAGGAGGCCGAACTCCTCAAGGCTGCTCATGAAGGAAAAGGATGGCCACATGGAATGGCATTAGCCCATTCATTAACCTTACCTTCTCTTGGACTCCTTTTTCCAGAATGCAGTTCCAAGAAGTAGGACCACTGACTCAAACAGGTTCAGAAGAGTCAACCTGCAAACATCTTTTTAAGTCTTGGACAGTGTAGGATTATTTTTATAGTTGCAGAGATGATTGACTATATATATATATATATATATATATATATATATATATATACATATACCAAAATGTCAAAAACTTTGTTAAATAATTGTTACTAGATTTATTTATTGTATGAAAACAAGGTCACATGCATTGGTAACAATTTGTAATAATTACCTGAGATTTGTTCATGCAACTTTTTCCTTAGAAGAATTCCAAACTGATTAAAAAAATTAAATTTTGCTGTGAGAAATTGCCTGTTATATACCAGAGTTGTTAGATTGTATTAGACGGGTGCTTATTTCCCTTCTTTTCTCTTTCTTTGCCATAAAGCACTTTTTCCTGCCATTATTATTACTGAACCTCCTAGAAAAGTGAGTTGAAAATAACATCACGTATATACATATATTATTGGGTACGAATATTTCCTGGCCTCGCCTCATTTAGAGGTAAAAGCACATCACTCTTTGGAATAGCTTACATTTTTAAAGAATCCCAACTATAAACAAATAATTACATTTTATTTCCAAGGAGGGTGAAAATTTTTAATACGGAAGCAAATTGCCTGGAGCATGTAAAAAATATACATCTTCTCTATGATAACTGCAACCTATTTCATATTTATCATCGTCATCAAGGGGAGCTATTTATATTTTCCATAGAAGTCACTTGAAAGCCACAGCAGTTACAACTCCACAGATTACCTGGCACTTTCTGAATGTATGTAATCATGTGTGAACTTTAAAATTCAAAAGTGTTTAAAATTGTTTTATTAATGTACCATAGATATTTACAAGATATTAATAATATACACTTTTTTCCTTTCCAAACAAGTCTGTATTAATAACATATTTCGTGATGGGGGCTGGAGAGCTTATTTACAGAATGATTTGCTTTCAAAAAACTCTCAAAGACTTATGGTTTTATTCATCGTGTAAGTGGCTGAGTTGTAAAACAGTAAAAAATGATGACAACTGACAGGAAGTAGGTGCTAGGTTCTAAGGCTGGAATTCCTCTGGAACTTAAACCTGCAAAACATAAAAATAAAACAAAATACCTTGAGAGAAAATAAAATCGCTTGTTAGATCAAGTTTTCATGCATACGATCATTTCTCTTCTAACCACGTGTGTTAGCACACTTGCTGCACTTACATCATATTTAATTTTAGGAAGTGTTGTTAGCCCTCTGTCCTAGGATATCTGTTTTAAATGTAAAAATGAACAAGAAAAATGCCTAAACTGGCCAAGTCTGACCAAAGGGCAGATTAGGATTTGCCAATGCGTGGTGGCTGATGATTTCAGCCAGCTACAACTTCGGGCAGCTGAGGAAGTGATTCTTCTGAAGCAGAAATAATAAACGATTATTACGTGCTAAATCTGACTGATTGGTGTTACCTGCTTAGAACACTGTATTGAGAGGATTTGAGATTTGTGACTCAGCTCAGTGTGCATGTCATGATTGATTAGTGATGCCTGCCACAGACATGGGAATAAGAGTACAAGTACATGTGTTTCATATTTTCTATCCCTGCTCCCAGAAGCCTGTGAGTACCCAGAGGAAAACTTTGATTTTTGTGCCAGTGGAATGAATTCTGCACCAATGACACACAGTTGTGTGTGTTTTCTTTTGCTTTTTTTCTTTTTGAGATTCAAATGAAGAAGCATAAAACTGTTTATCATGCTGCAGCTGTCTAGATTCAAAAATCTACAACAGCGATGGTGATTCAACTTACTTGACATTTTTGGAATTCGAATTTCCTCACTGCTGCTTCCATCCCCACCATCGCTAACTGTTCTTATTTCAATCAAGTAGTCTTCTTCAAATGGAACCAGAAGCTCAGCCGATGTATTGTTTGTTTCCAAAATATGTGTTTTACTCTGTCTGTTTTGCCGGTACAGAATCTGAATAAAATGGTGAATCAAGTGAAATGGACATGTCACTCTTTTAAAGTTCAGATACTCTTATGGAACACTATGAGACATATCATTATAAATGCTGTAGTCCTTGAATGGGAATTTCCATTCTGTGCCTTTTCCTTAAATTTAGTCATAAAAGTTTTTTTTTTTTTTTGGTCTTTGGCCAGTGCTTCTGAAATGAGAATAGATTTATCTCAATTAAATAGCTTGAGGCTATTATCTTTGGAGCTCACTGTGAAAAGTCACTGGTTACTTTGGACCCTTTCAAATGTCTGAATATGTGCATTTGCCAGGTAGTGTCCATTACCACTGATGGAAATAATTCGCTCTGGGTATTTGGCTACCCTCTTGTTAGATTCTTTTTATGTTGTTAAAAGCTCACATCCTACTGCAGCCTAAGTTCTAGAAATTCTATTTGAATATATTCTTGTACTTCATTCTCATCTCACCTTACTACCCACACACACCATCATATTTTGATGGCAAGGGGAGTCACTTGTAGAAAAATTGCTGCGTATTATAGAGTTTTATTCTTGTTCCATGACACATTACTGTCCTCAGAATATAAAAATGTTCAATGAAGAATCTGAAAGCAGCAATGCTAAGTATTTTTCAAATACTTTTTAAAAGATTCCTGTATTTCCATATGCATAAATTTGTTTCTTATTTGGTTCTAACACTCTCAGTTCCTTAGTAACTTAAATGATATTATTAAAGGAAAAACTAAATGCTCACCTTGTAGCCCAACACTTCAGACTCATTTTCCATGGTTTTTACATGCTCCCAGTTCAGGCATAATTTAGAGTTTGTCAGTTTCCAGGCAATGTTAGCTGGTGGTTGGCTTGGAGCTTTAAAGAGATAATCAAAGATTCAAATGGATATTTAATTAGCTCATGGTTACTGTATGACCCATCAACATGAAAGGGGAAAATAAGTCCTGGATGATTATCATTGAAGAAGCAAAAATGTTTTCAATGTCATTTGAAATATCATATTAATTCTAATCAGAATAAGCAAATTCATTTAAATTCTGGTCATTTGGGACTGTCTTTGTGACAAACTTATGAATTAATAATGGCTTGTTGCATGTCCGGTATTAATTTATTAATCATTGCTGTTGAGTTTGTTTACTTTACCATACATAAGTAGATGGAGGGCTCTGTTACCTAGTGTTCCATTTGGTCGTCAATCAATGAACATGTCAAGCAAATTCAGACTGCAAACCTTTCATACATATCAACACAGTGGTGTTAATTCCTGGTAGTATTTTCCTTTTTAATCTTGTGTTAGGACTCTTTGACTTTAATTAACCCAATCAACTCAAGATATGATAAGCAAAATAGTAAAAGATTGTGAAGCATATTGGGGAATCTCTTAGAATTCTTGGCAAAATGCAGCAGAGCTTTAAGAGGGACAAAAAATAAATGTCAAAAAGCCAAGAAGTTCTTCTTTCTGCTTCCCATGGAAATGTTTGCTGCATGCTCATCTTGCCACAGACCACTTTGTCATTCTCAGTGTATGTGGCAGAAATCATGACTGTTCTCCATATCTGACATTTGGAACCTACTCTGTTCAGAGATAATCCAGGCTAGAAGTCCCAGGAGAAAGATGAGGATTGACTTAATTTGGCCACGTTTATCTGTTGTGGCTAGATAGTGAGAAGAATGCATGTCATTTAACATAGAGATGTTGGGAACCCAGAAAAGACAAAACCATTACAAATTGGGTGATCATCCCAAAAGGCTATTCTAAATCCAAAATGCAGTTTTTAGTTCTCTGAAATTAATGTTGTCTCAGAGAAAGATGGTAAGTAAAAGGGAAGATGACTTTAGAATCCGCCTTCTAAGGTAATGGACCTATTTCAGCCAGAGAATTCTACATACAAGAAAACTAGAGTCCAGGTTGGGAGCTCACTTATCCAAAAGCAAGCAGTAAAAGGGTGATTGAGTCACAACAGAATCTCAGTCTCTTGACTTCCAAGCTGGTGTTCCTCCATGACAACATGCTGCTTCTCAAAGATTTGAGTCCACATGATTATTTTTGAGATTTAGGAAACCAGAGAGATTAAAAATAATTCAGCTGGAAAGCAGAGGCAAGATGTTTTTGGCATCTTGTTTGAATTTGTAAGGCTGAATGAGCATAATATTTAACTCATTATAACACTGATGGAAATGGAAATGATTTCTTTTGGAGCTTTGACTTAACTGCTATTTATTCTCTTATATGTCACTGGAAAAGTCTCAGGGTGTCTGATATTGCATTATCATATATTCCTGTTACCATAAACCCACAGAGACATTATTCTTGTTCACCTAGTTACTTACACCTCAGTTGGGACATGGCCAAGAGATAAATGTTCCCCCCCTCTGCTTCCAGTGGGGCTCAGTTCATATTTTATAATGGATTTGTCACATTGAATTATAGCTATTCTTGATAGTGTTTCTTTAAATTTATTGAGGGCATGTGCCTTGTCCAACTCTGTATTACCAACTACTGGCACAGTGCTTGGCATACAGGAGACATACAATTCAAACATGTTGAATAAGTGACTACAATAGGATGGTTAAGGAAAAACCACTTGGAGTCCTGAGTGATTTTCTCAGGTCATATTGACTATGTCCTGGGCTGTGCGCAGACACATAGGTGACACCATGTGGCCAATCCATTCATCATGCTTTCCTATAAAGATCAGTTGCCATGGTCAAATCTATGGCAATTCCTATGATTTATAAGATAGATAAGGCAACTGGATTAAACATGCCCTAGGACATTTCTTGACAATATAAGCCTGATGTAATTAAAGGCCTAAGAGTTTTGCACTTAGTAAGCACTCAATGCATGTTTGTCAATACATTTATTTCTGAAGGACTAGATGTCAACAATAATTGTTTGTAACTATTCCCCCTCAACTATCCCAGAGTGCCTTTCCTAATCTTTTTCTCAGTTATAAAGGAGATAATATAAAATTTCTCACAAGATATCATAGCTTTAATATCTAGCATGCTCTTGTGGCACATTTCTTTTACCTCTGTTCTTTAAAATGAAGCATTAACATTAACAACATCATAGAATCGATACAGAGAAAATATAAATTTACTCCTTTGATGTCACTGGCAGTGATGGACTCTGAAGTTTTCATCTATTCCTGTCCCTATTTTGTTTGTTTATTTGGAGTAAAAGCACTCTTTTCAACACTATGAATCCACTGGTGCAGCTCCAGGCTGGGAGACAGAACTGACTTCTATCAACTATGTGGACAATCAGTTTATGACTATGGCCATGACACCGAAATGTTCGTATTTGTTTCTTCATCTACCAAAGCATACGTAAAGTATTCTATAGACATAAAATGAGAAGACTTCTATCAG
Organism: Ursus maritimus; assembly: GCF_017311325.1. NCBI lineage: Eukaryota > Metazoa > Chordata > Mammalia > Carnivora > Ursidae > Ursus > Ursus maritimus. Next base: position 15,761,971 of record NW_024423786.1, read on the forward strand.
GAATGAGTTCTTGGTGTGAATGGCCAATGGCACAGATGACTTAGAATGCTTTACTCTCTTGCTATCTGGGAGGTGGAAAGAGCTAGCCTTTAAAGTCACAGAGAAGTGAATCTGTATCCAGTCTCTTCCACGAGGCCTGGTTTTTCCATCTTTGAAATGAGAAAAAATCTCCTGGTTTATAAGATTTTAGCTTAGATGTTCTAAAGTATGAATGTTCCTCACTTGGTTAGTGGTACCTGCTAAAAAAACTCAGTAACTGCTAATTCTCCTTCCTGAGAGTAACAATTCTCCACTGTGGTCTTATGACATAATTTTGCAATTGTGTTCAAAGCGGTTTGTTAGTAATAATACAATTCCAAAGCTTGCAAATGATCCACTTTTTAAATATAACTAGGGTAAATTTAAGGTTTGCCCTTAATAATATTGTTCTTCTTGGGTTCTTTGTATGCTTTTTGAAAGACAGATAAAGTGGTAGAGTTTTAGCTAATTATCTGGGAAACTACCATAGTCTATTATCTTTCTTATCTTTGCCCATGAGGATGACTTCAATGCCAATGCCTTATGTCTAGTATTTAAATAAAAGTTTCTGAAAGTTGTTTTAGAAAGTTGCTTAATATGAACACTATTAACTGTTCTGGTTTCATGAGCTTAATGTACTTGATTAAACTGGATTTCAAATACCTATGATGACATTGAGATTTCTATTACCTTGAAAATCTAAAACACCGTCGGAGGGACAATACGAAACACATGCCATGGATGTTTATACCAAGTTGGCCGACGGTAAATTCAACAAACAAGCATTTTTCTAATTTTAAAAATCTTTCTGGGCAATTTTCAAAGACTAAATCATTTTCTATTAATCAAATGACAGAGCAACATTAAACTAGCCTTCTACAGCTCTAATGGTTTCCCTGTGATCAATTTTTCTGTAGATGGCATTTATATTCAACTGTAGTTCACACTGTGAACTCAATTCAAAAACAACTTCTTATGTTACACTTCTAAGTAACAGCATGGGGTTGACATTTGGGCAAGAGAGAAAGAACATAAGTGCAAGATGAAATAAAAGCTTAATGCTTCCTTTATGTCTAAATATGGATTGATTGCAAATTTACAGCAAGAAAAATCCAGTACAGAGTACTAGTCTGTCAATGACAGGGGCCAAATTGAGCCAAAATTTGCAAACACTTTGTGTTGGTGGGCCTGGATATTTCTTTCTATATAAGCAGTGTTGTTGCTGTGTGTGTGTGTGTGTGTGTGTGTGTGTGTGTGAGATTTTTTCTTTTTTTCTTGGAATTGATGTAAATATTTTTATCCCTTTGATTGTAAGTCTAAATTCTGTTTAAGTGATATCTCTGTGGATCACAATATATTTGCAGTGCCCCTCAGCTGTCTTTTGGAAATAGATCATTTTCACTTAGCTGTGATATTGTTAAATCGCTGATAATTACTTTAAAAAAATCAAAAAGGCCATCATCACCACCAATAACAATAATAACAGAGACTTCCGAAGGTTTGCATATGCTGTTCTTTCTGTTTGGAGATCCCCTTGTCCACTAGCTCCAGTTCATGTTTTATGTCATATCCAAATACATACCCTTCCCTTCATAGGTTCTCCTTTTTATGTATATCTCAGCCTCTTAATTTCTTTGTACCACCTTTCATAATCTATGATTATTTTTTTTTTTTCTTGTTTTGCTTTGTTTTGTTTTCTTGCAGGTTGCCTCTCCACTTAAAGAGAAATTGCCTGAAGGCAGAGATCTTGGCTGTTTTAATCTCCACCAGGCACTAACCTATGCACAGCTCACGGGAGGCACTATTTTCTTGAGTGATTGACTGAATCATCATAATTCCAAAAAAAGGCTCTATCTTCTGTTAAGCTTACCCAATCAAAATAGGCAGAGATTTTGGTAAATGTGAGCTTTGCTTTCTGAGGATTTACAGTGGATGATCAAGTATCAGACTGAAAATCTAGACAGTGACAGTATGAATGTGTGATGGATGCAGAATTTTTTGCTGTCACCACTATTCCAAGGTAATTTTGATGTCATCTCAAGGACATGGAAAATCAAAGTTAGATCCAGGGATAGCATTTGGAATCAGAGCTATCTTCAATGTGTCATTAAAGCCATTCCTCATCTTCGCTTTGGTTGTCCTTTCATGACCCTTGAAGAAAATTTCTGCAACAATTTATAAAGAGAAAGAAAGTAGAAAGTGCTTTCTCTCTCTAAGAAACGCAAAGAAAGTGAAATCCCTACAGGAGAAGTATAATAATACTTGTTAGCATGCACTGAGCTCTCGCTGTATGGCAGCCTCTGGGGCACCTTGGTGCTCATAATATCCTCTAGTTCTCAGAGCAAACTCCAGAGGAAAGTATCATCATCTCTGTTTTTTCAGATGATAACATGGGTTCTGAGTTATGGGGGGATTAGACCTGCCACGCAGGTAGCACATGGCTGAGCTGAGCCTTCTTCCACTCAGGAGTCCCTTTCTCTTTCTAACACTATCTCACAATGGGCCAGAGTCATGGAATACCCAGAAAAATGCAAATACATTAAAAGGCAAAATATGGGAAACTTATAGATCAGTAGGAAAGACATGTGACTGTTGACAGGTATGGCAGGGGCATGACACTCTGAGAGAATACATGAAGTTAGACAAGGGGATGTTAAACTGTAGGTCACTAAGTTTGGGGCTGGCAGGGCTGGACGAGGAGAGAAAGGGAGTTTGGGACAGATGGTGAAAGATTCTCTTAGCTTTTGATCTGTGGGATAGAGGAGACAATGACATTTTAGAAGGAGAATAGGACATGATCCCATTTTCGGAAGAAAAATCTAAAGACCATTTGAGGTTTGGACTGAAGATTTCAGTTTGGAGAGAGAGGGACTGTTTAGATGATTAGAGATGAAGATTACAAATTAGCGCAGTGTTCATGGGATGAAGAGATTCAGAGAATCCACGTTCATAGTGTCTCTGTCTGACAGACGCTCAAAGAACCTTTCTAAGCATTTGCTTTCTTGTATCTAGGAATTAAAATATGAAATTCCTAGATTTGTTGTAAGAATTAAGTGGGATAATATATCTGGAAAATTAACACAGGGCTTGGGATGTAGACATGCTCAGTATTTTGTAACTGTGATCAACAGAATAAGGCCATCTCCCTCAAACATTTCCATATCCTAATCCCCAGAACTTGTGGGATTAGTATTTTTAAGCATCCCTCTCTTTTCTTGATTAAATCAAAGAAATAAAAACCCTTGTAATTCCTAATTTTTTTTAATATGGAAAAGGGGACTGTGCAGATGTGATTAAGGATCTTTAGATGGGCAAACAAGACCGAGGCACGAGGGCCAGAGTCAGAGGAGATATGATGACAGAAGCAGAGGATCAGAGTCACAGGCAAATTTGAAGACACTAAGCTACTGGCCTTGAAAACAGAGGAAGGGGTCACAGTTAAGGTGTTAGGTGGTCTTTAGAAGCCAGAAACCACAAGGAAACAAATGTTTTTCTGGACGCTCCAAAAGGAGCACAGCCTATGCCAACACCCTGATTTCCAACCAATGAAACTCATTTTGGACTTCTGACCTCTAGAAAGGTATGATAATAAATTCATATTGCGTTAAATCCCTAAATTGTGGAAATATGAACAGCTACAATAGGAATCTGAAACGGTCTATATCCCATTTTCACAAGGTCAATGATACAGGGTGTTACAGAATGAAATTAGAGGTTTAATTTGTATTCACATATGATGAGACAGAGAATTATAAAACTTCTTATTCTCAAGTCCTTGTTGGCTATTTTGATCATGACACTGAAGCATACAGACTGGTGAAAGCCAAATTCAAGAAATATTGAAACAAAATTGCCATAAAGAAATTAGGAATTACCTTTCTCTCATCTATGGAACATAAGAACTAGGAAGATCGGTAGGGGAAGAAAGGGATAAAGAAAGGGGGGGTAATCAGAAGGGGGAATGAAACATGAGAGACTATGGACTCTGAGAAACAAACTGAGGGCCTCAGAGGGGAGGGAGGTGGGGGGATGGGATAGGCTGGTGATGGGTAGTAAGGAGGGCACGTATTGCATGGTGCACTGGGTGTTATACGCAACTAATGAATCATCGAACTTTACATCAGAAACTGTATGGTGACTAACATAATATAATAAAAAAACATTAAAATTAAAAAAATGCTGAAAAAAATAAATAAATACAATGAGCGTTAACAATTCTAAAAAAAAAGAAATTAGGAATTACAAGGGTTTTTATTTGTTTGATTTAATCAAGAAAGAAGATGAATGCTTAACAATACTAAACTTCATTTTAAGTTTTCTGAATCTCATCTCACTTTTTCTCTCAACAGATATATTCTAACATTACATCTTGGGGAGATTACTCCTTGTTAATCAAACTGTTTTCAAAGGATATGTTCCACACTCTTTGATGAAGGTGATCATGTGTTAACACTCAAACAAACCACCAATAATCTTTTTGGAATTTAATCCAAATTTCAGTTAAGCCCACTTGAAGTATCAAGTACTTAAAGTAGGTCAACTGAACAAACTTGAGATCACCATGTCAAAAATGAATTTTCTACTTGAACATGTAGGTTAGCATAAACTAATACAGGGTTGAATTAAGTTGTATGATCAATCAAACTAGCAAATTCAGGTTACAGAAAAAAAATATTTTTTAAGTTTTTAAACATATATACAATCCTTTAAAAGTAGTTTATTGTTCAGATCTCAGTCCACCTTAAACTGGTCAATAGGAATACATGTAATATGACCTGACTTAAGCATTGCCTCAACAACTGCACTATCACGTCTGTCCATTTATCACAACACAAATCTGTGAGGTTTTTTTAAATACTGTCTTTACACATTTCTAATCATCCTTGCTTTTGCCTGAGATAGAAACTGAATGACACACAGGATGTTTTGTGTTTGGCATGTCTCAATCAGCTAGAATGAAATGCCTGGACAATCTTAAAACCACTGAATGACTGGAAATTTCCATCCAGATTTGCAGATTAGCTGGAAGAGGCCAGACTCCAGAGGGACTCCAGAAGCAAATCATTCATACCAGCATATGGCAATGGCTTCACTGATTTGGTCAGCATGGGATAAAACAGGAAGAGGAACAGAACTATATTTGTAGCTAGTCAGGTCTTGAGGATCACCCATGACCCAATTTCTTTCCAACTGGGTGGACTGGAAGAGAGCTGGGTTACGAATTGTTGGTTGCATATACTCTGCCTTTGAAATGGACTGATTCCAGAGGCTTTTTGTTCATCTGTTTATTTCTTTCTTAGCAAGAAACTTTGTATTTTCCAAGGTGCTCCTATAATCAGTACCTCATTTGTGCCTCACCAATGATTTGGGAAAGGAGTGAGGGCAGAGAGAATTTTTACTTAGCAGACAAGAAAATTAAAGAAGAAAAAATGGAATGTCTTGTCCTATTTCAGGTCATGAGTCTGTGATGTATCCAGAATTAGAACACAGGTCTTTTTGGCTGCTGGCCTGGTGATGTGGACAGAAGTGGATCATGTATTCTATAATCAAAGGCTTAATAACTGAGATGATTTCTAAGTTCTTCTTGGATAGGGCAAATATTATGTATATGGGAAAAAAACTTTATATCACTTGATTTTCAAACAATGTTTTACCACCTATTCTTTTTCAATACGCAAGAGAAAAAAGAATACTGCATTCAAAAGCAAGCTATACTTTTCCTGTGCATCCATTTAGTCTTTCTCGAAATTCAGCAACTATATTTGAACTATATAATGTTTGAACTGTTTTTCAAAATTCAGCAACTTTGTTTGAATCCTCTTTCTCATCAAGGTTCACAGACCAAAGAAAGCGTTTTTAAAAGCCTGTGAGCACAAATAGTTGATGTTCATCTAGAACATACAAATACTATACAATCATAAAAAGTACATATGGCAGCTATTGCTACATCATATTTGATCACTGTGCTTCATATTATAGAATATTTGTGTGATGCCAGACTCACTCATAGGGTAAACACAGCAACAATCCACTATTCCTCCTTTATTCAGTAGGCCTAGCCTATGTAAAAGACAGCTGGCTGACTATTAAGGGAGTTAAAAAGAAGCAGAAGAGTTAATTCTTAAATTTGAGGGATTTCCAAGTACCCTGCAGTGATAAGCTATTTTATAAAGAAAGATCTAGACATCTGGCAGTGCTAGGATTACCTCAGAGTAAGTCTAATACTTAGCATTTTCTAAAGGATGTACCAGATACTTTATGTCTTTCAGTATCGAAGAGAGCTCTATGAGGAAACAGGTACTATTTTTCTCTCATTTTCCAGGTGAGGATATTGAGACCCTGAAAGTTTAAATAACCACCCAACAATCCAAGGATGAGAGGTCAGGTTTTGAACTCAGGTTGGGCGAGGGCATCAGAACCTATGCTTTTAACATTACACTCTTCTGTCTTTATATACTCGGAATATTTTCTCTTTTGGAATTTCAAAAAGATCAAAATGGTTTCTTTTCATCATTACCAGAAAGTTTCAACAATCGTCCATATTTAAAGGACAAACTAGCCAAACAAAGCAATCGGTAAAATGATGAGGTGGGAGGAATGAAATGGAGACTGACCAAATATGTTTCTATTTATAGATGAATCTTGGTCCTTGTTGTGGGATGCATACTTACGAGACTTTTTGGTGGTAACATTGACTGGGGGGCTTGAGGGCCCTGCTCCAGCAGTGTTGTAAGCTCTCACGGAAGCAAAGTAGATGGTATTGGCTTTCAGCCCTGTGATGTTTTTGGTTGTGACATTCCCACTGACTCTAATTTTCCCAATCATGGATTCTTTGGAGTCATCTGTCCAGTATAATACCTGATCATTAAAAACAAAGAACAAATACTTCATTATTTCTCAGTAACTATCAACCATGGTAGGGTATGAGAAGAAACAGGAACAAAATTGAAGAATATTTTCTAATTATAATGGTTATACAACAACAAGAACAACAACAACAAAATAATCAAAGTCTAATATTTATAGGGAGGAAATTTAAAAATATAAATTCACAATGGAAATTAGAGAACCTAGAGCTGTGTTAGAATACCGAAATAAAGTGGGGCACCTGGGTGGCTCAGTCAGTTAAGTGCCAGACACTTGATTTCGGCCTGGGTTGTGATCTTGGGGTCTTGAGATTGAACCCCATGTTGGGCTCTGCACTCAATGCAGTCTCTACTTGGGATTTTCCTCTGTTCCTCTGTTTCCTCTGTTCCTCTCCCTCTGCCCCTCCCCGATCAAATAAAATAAATAAATAAAATCTTTAAAGAAAAAAAAAAAGGAATACCAACAGAAAGTATTTCATGAGCTACCTAAAGGTTATTAGCTTTAACAAAGGGTATATAATAACTTGGACCAAAGCAAGATTCATACCATCAATCAAGGACTTTGGTTATGATGTTTTACTCCAGAGATCTTTGAATGACAGGTTAATTAATAATTCAACTTACACCAAGCTCTTCCTATACGTTAGTACCGACTTAGACACATAGAAAAAGACAAAAGAGAATAAAGCCTGGTGCCTGTCTAGGATTCCCTTATAATCTAATTAAGAGGTTAGAATACACAGGTAAACAAAAAGCAGAGGATGCATTCCAAAGAAGTGATATTGTAAAAAAAAAAAAAAAAGTGCTCTGGGAATTTGAAGAAAGACAATATCAGGGATGAAGAAAGACAATATCAGGGCGTGATCTGGAGAAGCGTTCAGAGAAAAGAGGAGACTAGAGATGAGATTTCAGAAATAAATAGGATGCAGATAAGAGGTAAGCCATTTCAGGATTACAGTAGGAAGACAGACCTACCGTATGAATAGAACTTTCTTTTTTTTTTTTTCTTTCTTTCTTTTTGGATCAGAAGTTGCATTAAAAACAACAAACAAGGCAAAATTAAAAAGTTTAGAACTGTATTTTTATTCTAACTCTAAAATAAAATAAATGTATTATCCATTTGAGGAATCACTGAATTTGCAAGTTAAAGAATAATAAGTAATTAATAAGTCTCATCACTTGACTTTGTGAGAGTTAAGGCCCATGAATGTGATTTACTGCATTCTAAACAGACTATAAAGGACTGATTAAGGAGAATCAAGGTTTTTTTTCTTAGCACTTGACTGCCTTTTCCAGCATGACTACATCTATTCAAGTCACACTCCAATTCAAAGACAGCTTTCTCAGTAAAATTCTTCTATGGTTTAAGATCGTTGAGGATTAGACATTTATTATTCCCCAAGACACAAATATGATGGTAATTTGAATAAGTAAATAAGATAATCACTTGGTCATCTTAAAAATGGCTACCATTTTTAATCTGTTTGCCTGAGATCACCTAGAAAGATCCCCTTTGCTTATCCCCCTCGATACCTATGGACATACAATATTATATGCTAAGAACTATGTTAGTAGTATAGGGCTGCTGAAGAAGACTTGTGTGGTTAGCTGGCATATTCACAAGGGAAAGTGAAATTAATGTGGATTACCTCATAGCCCAGCACTCTTCCAGTGTTTCTATTCCAGGCAATAGCATTCCATGAAACCTCCATTTCCGAAGCAGAAAAACTCTGGACAGAAGTTCCCCTTGGGGCCAGTTGAGGTTCTGTCATTTAAAAAAAGACACAATCATTTTCAGAAGAGTGCTTCATGGAAAATAAATGCGAAATATGCATATATGCCCGAGTACAACTATTCCAAGGCTGATGACAACTTACCATCTTCCCCAGAGTAGACAATGGACACAGTACTCAGAGATCCTTCTCCTTCATTATTATATACACCCACTTTGACTTCAAAGGGAGAGAGGGGGGTGATGCTTTCATTTCTGTAAACAAACCTTGATGATTCTACAGATGGTACCCTTTCCTTGGTCCAGGCTGTTGAGCCAACTGGCCGCAACATGATGATGTATCCAAATTCCTCTCCGTTCTGTAGTTCTTCTGGAATTGACTTGAGCAGAAGTGATCAATTACTGAGTATTTACAAAAATATTTTATAGAGCTATTATAATTTTTATTGATTATTTGGCATTTCTTTTAATGTAGACAAACATGGATATTAGCCCTGTTTAATGAAACATTGAAAAAATAATAATACTTTTATTTGGAATGCCAATTAGGAAAATGATCCCAATTAAAGATATTCAGATAAATAAATGAAAAATTTAAATGGAAATGTAAAACAGGTTTTACATGTTTATATCTCTTTCCATGATTATTCATTAAGTTGCAATAATAAAATGTAATAAAAATGGTTTAGAAGATTGCAAGATTTTATAAGTTAAAACATAATTTGGATATGAATTTTTCAACTCAGCACAAAATTAACTTATTAACTATTTCAAGGCTAGCTATATTTTCTTTTCATAAAATTTTCAACAAATTCTTTTAAGACACAGATAATATAACTACTATGTAATATTTGCTTTAAGACATATAGACTATTACTCAAACACAAAAGCATGAAAGACCTCCCAGTATTTTTTAACATACATTTTCATTAGTAGTAACATCAGCGTGCACTTTTCCTGACATTTTTTAAAAAACAAAGCAAAAAAATTTTTCTTATTCCCACAGAGACCAAATTCTGTAAGATTCATTTAAAACCTTAACTTATTATTATTAAAATTACAAAACAAAAATAGACACAAGGTCCCCAGAACTCTACAGATATTATACATTATAAATTATCACATAAAATAAGCACACAAAAATGAACTTATGCTTGAATTTAGACAAATATTCCACTTGTTTATAAGAAAATTGTATTTAAAAATCTATGAAAATTTAGGGTTTTTTAAAAAGAAAAATGTTTTTCTTTTCTTTTTCAAATATTTTGATAGATTAATAAAGGCATACCTGATAGGACATTAATGCTTGAGTCCCACCTGCCTACAACTCCTTTTCTGAGGTTTTCCTTTACCCATACATATCCATTAACTGTACCAAATTATCCTGAGACTTGGACCACATCTGCTTACCCAGCAATGGGCACCAGAATCAACGGTCCCATCTTAATCATTATCTATGAGGTGTCCTGGTACCAAATCTTCATGGTCTAGGGTAACTGACAGACCCCATCAATTCCTCTCTCCTACAGAGTTTGAATAGGAAACACAGGTGGGGACAATCCTAGATAAACCTTGAGTAGGCAATAAGTAGAAAACATAAAATGAATACGGCAGGGACAATGAAGCAGAAGGAGCATGAGAAAATGGAAGCCTCTAACTCACATAGAGAAGAGACAGAATGGAGCTGTTCATGAAGTAGGAAGCTGTAGGTCAAAGAAACAGGAAGAACAAGGTGCAAGCATGAGGGACTACTGGAGCAGGCGCTGAATTACCAGAGTAGCTGGCACCAGAGACTAGAGCTTCTGTGCTCTGAACAGTGATGAACGATGTTCCAATTCTTCATTTGACCTGCCTGCTTGGTTATTGAGACTTCTTTTCATCCTCATTACCTCCCACATAGCTTTAAAATAAATCCCCATTAACTGAGATGACCTGAGCTGGTCTCTGTTTCTTGCCATGTGGAACAGTCTAACAAATACAGAAAGTGAAAAGAGAAAGAAAAATATAGGTCCTGAAATCTGGGGAAAGAAAATGTTTCCTTGTATTAGCACTTTCACAGGGAGATCAGAATTAAAAGTGTTAATTTTTAGTGGAATGGAAGGGATTTATGAGAACTTAAGCTACTTGCTAGAGCATTTGATTTGTTTTTGTTGCTTCTCTGATCTCACATTTAATCAAGATGCTTAGCTCATCTGAGAAAGTGAAGGACTTTAGTTTTTGTTAGTCAAGTACAATTAGTGTTTCTCATGATGTTCCCTCAAGAAAGATCCGAGTCCAACATATGTAGTTTAGAAAGGGGGGAGGGGAAGATACTTATTTAGGGCTTCCATTTTATTCTTCCCACATGTGCAGAGGGGAAAATGATGGAAAAATATATATAGCTGTTTAAGATGGTCAGGACGAAAGTCTCCTTCTTTAAGCAAAGGAAATATTCAGTAGAAAAAAAGAAATTCAGAAATTCTTCTGGTATAAAATCTATTAAAGTTGGTAAAGACTAAGAACAGAATTTTTAATCTAGACCAAGGGCAGCAAACTATGGCTTGAGAGCCAAATCTTGTCTGCAGCCTGGTTTTGGAAATAACAAACATAGTCACAACTGTTCATTTATCTATGATATGTGGATGCTTTTGAGGATGATGGCAGGGTTGGAAGCTGTGAGAGAAAATGTGGCCCAGAAGGCTGAATACTTTTCCTGACCAGTCCTCACAAAAAAATAGATAGATAGATAGATAGATAGATAGATGATAGATGATAGATAAATATATATCAACTCCCAGTACAGGTGTTTATCTCTTACTCTATAGTACCTTATCCTATATTCCTAACCTTAAAATCATATTTTATATGGCATATTCACCACAAGTATCTCAAACTTGAGAGTGTCTGGGAGAATAAATTATGATAAGATGTGAATAAAAATACCCTTAAAAAGGAATTGGCATTTACTACATTGAAAAGTTGGATATCGTGTCTAGGTTGCTGGGAACAAAACAAACCAAAACAGATAAACAAACACAAAATACACATTACTTTGGCACTGGAGAAAACACAAGGAGGATGTTTATTTCAGGCAGATTGGTGTATTTACACGAACAGCAATCTGTGATGACCAGTAAAGCTGTCACTTATAAACCATAATGGTGTTTTGTCACTGACTTTAGAATGGTCATTGGTTGTGCATTAGTTTTGAAAGCCCGTCAGGTACTATTTCATCTACAACAGTGGTGACTTTGGCCTGGAATGGTCTCTCCACTCCCAATTTCTTTTTCAAAACATAGTTCCGATGAGCTAGGGTGGTACCTTTCCTGACCTTCTTCTATGCTGGATTAAGACTGTCCTGTCCTGTTGGCCTCTGAACATTCAGACCTTTTTAAAATTTATTTTTGTACCCCCACTGCTTGGAACAGAGTAGCTCTTCTTCATTGAATTGAAAGAGTTCCTAAATGCCTTCTGGTGGCTTGAACTAATGTATGCGTCGCCTTCTAAATATACATAACCTATTCCTTAAAGAAGTTTGGGCATCAGAAGGATTTGGCTCAGTAACTGCATGTATGTGATGCCAAATGTGAATGATACATGGGAAATTGCACCCATTAATGTAATTTCTGCAAGTATCTATCTATCTGATACCCCAAGAAAAAACACACAGAGCAAATGACTTTGACTTAATTTTTTTTTTTAATATAGAGGCCAACAAATATTTTCTGTAAAGGCCATATAGTAACTATTTTAAGCAATGGGAGACATATGGTCTTTTGCAACAGCATGAAAGCAGCAATATCTTACACCTGAGAGGACTGGTGTGGCAGTAGGGGAATTTGTGTATGAAAATAGGGAGCAGGCCAGGTTTGGCCCATAGGTGATGGTTTGATGAAACTTGCTTTAAAGAAAAGGACATTATATGCCCAAATATGATATGTATTTTTCCATTATATATATATGTGTGTGTGTGTGTGTGTGTGTGTGTATTTTTGTAACTCATATCCTCTCTATTTAAGAATAGTATACACAGGATTTCCCATTCCTCTCATATACTGAATATATAAAAACAATTATTTACCAATCTGTAGTAATTTCTGAACTTAGAGGAGAAAAAATAATGCAGGAAGTCAGGCAAAATTCCCTATACACTATGACGAAATGCTTATTTGGCCTTCAAAGAATATTGAAGCCCAAATAACCTACTTACCATCACACTAAAGCAAACCTCTGTAGGCTCATGTGGGAGTCACTAATTTTGTGGGAAATGTGTTCACAGGACAGGAATAATTTGATTAACTTACTGTTTAAGGCAGATATATAGGGACTCTTGCCCACCCTGAACCATGACATCAGGTAGGGACATGTGGAATTCAAATTTAGGACATAGTAAGAGAGCATGGAGCAAGAGCCCTGTGTTCAAATGCTCCACTGCCCACCACCCATATCACATTTCTTTCTCTTTTTTTTTAAGATTTATTTATTCATTTTAGAGAGCAGAGAGTGTGAGCGGGGACACGGAGGGGCAGAGGGAGAGGATGAGAGAATCTCAAGCAGGCTCACACTGAGTGCGGAGTCGGTTGTGGGGTTTGATCCCACGACCCTCAGTTTATGACCTGGGCTGAAATCAAGAGTCAGATGCTTAACTGAGTCACCCAGGAGTCCCCCATATCATATTTCTAAACCTCTGTTTTCTTATCTGAAAGTGGCATAACCCATCTCCTAGCACTGGTGTGAGGACTGAATGACATGAAATGCCCAGTGCAGCACAGAAACCCTGTAAGCGCTCTGCAAGTGTAGTCCCCTCTCCCTCAGGCCTTGGAGAGTCTCTTCTCTCTCAGTACCACCCACCCATCCAACAGGTACTCAGGACGGCCACGCCACATTCCAGGCACTGTGCTGGGCTCACAATGTCTATGTGAAACTAGATGTCCAGAAGAAAGGATGACTTTTAGAGTAGCTACACCTGGTTTTTGGCTCTGTCATTTACAACCTTGAGAAAACAACATCTCTGTGCCTGAGTTTACTCACAGATAAAAAGGGTTTACTACTACTACCACTCTCTCTCTCCATCTTTAATGGAATATTGTAAGGAATAAAATGAACCTTTTACTACTGCAAAATCATTTATAGATACAATGAAGTACTCTTACTCAACAACAGTGTTTCTAAACCTCAGAACTATTGACAGTTTGGGCCAGATAATTCCTTGTGGTGGGGGCTGTCCTGTGCATTGTACAACGTTGAGCAGCATCACTGGCCTTGGCCCAAGCACAACTCTCTCCCAACCTAGTTGTGACAATCAAACATGTCCTCAGACGTTGTAAAATGTCTACTGAGGGATAAAATCACCCTGCCTCCCAATGAGACCCTCCCTTGTATGTGTCAGCTAGGGTGATTTTTAATTAAAACATCCATGGCCATCATGCTCTTAGGTGTAATATTAAAATGTCCAAGGAAGTGGATGTTTTGGCAGTATGAAAGTTATTATCAAAATGTTAAAAACATGTACACAGGCAATGAAACAGGGAAAGGCTCTTTTATCAGTTATAGCTGAGGCTCAAAGCTGACAACAAGGGTATGACATGATATGCATTCCAAAGAAAGACATCAAACCATTTATAGGCAAAATTTAGCCTCTCCTTTACGACAAGTGTATATCAAAGGAGAAAGAATAGCAGGAAAATATTTCTTCTGAGAGAGTTGTAGAAAAAGCTGTGCATTCCTACCCCTCTACCAAGGGAAAGTAATGGGGCCACTTCTCATCCTTTGCCTAACCAAGTGAAGAGGTATGTGCTCTCTGGAATCTGGGACAGATAGGTTCTTTTAACAATGCCTGAGAGACTTCTAAAGGAGAGAGAGATCTGGACAACACATGGTAGCAGAGTGAAGAGACAGGCTAAGCAGGCACGCACTATACTCCCACTGAACATGGAACAAAGGTATGTTGTAACTCCAAGTCCCCTGTGAGGGATGTCCTGGATGCCCCACCCCTGGATGCCCCACCCCTCAACCAAAAAACAAAACCAAACAAAAAAACAACTACCCTATAATACAACAGCATCTGATGGTTACCAGAGGGGAAGTGGGTAGGGGGATGGGTGAAACAGGTGATGGGGATTAAAGAGCTCACGGATCATGACGAGCACTGAGTAATGTATAAATTGCTGGCTCACTACACTGTACACCTGCAACTAATATAACACTGCATGTTAACTGTACTGGAATCAAAATTAAACACTTATTAAAAAAAAATAACAGTGTCTGGTCATTTGCCACTTCTGGAGTACTCCAAAGTCAAATTACCAATGTACCAGAAATCGGGACCTTTTCAGTACTCTTCCTCTTCTCTTAGCCCAAACTCGCCACAACTCTGGAGGAGCAAGAGGTAACGCAGGGAGTAGGGAAGGTGAAATTCAACAGCAGAATGGAGACTAGATAGAGAACTGACTATACATTCCCTTTCACACTGTGGAAGCCTTAGGCTGAGGCAAGCCCAAGCTATTGGAAACGACAAACATTAGGTTGGAGAAAAGTTTAAGGTTTATGATGATAAACCAGGCTAAAATTTTTAATAAGTATAGAAATGAGGCTACATGTTAATTTCCGAGAATAAGATCCACAAAAGCTATGCCATCTGTCCAAGTTTTTGTCTGGATGCAGGGAAGGGTTTAAAGAACAGTGATAAGAAAGGAATTGTTTCCACCTGCACTCTCCTGAGTCTAACTCGTGTGCAAGAGAATAGTTTCATTAGTAATAAATACAAAAATGTCTAGTCCATCAAGTCACTACTGAAATGCTACTAACAAACCTTCAATAGACCCTGAAGTTGTTTTTCTTGTATTTGGGGAGAGAATTGTGTTCAGTTAGTTACATTCCCTCATGTTAGTACAAATAAAAGTTTCTAATATCCCCTCTAAGTAATTCATCATCAGGAGTCTTTCATACCATGTATTTTTATATATTCTCAGTAGTGATCAAATAAATCTTTTTGTTTTTCAGTATTCTTCCTGGCCGGGTAAATCTTTTCCTTTCAAAATAACTCAGTTGGACAGAAAATTACCTCCCACGTAATGACGAGTTCCGACCGACTTCCTCCACCTCCATTGATGTTTGTTGGTGCCACAACAGGGACTGAAAGCAACCAAGAGAAATGTGGGATGGCAATTATTAAAGTACATCTTCATCAGGAAGAATTTTGTTTTTAGATTTCACCTTTCAAAATCTCATGCTGCACATTGTGAGAGTCTTGCATTTTTAATGAACATAAATTATGTTTACACATATCCAAATTTCTAAGAGAGAGGACACAGTTGTGTTTGATACATGAGCACCCTGGCTCCAAAATTAATTAAAAATCGAGTAACATCGTGTATTTGACATTATTATGCATCATCTACTAATTGGCAAAATGATGTTCCATTCAGATGGTAACAGTGACACTGCTGATTTAGTGCCTAATTATACAGTTGTGCTGTAAACAAGTTACTGAGGCAGTCTATTAATTAATTCTTTTTTTAATAAACAAACTAAAATGATTTTTCTTTTTTTTAGTCATCAAGTGAGCTTAATGTTTAAAAATGCATTCTTAAAATATGTCAGTAAATAAATTCTTATTATTATAACTCTGTGTTTGGATCTCACACTCTCTTAGTACTTTTCCTCTAACCTTTCATTTGGCAGCTAAAAAGAGGGACCCCTGTCAAGAATGTGACAGAGGCGATTCTCTCCATTTAACTCTAGGACTCGAAGGCTCTGTGGTAGGACATTCCAGACACTGATCATTTTTATGAATTAGAAAACAATTATGCCCTTCATGTATACCCTTGTGAGGACTAGTATGATGAATAGTAAGTAGTTTGAGGTAAATCACAAAATTGATGAGAGTTGTATGTGTGGGTCTTGTAGTATATAATCAGATTGGAGTGTTACTTTTTATATGTGGAAGTGCTGAAATGTAATCCTTTTCACGAAATAATGGCAGATGCATCCTAAATCTGTGATAATGGATATATCTGCATGATACGTTTTTTAAAGGTTGAATTTATATGTAATTATTTTTGATTAAGATCCAGAGGTGGGGGGTGGAAGTGCCTGGGTATGTTTGCTGACTGGTAGGCAGGAATTAAAATATATAATATTTAATTGCCCATTTCAAAATTTTCTCCCACTATGGAGACCATCCAAATTCAGACTATTTATTTTAATTATTGCCATTTGATACAAATGTTTAACTTTATAAACAACATAGTGATAAAATAGTCTAACTGTTCTTTTTAATAATAGCACTTATCAGGCATTACCCATTTTCATATTCAAATTTGCCCTTTGTCTGCTTTGACCTTCACAATGCATTTAAAAGATTGTCTTGTACTTACACCCTATTTTCTTTTTCTTTCTTTTTTTTTTTTAATGATTTTTTATTATATTATGTTAGTCACCATACAGTACATCCCCGGTTTCCGATGTAAGGCTCCATGATTCATTAGTTTACACCCTATTTTCTAAGTCTTTCATGGCTTTTGGCCAAAAACACATAAATCCATGTGGGTTCTACAATTGCAGGGTTTCTGGTACTCAACAACTTATAGCTCCACTTTTCCAGGACCATTAAAATATTGTAGATACATAAGGAAATTATTTTAAATTGTACTTTACTCTCTACAAAGTTTCCAATATTCTGGGCAATAAAATTCCTTCTTTTCATTCCTTTTTCAAATGAAACATACTAAACCTAAAACCATATTGAGAAGTGTCTTTAAGAAGCTACCAAGAGGGGCACCTGGGTAGCTCAGCCGTTAAGCGTCTGCCTTCGGCTCAGATCATGATCCCAGGGTCCTGGGATCGAGCCCCGCATCGAGCCCGCATCGGGCTCCCTGCTCGGCAGGAAGCCTGCTTCTCCCTCTCACACTCCCCTTGCTTGTGTTCCCTCTCTTGCTGTCTCTGTCAAATAAATAAATAAAATCTTTAAAAAAAAAGTTATCAAGAAAAAAAAAAGGACACACTTCAGTATGATTTGGAAACTATGGGTAATTATTATGAACACCCAGTCTCATCACGCTACTGAGACAAGAGTGTTAGTGGTTAATAGGAGGTAGTGCACAAGCTTTACTGTAAAACTTTACAATTAGGGTCAACCCTGCCCAAAGATACCGTGATGTGAATCAGCCGTAAAAAACAACCTAAAACTCAAGGTAGCAGCGAGTCTATAGGCCACCCTTGGAGATTCTCCTCCAGCCATTCTATGGTAAGGCCTGGGACTTTCTACATTTACACATTTCCCTATGGCAATCTCTTGCTCATCTAGGTTAAGACCCATGGTTATGGAGAACGCTGGCGCCCAAGTCTGAAGGTCTGAGTTCAAATCCTGACTCTGAAACAGTCAGCTAGGATCCTGGTCTTCCTTTTCCTCTTCTGTAGAATGAAGGACTCTCCTCTCAGCTCTAAACTTCTAGGATGATCTCATTTAAGATCTTACTGTCAAATATGTTGTTTTTCAGTCCCGATCCTATAATAAAAATACTTACATTATCTTTAATTTGAAACAAGCCTTAATGACATCTGACAGTTGCGCACACTTAATTGAAGTACTTTGTGCTTGTTAAGCTAAGCTAGTGACAACAGGGTGATCCCTCATTTATATGACTGAATAAGAATGTGAACTGTGTTAGCTGCACGCAGCAAGCAAATCAAATGTTACCCTGGATGTAACGTTTAGGAGTAGAACAAAGAGGATCCATTGAAAAAAAAGCTTAAGAAGGGGTGATTTCTGAGCCAGGTTCCACTTGTATTTTGCTGTTCAGTGAACCAACTGATGCTCAATTAGTGCTTCTGTTAAATGAGCTTAGGATTTACCTCATTTGCATGGGAAAGAATTTATACTATTGCTCAATGAAGCTGCAACTAGGTCAGAGTTGAGAAATAGATGGAAATGTGTGGCTGATTGCACCTACAGAGTCTCAATTAATTCTTGGCTACAACACTTAATGAAACAAGCAGTAACTCATTTGCATGTACAAATCTACAGATTCTCTGTTGGAGTTTGGCTAGAAAATTGAGGAGATGAGAGGAGAGGAGAGCTTCTGAAAAACTCTTATTTTTGACGTGCCTGCTTAGGTGTAATCATCTCCTATTGAACTTATATTTGGTGAAAATACTCCTTGCTTTGTGTACATAAAAATGTGAAAATGAAAGTTGCTGGTTTCCTGCCTCTGATTTGGGGCCCAAAATACCCATAAAAATACCTCTTACTTGTCTTAAGAACTATGCCATAAAGGATCTTCCACATGTTTAGAAGACATTAATTTCTCACCTGACGCTTTGGTTCTTAACAATTCTGATGCTTTACTTGGTTCTCCAATCCCAATGCTATTCCCAGCAACGACACGAAATTCATATTCCACCCAAGGACTCAAACCAACCACTGTTGCATTGTACGTCTTGCCACTGAGAATTTCTGGAACTAAAAATAGGGGGGCACTTATGCATTAAAACTGGCACCACTTAACATCAATCAGTCAAACAATCAAACAAATACATCTGTTTTAGAAAAATCACCCGAAAACACTGGTGTCACTTACCAGTCGAAACAGCCTGCCAACCCACAGAAAATGGTGTCCGAGCCTGAACAGTAAATATTTGAATGGGACTATTATTATCTGAGCCTGGTCTCCAGCTTAGTTGAGAAGTAGTACTGGAAATGTGTTCCACTCTTACATCCTCAGGGGGACCTGGTGGACCTTGAAAAACATGTTTGATGATAACTATATTGAAAATTATTAAATTCATTGATTTGGAATGGGGCAGTTTATTTTTATCTGTTATACTTAGAAAATACAATGTTGAACATAATGTACTTTTAGCAAAATATTTGAGATAAAGCCCTATTAATTCAGTTTACATGATGAGAGACTAATTTAGAAATCTTCCTTTGAAGATTAGAAAATTCTGGGGTGCCTGGGTGGATCAGTTGGTTAAGCGACCAACTCTTGATTTCGGCTCAAGTCATGATCTCAGGGTTGTGAGACTGAGCCCTGCATTGGGCTCTGTGCTAGGTGTGGAGCCTGCTTAAGATTCTCTCCCTCCTCTTCTGCCCCTCCCCCCTCCCTCTTAAAAAGGAAAGAAAGAAAATTCCAATCATGCACTGGTTCATTATCATCCATTAGGGAACTAATCTCAAAAACTGAAAACAACTTTCATATGTTCCATTTTCAAAAGGTAACTCAAGTAAATGCAGCTAATATGGAGAACTATAGGAATATATGACTTTGACCTGTTCTGATGAGAGTGGTTTATTATAAATAGAAGGCATGCCTAACTTTTAGGGACTGACACTGGACGCTGAGTCTGACCATTCCTTATAAATACACAAACCTACTCAATTCAATATCTATATCCATACTACATATACCCTGGAGTCTTAAAGTTTAGAAAATTTTTTAAAAAATCTATATTTTTATCTCACTTCTTTATCATGATGTGTTGGTTACTCAAAGATCTACCATTTACATATTAACATTTCTGGCTATGAATAAATAATGTGCTCATTTATGTCCACCACTATGCTTACCTCTAACAATGATATCAGCTACAGCAGATAAACTTTCTAGAGTTGTTTTTACCGTGCACAGATATTTTCCTGAATGATTTAACTGAATATTCCTTATCATCAAATCCCCAACGGATTCCTGCAGATAGAAAATGAAAGGGGGATAAAAACATAGTAATTCCCAGCAGGTCCCATTGTTTTTTACAGCTGAATAAATATTAAATATGAGACAACTCTGAAATTAGGAGATATACTAGTATCATTGTAGTTTTCCTATCTCCCCTATTATAATTACATCCAGAACACAAGCATTTCTATGAAAGATAGAGAACAAAATAAAACAAAAACAGATGCAGCGTCATAAACAGAGAGTGGTTATCCATGCAAATAGGTATGGGGAGAATAATTAGGAAAGATGTTGATTCATGTGAAAGACTTGATTTATTTTATTAAGTACTTAAAAATCAACTTACTCCTCCGATCCTTTCAAAATGAGCCACTCCTTTTTTTAAGTCTATGACATCTCCATTGAAAGACCATATAAATACAACTTCAATGGAGGGGTCATGGGACACCTGGCATGGCAGGACTATACTCTCTCCAACTGTAACATCCATTTTGGAAGGTGGAATGGTAATAACAGTCCTCTCTGTTGAGAAAAAATATTATTATGATAAAAAGCTTTTGAAACTTGACATATGGCAACAAAATACATAATTTACATGGTTTTGCAATTGCTTGAAATTGTATAACTATAACTTGGAGTTCTACTATATTCAGCATGAATAATTCTATTCTACTTTTTTCAAATATTCCTGCATTAATCAGTGTAGCTTATTACCTGTCATAAAAGTCAGGAT
Source organism: Ursus maritimus (assembly GCF_017311325.1). NCBI lineage: Eukaryota > Metazoa > Chordata > Mammalia > Carnivora > Ursidae > Ursus > Ursus maritimus. Next base: position 15,782,974 of record NW_024423786.1, read on the forward strand.
ATAGTTTTACTCATATTTTATATAAAAATGAATAGTTGATAGAGACTGTGGACTTCAAAAGACAGTATTCTATACATGAAAAGTGCACCACATAGTTTTTATTTTTTTTTTAATTTATTCTGAAATTCTAGGTGCAACATTATAATCCACACACTGGTTGCAGCTCTAGGCTGTGTTAATTTTGTATACTATGGGAAAAACGATGCTTTTGAGATCTTAACTACAATAGTTTATATAGAGATTTATAATCATAAGTGTATATTTACTAGTGTGAATATAATATTTATCCTATTTCTGACATAGCTGTGGTAATAATTTTCTATTTTATCTAAAGACACAACATGGAGAGAAAAGATGTATGTTTTCCCTCTCTTATCCAGATTTCGCAAGGCTAGAATTATACATCTATCATAAAACACTTCCCTCTAGAAACATCAGTCACAGTGCCAACCACTGTTCTACAAGTCCTAGCATTTCACTGACCAAAGTTTCAAAGGTCATTTCCAAAAATGTTCTAGTTGGACTCGGGAGTCCTATATCTCTCTGATTAAAAAGGACTCATAGTGATAGATCCTATCTGACTACATTTTTTTATAACAAAATAAATAGTTTCGATTTTAGAGGGCTAAGAATTGACTGAAAGGGGAAACTCAGTAACCACAAAGAGGCCCTGGGCATACATTTGGATTCAGATATGCACTATCTTACAAAAATAAAATAATATTTTAAGGAATTTACATTTAAGAATTAGGGGTTTGGGTAAATTATACTGAAAAAATACCGTACATAAAGAAGTTTCAAAACCGTGACATGAGAACCTGGAAAATCTCTTTCTCTAAAGATCATTCGTGAGATAAAGTTTAACCCCGTAGAAACCAATAATCTTGGGTTTTAAAGCGAGCCATGGAAAAACAAAGGCACATTTTATATTTCTGCATATAACACAGAAAATCAAACTCAACAGACATCAGGTATATCCTTATGTTCGTGTAATTTATTTATATTTTATGTTTGCATAATTTAAAAATACTCTTTCCTTTATTGTATCAGATGCATACACTTTCTATTCTAATTATTTTTGGAGAAGAGCTTGAAGAATGATTTTGTGGGCTACATCCATTCCTAATTTTGAGCCTTCTTCACTTCTCTCCCCCAGAGTAAGGGTTTCAAGAACACCTTTTAGAACTAGAAAATATTTTTCTAGTTTTTTGGAAAAAGAATGTATCACTAATGTCTTATTTACATTTTTGGGAGGATGAGTCGGCTAATTGGATGTGTTGGTAGCGCAAAACTGCTCTGACTTAAAGTTTTAGATCATGCAATTAAAGTAATTTTCAGACATCAAAAATGACAGCAACTCCTTCCATTTATGGCCCCACAAAGCAGCAAAGTTAGATAAATCATTCCCTGCATACATAGCTCATTGGTAGTACAGTAATAATGACTACCACTTCATGAATAAGAAATATTTGCATTATAATTTGTAATGTTTAGATGTCATTACTAGTTAATTCATTTATTAACTAGTATTTACTGAGCACCTACCAAATTCCAGCCATCTGTCAGGAGGAAAAAAAAAACATCAAGTATAAATCATACGGTGCCTGCCTTCAGAGAGATTTAAGTCTAAAGAGAGAAGTTGACACTAATCAAATGATATGAATGGATATATAATTACAGCTGTGGTAAGTGTCATATATTAGAAGTAAACGACCCCATTAAAATGGGGGATCCTGAGGGGACAGTTTATTGAAAAAGGGTTGTTTTGGCTGAGGGTAAAAGGTAAACAGGAATTAGCTAGGTAAAGTTGGCAGGTGGGGGAAGGATACCTATGTCGGCGAGAGGCAGGAGCATTTACAAAGAGTGTGTGTGAAGAAGAAACATGGATGGTAGATGCAGAGCCATCGTTTCACTGGAAATCCTAGTACTGGGGTATAAGACAGGAGCGAAGATGGGAAATAGGAAGCTGGGTGATAGTCGCAGTAAAGACTTAAAAGCCTGAGATGTCTTTAGGATCTGTGGGTCACAGTGTGAAATGGAAATGTGGGGTGCTTTGATCAAAAAACAAAGAAAGAAGTTCTATGAAAGATACTAAATATAAAGCAACTTGCTTTGGAAATGTATACGTATAACTTACAAAATGTAATAGGGGAATAGTGATACATGAGTCACAGCATAAGCTTGCAAATTGCAAAAAATATATTTTTGGTGTCAGTTCTATATAATACATTAAATAATGCTTTATTAAAGTGATAACTTGCTTGCTCTAAGCTTCTTCTCACATTTCCATAAATTTACGTATGGGAATTCATGTTTTAAGCAACTTCATTTTCAATTGATATAACTGGCATCAGATTCTCATGACAAATGTAAAATCACAAACATTTTTCAATAATTTTTGATTTTGTAAAGGATCTTTCTGTTGATATAACTGTTACCCAACTGTAAAGAGTAGTTTATAGGATGTGACAACATTGGAATACAGTTCTAACAAATTATTTTGAACTATAAATTTTAGAACATCTAGAGCTGATAATTCCACGGAACAATTTTTTTCTAGATTTAACTCTTCAAACAAATCCATTTAGTGTAAGTCTGAATTAAATTTTAAATGTAAATTTAAACAATGGAACTTTAATGTTCTTCTGACATACCCTGTAACTTCTGAAGACTGCACAAGAAACCGAAAGTGCTTTAATGACTTGTGTATAATCCAAAATGCCTATTTATGCATTCTATTGCCTTATCTTCAATTACAAGGAAACACTCGTTAATAATTGGTTCACCTGGAGCTTCATATAAAAATAGTGTTCTTTTCCATTGAGTGGAAAAATCTTTAAATTTAATTTCTGTTATAAGCCTCTGGATATTAGCGTTGCAATGTTGGACAAATTTTTAAAACCATGTATGCTAAACTCTTTGAAGAACGTGAATAACTCTGTGATAGGCCTTGTTGCCATGCTCACGTGCAGGCCTTTGTTTTGTATGTCTTTCCTGACAAACTTTACTGCCTGAACCCTGGCAGTTCCTGTCCTGGTGCTCAGGTTGAAGAGTTAGTATTTCTGCAAATGTCACACAGATCCCACGGACAGGCTCTGTGGGCAGACAGGCAAGTGGACCGACCCCTCACTTTGGATCCCAGCACTGACTGCTTTCTGAGTCCCTTGTTCTCCTGAGGCCCTTGCAGCTGGCCACTGAAGCTTCTGCGGCTGCTGTGACCCTCACCTCCACCAGTCTGGGCCCAGGTCCTGCTGCGCCCACCTTCTCGAGTCCTCAGCACTCCTGAGTGCCATGAGGTACGGGGGTGTACACGGTACCGACTCTCGCGTGGACGCGGTCTGCTTGGCGAACAGGCCTGAGCCTGTTTGCACGCGGGCGGCTGCTGCTGCACCATAAGGAGGTACACCTGTTACCATGCAGCGAATTTCCTCTCCTCACAGGCATGCTCTGCGGTCCCATCGGACTTCACTGACAAAGGACAACATCAGAGACAAGAGGACTACGAATCTCAAGGCAGTGACATCGGGGCGACACACCAAAACGAGGCATTTCTCAGCACAGGGTCCTATGTGACTGAGTTGCACACCAAGGAAGCCGGTCCTGGATGACATGTTAAGGAATGTATTCTTTTTGCTGACGGAAAATGGGAAGCATTGGAAGTATGAAGCAGAGGCAATGGTATGAAGACATACCAGTATATGCAGGGTGAAAAAACAGATCATACATGAAAAGAAAAGGCTTCTATGAGAATTGACATTTTATCCAAAAGAAGGCGATGCATGATTATCTGAGCATAGTTCCCTGTGAGTATTGTGTGGGTGAGGGGGTGCTTGGACAAGGAATCTTTTAACTACTGTATCCTCTCGTCACACCACACGCAGACCTGTCCTAATCCTGTGTAGGTGGCTCGGCAAGAGCCACAAGGTTGCTGACTGCTACCCTAAAGCGTTCTCTTCTACAACCACGCACAGCTCCGGGCTCAGAATTCCAAGTGGATACCCCACAGAGACAAAAATCACACTTGTGGAGAATGGGAGAGCGGTTCTTGTGCAGCAGAAATATACAGAATCTTCGATGCTATTTTAGGAAAAGAACAAGGACTATGCTTTAGTTCATTAACGAGTCCTCCTGTGCGAACACTTAAACTCTTAAGAAACTCTAATATCAGAGATCTTTTTTTTTCAAACCATTCAAATCAGTCTCAGGGATCAGAGGGATGTATATACACACATTTACTCTACTCCTTTCCTGGGAGTCCATATATATCAGTAGAGTAGGTGTAATAACGTGAAGCTCGTGATTAACACTGAAGCACTCCTTGGTTCTTACGGATAAGTAAGATCATTACGGCCTGAATTATAACAAATTAAAAAGGAAAGAAGTCGACTGTGGTAGACTCTATCATCTGTGAAACTCTGAAATTCTTTAAGCCTCTTTCTCTTAAAACAAAATAGAGAGAGTTGTTCCTTTTCATTCTGTATCATTTCATTCTTCTTGCAAATTCCGTAAGTATTTGTAGAAATTCTAGTCTAGTAATTTAAACGTTTTAGCATGCATAACAGCTTCTCAGAGAACATGTTAAAAATGTGAATTCCTTGACTCCTACCAGAAATACTGATTCAGTAGGTCTGTGAGGGAAACAGAGAATATGGATTTTTAACAGGCCGTTTTTTCAGCTGATTTTGATGTAGTTAGTCCAGGGACCATACTTGGAGAAATACTGCCTCAGGTTTTGAAATTTGAATCTGAAATTTCTATTTAAAAAAATTCAAGTTACGTAAATATGTGGTCAGAAAGTCTCCAATGCTTTAGATCCAGAAAAAAGTCCTATCGAGTAACATGTCATTGGTTAGTAATGCTTCAAAAATAAATACACAAAAATGGACTTTGGAGCTTATTTAACTGTAATTAATTCTGTATACCATATCTGCTTTTAGAGTTTCACAGTACATTTTAGCATATTAAAAGCACTGAGAAATTCTGGATTAAAGAAACTTCTTAAAGTGTATTTAATATAGGCTTCCTACACTTACTAGATATGGAACAGTTTTAATCCAGGTAACACCTCTTATTACATCTTGGGATATAAAAGGGGCACCTGGGTGGTCCAGTTGGTGGAGAGTCCGACTCTTGGTCTCGGCTCAGGTCATGATCTCAGGGTCGTGATATCAAGTCCCAAGTCGGGTTCTGCACTCAGAGGGGAGTCTGCTTAAAATTCTTTCTCCCTCTGCTTTTCACCCCACTCATGCAAGTGCATGCATTGTGCATGCGTTATCTCTCTCAAATAAATAGACTTTTTTTTTTTAAGATTTTATTTATTTATTCGACGGAGATAGAGACAGCCAGCAAGAGAGGGAACACAAGCAGGGGGAGTGGGAGAGGAAGAAGCAGGCTCATAGTGGAGGAGCCTGATGTGGGGCTCGATCCCATAACGCCGGGATCACACCCTGAGCCAAGGCAGACGCTTAACCACTGTGCCACCCAGGCGCCCCAATAAACAGACTTCTAAAAGAAGAAATACATTTGGGACATAAGAAATCCTGAAAAACAATGTTTGGAAATATGACTGTCATGGTTGAAGAGGATTAACACACATTCACATACAGATTGATATGTGCTTATGTGCATGTATTTAGCACACATATACATATTGAAACACATATTTATGAGACAATCATGTAATCTGAATTCTAATTCTGGAATAATTATTAATTTTGTAACATAAGAAAACTAGTTTTATTGTTATGTTAAAAAGATTCCCTCTTCTATTAAAGATACATTATGAAATATTTACACATGAAATTATGATGTCTGTGATTTGCCTCTAGATATTTGGGGTGGATGTTGAGGAAGTAGTAGGTGAGGGTATGGATGAAACAAAGCTGGATATGAGCTGATGATTAACAACCCTGACTGATGGGTTCATGGGAGTTCCTTACACTATTTTTTCTACTTTCCTCTTCGTCATTCTTAATAAAAGAAAAACAGAAAATGATGAAATCAGTAAATATTTATATATAAAATAAGGAGGCACCTTTTCCATTCAGTTTCTAAATGATAAGGATATATCACTTTTTGAAGATTATCCTAAATACGAATGACCAACATTCACGAAAAGTTCATAAAATTACAGAATTTTAATATTTCCATTTTTAATCTCCTTTAGTAAGATACAAATCATATAAAAATAGCTTGACGGGGCACCTGGGTGGCACAGCGGTTAAGCGTCTGCCTTCAGCTCAGGGCGTGATCCCAGCGTTATGAGATCGAGCCCCACGTCAGGCTCCTCCGCTATGAGCCTGCTTCTTCCTCTCCCACTCCCCCTGCTTGTGTTCCCTCTCTCGCTGGCTCTCTATCTCTGTCAAATAAATAAATAAAATCTTTAAAAAAAAAAATAGCTTGACATCACAAACTTATTCTTGGGGCACCTGGGTGGCTCAGCAGTTAAGCATCTGTCTTTGGCTCAGGTCATGATCCCCGTGTCCTGGGATTGAGCCCCATGTCTGGCACCCCGCTCAGTGGTGAGTCTGCTTCTCCCTCTGCCCCAGCCCTGCTTGTGCTCTCTCACTGTCTCTCTCTCTCTTTCCCTCTCTTTCAAATAAATAAATAAAATCTTCTAAAAAATTATTTTTAAAAAATCCTATTCTTAAGAAGTAGAAGGAAAGGTTTAATAAGATATATAATGCTTTTGATGAATAGCCTTACTCAAATTCACATGGTCATAATAGCCAAAGATGCTTCCAGAACACATCTTTAGTTATGAGTCCTCAGGACACATGAGAACTGATATTAAAACGTCTGCCAGAATTGTTTAGCATGATTTCGTTAAACACAAATGAAACTTGTTCCTCGCATCAATGGCCAAACACACTATTACATATTTTGATCCCTAACTACAGTTTTAGAAACTAGGGGATGGCAATCCAATGTGTAATTGGCCTTTCCTGACCATCCAGAACATACTCTTTTTGGTCCCTTTTTATTTATTTGTTTCTTTTGTACCTTCAACTCAGTTGAAACCTTCATCTGTGAGTAATAATCTTTCAGCGTCACTGTTCAGAATAATAACTTCTCAGGTGTTTCTGAAGTTACCAACTTCTCTCAAACAATGGACAAAACAGGAATAAAATCACCAAACCTTTCTTACTCTGTACAAACATGGGATTCTGCCTTCATTTGTCTATGACATTATAGGAAATGTTGCTAAGATACCAACATAAAGGAAACTAGTGTATAAATAGCGTTTCAAACAGGTGACAAAATTCTCTGATATTTTCTCTCACTAGTTAATTTGTGAAGACTACAAATAAATACTTTAAATTTGGTCCTCTTCCTAATTCCTCAGAATCTCAATTTAATGTACCTATTAACATACTAGCCCTCTCCAAGTTAATTTCTTCTTCCATTTGCATGCTTCAATATGGGAATCATAGTTTTTCTAACTATAAGAACGTCGTCAGGAACATCATCGGCATTTCTTTTAGTGTGGAGTTGATAGTGATGGAATATTGGAGATTTTGTTTGTGTGAAAGCATCTCTACTTTGTATTCATTCAGGAGGATATTTTTGCTGGGAAGAGAATTCTCATCACTAGTGTCTTTCAGCCCATTAAAAAAAGCCATTCCACAGTCTTCTGGATTTTCTTATTTCTGTTGCTATCACAACTGCCAGTCTTATTGTTGTTCTTTTAAAGGTAATGTTATCTTTTTTATCAGGATAGTTTTATTTTCTTTTCTTCTTTTGGTTTCACTACTATGTGCTTATTTAAACTTTCCTTTGTGTTTATCCTTATTAGGGCTCGTATAATTCCCTTAATAGGATGGCTGTGGTCATTTTCAGTTGGGTTTTTTTTGTTTTGTTTTGTTTTTTACTCTCTGGCAATTATTTCCTCAAATACTGCTCATCCCTCATTTTCTTTCTCCCTTCTCCACTCCTTTTGGAAGTACAATTTCTACATATGTTGGAACTATTCATATCAAATATACTCCTTATGTTCTTTTTTGTTTGTCTTCCCCATTGTATTTTCTCTCCACGTTGCAGTCTGGATATTTTCTATTCATACATCCTCCATTTTACGAATTCTTTTCTGTGCCATATCTAATCTGGCATTAAATCAGTCTATATTGTTCTTAATTTTAGCTTTTGTATTTTTCAGTTGTAGACTTCCAGTTGATTCTTTTTTATTGCAATCAAGTTGACACACAATATTATTTTCGTTTCAGGCGCACAACATAGTGATTTGACAATTCTATACATTACTCAATGCTCACCACAATAAATGAGGTCACCAGCTGTCACTGCACAGTTATTAAAATATTACTGACTATAGTCCCTATGCTGCACTTTTCATTTTCATGACTTACTGATTTTATAACTGGAAGTTTGTACCTCTTAATCCTCTTCACCTATTTTGTCCATCCCTCCATCTGTCTCCCCTCTGGTAACCACCAGTTTATTCTCTGTATTTATGAGTCTGTTTCTGTTTTGTTTGTTCCTTTGTTTTGTTTTTTAGATTCCACATGGTATTTGTTTTTCTCTGTCCCACCGATTTTTAATACATGCCATTTCCCTCCTGAAATTCACCATCTTGTCATCTGTTTTTTAACATATTAATCACAATTATTTGAAACCCCTGTCTAATAACTTTCATATTCCTATCAGATGTGACTTATTGCTAATGTCTGATGTTCTGCGTTTTGATCATTTGGTCCTGGTTCCAGCTTTTCCTGGTAACATTGTACTGAATACCACCAGCATTGTGCATGGAAAGTAAATGTTTTTATATTTTTTCCAAGAAGATTTACTTTTTAAATCAGGCAACTAAAAACAGCAGAGTACAGTTGGGAATGGATATGAATGGAGTCTGAGTGTTGGTCATTTTAAGCACTGGTCGATTTTGTTCTGTTTTCATTACCAGGACAAAGTCCTTTAGGTGTCTCCACTATAGGTCGAGTTGTGTAGTAGGCTTCCTTTCACCTGGCTAATTCTGAGCCCCAATTTTTGTCTTCCTTGCACTGTGAGGCTACCAAAATTTCTGCATGAGTCATTTTCTGCTCTCTATTTTTTATTTTTCTTTTTTATTCCTAATTTGTAGTGCTTGGAAAGTGGCAAGTTTCTGGAGAAAAACACTGGGGAGTTCTGCTTTTCTTTTCGTACTTTTCTTTTCTCCAGAATATTGTACTTCATGTTGCAAACTCCTTGGTTACTGTCATAATTCCTTTGAACTGCTATTTTTATTTATTTTTAAAAGGTTTTAACAATATTTGTGGCTGATATTGGTTTGATAAAGCTACTTCAACCAGTCAGGACAAAAGTTTCCCCAAATATTATTAATGTTTAATAATAGATTGTGTGTAGGGTTGAAAATATTTAGGCCATTTTATCATTAGGTTTTTAGATAATACCTTGAACAGTATGATAACTGGTAACAGTTGGAGAAAGAACTGAGTAGTACTTTCAGTAGAAGTAGAAATCCTTAACAAAAATATACTAATTGTTTATTCAATCTTTTATTCAAAACCATTTAATTAGTATCACATCCTTACCTTCTTCCAGGTGTACATCAGTATGAATACTAAGCAAATGAAACAACACTGAACCGAGGAGTTATTAGAGGACTTCCATCATAAGAGGCAAAAAAATCTCATTTACATTTTAATAAGAACATTCTAGTTTCTAGAAGGGAGACATGATAAAATCAAGACAAATCATGAGGCTGTATGAGTGGGTTTCTCAACCTCAATGTTATTAATGTTCTGAGTCAGATAATTTTTCGTTGCATGTATGTATGGGTGAATTCAGAGTGAGGTGAGGAGGCTGCTCCGTGCATTCCAAGATATTTAGCAGCACTGGCCTCTTCCCACTAGATGTCAGTAGATCCTTCAGTTGTGACAACCAAAAATACCTCCACAGGCTGCCAAATGACCCCTTGGAGGCAAAATCAACTGGGTGAAGCACCTTTGTGCTACAGCCACACACTGGGAAAGAGACTGTGGTGGTTAACCTAGAGTTTAGTAAGTGCAGTGGTGGAAAGTAGTTAGATTCTGTACATTTATTGATGCTGAGGCCATCTGTTGGACAACCGGAGATGGGGTTTGAAAGCAAGCGAGGAGTAAAAATGACTGAAAGGATTTGGCCTGGCAAATGTCACTACAGACTGTTATTAATAGAGAGAGAAAGACTGCAGTAGGAGCAAGTTTTGGGAGTAAGAATCAGGAGGCCAATATCAGCATATTTTAAATTGGTAAGTGAAGATGATAAATTGGTGGGTGGATTTGGGGAATGAGGTAGGTATTTGAGCTGAGTGTATCATTTTGGAATTAGCTTGTGGATGGTATTTCACACGATGAAACTGAATAAGACACCAAATGAATGCGAGTAGATATGGCAGAGAATAAATTCAAGAACAAATCCCTGGCACACCCCAATTTTAGGAAATGGGTAAGATTAAAAGTAACCAGCAAAGTAAATGGAAAAGGAGCAACTTAAGATGTAAAAGGAAAACCTGACAAATGCAGCGTGCAGGCAGCCAAGTGAAGAATGTGTTTCAAGAAGGATGTGATCAAAAGTCTGACAAATTAAGTAACGGAGATAGGGAACTGACTGCTGGATTTCACAATGTGGAGGTTGCTAGTCACCTTGTTAAGAGCAGTGTTGACGGAGTGGTAGGGGAAAAGCCTGGTTGCATTGATTCAAAACAAAGTTGACCAGAAGGACTGGAAAAGCAAGCTCACATAGACCACTTTTGAAGAGTTTTGATATAAAGGACAATAGTCAAATACGGCAGTAGCTGGAAGGGAAGCAGGGTCAGAAAAGGTCTTTTTTTTTTTAAATGATGAGAATAACAACATGAAAGTATTCTGGTGGGGATGGTGTGTTACACAAAATAACAGAGATGAAAGAGAGAGTGAGGTAGACAGAGACAGAGAAGCAGAGAGAGAAAATTGTCCCTGAACATGAAAGGGAATCATATCTAGAACACAAGTGGAAGATCTGAGCTCATGACCCATTATCTATCAAATTGTGCTTTATTGATTTCTTGATAAATTCTGTTTAAGCAAGAAATAACTACAGCTTGACTTTTTGTAAATGTTAGTAGAGAAAAATAGTACCACTATAAAATGTAAGATATACAATATCCTGATGAAGATAATTGATTAAACACAGTGTTTATTTTCAGTTTTTTATAAACATCTAATAAACGAAGCCAAAAGAAATTTTTCCTAAGACCTAAATCCACCAAAACAGAGATCAAAAGGGGAGACAAAATTTGAGAAACTGGAACGAAATGAAATGATTTCTAACTGATCTACCATAAAGCTCAATCCTATGCTGGCTGTGAGGAAGGTGGAGAACACGCCAACCCCCCTTTTGGGCCTTATGAATAGGAAGCATTTTGGTCTCTGTAGTGTTTTCTCATCTCAGTAGAAGATTGGCAAATTATTCTCCTGAGAGGATATGGAATGGAGAGTCTCTGAACTGCTCGCTAGCAAGCATAGCTGAAGATCAGGGAATGTTAACTAAAAACAGGGAGATTAAGGAACATGTACATAGTAAGGGCTGAGATCCATGTCTTGTAATGTCATTTAGCTCTGAGGGTGCTGGCTGCTGGGCCTTTGTTCTCTGGGCAGGAAAGTGGAGTGGGAAGTGGGGGACGTTTGTCCTAGGGATCTGATAAACCTAAGAAAAAATCCTAAACACAGTGTGTTTAAGTTTTCCAAGGATATATACTGGCCAGATCATCTTAGAGTGAAGTCCAGTATTATATGCCCTCCCCCCCAAATACACTTGATCAGAGCTTTCTATAAGATTTTTAGGGCCCCATTCTTAAATATGAGCAGATAACTAAGATTCACAAAGTATCTTGGTATACCTCTTAATAAAGGTTAGGGATTAAAACAAAGAAAGAGAAGAAAGCAGTTTGGGACCACAGAAGCCATGCAGGAAAAATAAGCTAGATAAAAGAAAAACTATGAGGAATATTTTCAGAGAGAGAGAAAAAAATGCAAGGTATTATATAAAGGAACAGTCAGAAAATAAAAGGACACTTAGACATTTAAAAAAAAATAGCCAAAGTCAAAAACTCCCAGAGGTAGAACAAAAAAGATATAAAATGGATACTAGGAGAGAGAAACAAACAAAAATATACACAGTTCATATACACATGTGTAAAAATGATACCTACTATCTAAATATATAAACATATAAAATATAATAAACTACGCACAGAGATAGATACATACATATATACATACATATATAAACAAGAGTACCAGTTTAGGAAATCTAACTTTTTCAATGATAGGGATTCTAGAGAAAGCAATGGAATAAATTATTAAATTATCCAGGAAGACATTCCAGGATAAAGAAGTATGAGTTTTCAGGATGACAAAGTGCACCAAATGCCCAATATAAAAGCTGAAAATAGATTTACACCACAGCACATCATCAGGCAATTGTGGAACGTTGGGAAAAAAACAACTGAGAGAGAGAGAGAGGCAGACAGATAGAAACAGTGTCATAAACAAGATCAGAAATCGAGATGGTTTCAGCTTTCAGAACACAGTAACAGCTCCATATTGCTAAGAATAATGATTTCTAATATAGAATTGTTTCCAACTAAGCCATCAATCAAATATAAGCATAGAATAAATACATTTTCAAAATGAAAGATCTCCAAAGAATTGCATTCCTCTTGAATTCCTTCTCAAAAATCCCTTGGAAGATGCATTCTACCAATATGAGGGAGGATGTCAAAGTCATGATGTTTAGGCAACTGGGCTCGCATACACAAGAACAGGCTGATATTGAAGGGAGACAACGGAGACAAAATTGAGGAATGAATTATTGTCAAGTCCACAGACTATTAAGCAAACAAAACAAGAAAATTACTAACTCTAGGGAAAGCAAATAGAGGAAAATCAAAGCTAATCTCTGAAATAAACTCTTTACAGACATAGCAAAAAACAAGGAAATCAGTGTGATGGAGTCTTTAATTTCCTCCTCTAGCAAGCCAGAAATGGAGGAGTTTTCAATCTTTATAATATACTTTTCCTCTTCATCTATATACTTGCATAAAGCTAGGATGTTTTCTATCCTCTTAGTCAAGTGCAAGCTTTGTCTCCTCAGACGTGTGTTTTACAGATTAAAGTCTGCATGCAGCACTTGGTATATTCCACTACAGGCAGAGTAAAGTTTAATTTCATAATTTCAATTATGCGTAACCATGGCCAATATATTCCAGTTTACCTGCAGGTATCATTATCCATTTATCTTTCACCTCAATATTTAAATGATTTGGAACAAATATGAAAAGACTACCAAAACCCCAGAGTAAAAGAAATAAACAAAGAACAATCTAGAGAAAGTAATTGTCTAAAACTGAGGTTGTCTAAATGAGAAAATATGTCTAAGTATCATGCAAGGTAACACTGAGAAATTCCCTAGCAAGTAATAATGTAAAATGTAAACACAGATCTTCTATATTAACAAGTAATCAAAACAGGGTCTGACATCTATTTAAAAAGAGCATGCACCGTAGATTTTGCTTAATGAATTAGATATGCCAACTACTCAGTTTCAAAGCTGTTAATACATAATAGGCAATGACTATTTATGGCATCATATTTATATTTCTTATAAATAGATAATGTTCACTCTGTCCTCCGACTGTCACTCTGTGGTGGGCCATAGTAAGACATCAGGTCGAAGAATTCCGTAGGTTTATAGGAAATGGAATTAGGAAATTCTATTTTGCCTGGCTACAGGATCTAGCAAAAAGAGGATGTTTTCTTCTGAACATTTGTGTGGAGGTGAGGGAAGACAGAATGAGAAAACAAAAGTGAGAAGATGAGAATCAGGGTGAATTGTATTCATCTCATTACTCTTTTCCCTTTCAGCACCACCCTCCTCCATGCCCATCCCTCACTTGGGCTTGAAAGAATTTGCTAGCTGCTTCTCTGAGTATTCAGGATCCATAGACTGAAAACAGAACTTGCACCTGAGGGTCTCGTACATCGTAACGATGCACATTATCCCTAAAAAATGGCACTAGAACATAAGTGACCACTGTGTCACTTTAGAAATAGAAGGCTCAAGCAACACAGGAGTCTAATAGTTCCTTTTATCATCAGAAGGGAATCAAGGACATATTACTAAAATTCCAATTCCTAACCAAATACTCAGGGCACTCATGTGTATACAGGTTGGGGAAGGAAACTGAAGACAAAAATACTTACAGTTCAAGGTATTCTTTACTGCACAGACTAAAACTGCTGTTGGTTAAAGTTTTGTTTTGTTCACTTTTAATAAAAAGAGAAAGTAGCTACTAGTGGTTTAAGCCAAGTGAAGGAAGCCAGATACCAAGACATACATAGTGTACAATGGCATTTGTATGAAATCAGTGGCAGAAAAGAATCCTAAGAGTGGTTGCTTCTATAAGTCGGGTAGGAGCGGGAATTGAGGGATTACGAAGGAGCATGAGGGAAAGTTCTACAGGGTGATATTAATGTTCTAGATTTGTTAGTTTGGGATACACAGGTATATGCACTTGCCAAAATTCAGCAGACATACACTTTTTGATCTGTGTATTTCATTACATGTAAAGTTTACCTCAAATGGAAAAGAGTATAAACAGATATTGAACTCCAGTAAGTGAAAGCTGAACTATTTAGGAAAAGTACTAGTTTTTGCAAGTTACTCCGTTTTTATTTCCACCGAACTTGAAATAATGTCATGTGAAACTGCATGTGTCTCAGGCAGTTATTATTACATAAACTCATTGGAAGATGAAAAAAGAAGAAGGAAAAAAATTTGTCACTTACTAATACAAGGGCCATGGTCAAGTCATTTTAGCAATCTATGCCTCGGCCTCCCCTTGTGTAAAAGAGAGAATGATTATTTGCTTCATAGTGTTGTGAGGGATCACTGAGATGATATACACAAAGCACCTACCACAGTGCCTGGAACACAGTAGATATCTGATAAATGGTGGTTAATAACAATATAGAGTACAACACCAGTAACAGTAAAAACAAACTCTTCAAGGTCTCCTGCTAGTTAGCAATAGAGCTAGTTAATTTAATTCCGAAGTCTGTGCTCTCCATGACTTTGAGGAGTGGTGTGTACTCATCTATCTACCTTCCTCCACTTAGCTCGAAAGACTAGCCATACACGCCTTATTTTTATTAAGAATAAACAAAACTAAACAAAACTTTAACCAAATTAGGTTTAATTCGTTCAATGAAAAATGTCTGGAACAATAAAAAACAAAAGGTGAAAACCTGAAATTCATTAATATCTGTCCTTTATATTACATATTATAAAACACATATTTAAAAAAAACAGCTATTTACCATACTTGGAAATTTTATCTGAGTGGTATGTGCTACATTTTTAAAAGACTGTGGACTAAATTGCTATGAAGACTAAAATAACATTGATATTGTATTTGTTTAAATAAATGGGGTTTTCTTTGTTTCTTTTTTCTTTCTTTCCTTTCTTTCTTTTTTTTTTTTTTTTTACAGTTTTACTTGAAGGGATTATGGAATTCACATATCAAGAGTTATTTTCAATACTGAAGGGGGAAAGAAAATTCCTGGCCAGTACACAAATTCACTATGCACTTTTTTCACCTGAAATGTGCTTCCACTAATAATTTTTAAATCAAAGCTTCCTTTCTATAAAAATGCTTTAAATCATTCTTTGTGGAAAACTGGAGTGCATAATTAAACATTCTGCGGAAAATATTAGCAGTACTGGGAGACTTCGCAGTGGTGTTTTCATCCACTAAAATATGACCGATGTATTCCAACGCACCTAGTCATTTCTGTGAAATTGTCCTTTTGGTTTACTCAATAAAGCTGAACTTCTCAATAAAGCTGGGCTCAACACCTCAAATCCTTTAAACCGCCTTTTGAAGCCACAAAGCCTCCAATTATCTACCTATCTTGGTATTTCTCTTAGTACATATAGAACCATAATGGTGCACACCATCATTCTGCCGGAGAAAACGGATAGGCCACTCTCCATGCTGGTATAATAAAGACTTCTATCACAAAGAATAAACAACTAAATGAGCAGCAATAAACTTAATTTGCACATTAGATATGCTTTTCCAAGTTCCGACATTTCAGTTGAAAATAATGCTGAAGCAATGAGGCCTATAATTGAACATCCAAAACTTCTCCAGTGGGGAAACAAAAACAAATGTTGCCTGCAAACAAGATCATTTTTATAGCCTGCTGTTACTCTGCTTTTTAATAATTTTTCAAACGCCAGATCAAATAATTTCCCTTTTTATGTGATTTTCATATACCTCTTAAGTGTATGTACACACTGTAATTTTATGCCAGTCCTCCGAAATGAAAACACCTAAACTCTCTCTCTCTTTGATTTCCTGTTTGTGCCTATGGAACATGTCCTCAGATTACACTGGGCATCTTCTGAGGCTCTGGCAAGGCTGGTGCTAATTGCACTCCCAATGTTTGAATGGAAAATGGCTTTATCCTGCTGCATGAGTGAAACAGAAATCTCTGACATACAGTGCAGATAACTTCAGAATCCTCTTAACACAGATAAGCCATATCAGCTAAAAACTAAGCTGGAAAATATCTTACTCTTGTAACTATTATCTCTATACATGTTATCTAACAACAACATTTCTTGCATGACTGAGGCTGGTAAGTCAATTCAAAGAGAGATGATTGTTTCATCAGCTTTACTGAAATTTCTCATTTGCTCCTTACCACCTTATTACCAGTAAGGTCACTATATGCTGATTTTGGTATGAGAAACAAAATTATATTTGACTCTGTAATGACAATCAGATGAACATCATAGACTAGAAAATACAAACACACAGACACACAAATATTAAATCATCTTAAACAACCAGATGACTACACTCTTAATAGTCAGGAAAACGGTTGAATCAATGCATATTATTATAATTCTTTCTCAGATTAAAGCTTCAAATTTGTAGGTTGTAAAATAATAATTCTTCATCAGTAATAGCTTTAACTTTCTTAGTTGAAAGAGAATTAGAGATAGAAGTCCAGTTAAGAGGATATGTTAATGACAGACTTATCTTAGACCTGTATTTACGTAGCAATCACATAGTTTAATAAAACTCACAGAATACAGATCAATAAAAAATCAAAGTTTCTAAAGATGCTTTTATTTGTATTGTACACATTTTGTGTTTATATAGTTATTTTTAAATGTATGTTTTTGTGTTACTATGTGTGTATGTGTTTCTTTATAACATGGTTCTTGTCGATGGCAAAGAAGCAAATAGATCCCCCTTAAAATGGAATGTGGGTATTTCATGAAGATTAAAAATAACAAACACAATTTTCTTCTCATTATTAGATATAAATGAGTGAAAATTACTTGATATTCATGCATACTGATATATGCCCTGTTTGCATATGTAAATGATTCTCTTCTTTGTGCTGAAAATATTGGAACAGTGAGTTCTATCCGTGAAGTCTGTAGGATTTTCATGTAGCTTCACATTTTTTCCCCCTTGCAGAGTAAGGAGTTCTCTATGTATTAGAAAAACATGACTACAAACCCTAAAATAGGGAAAGTGAAAACATTTTAGAAGTTCATTATTTTCCTTTGATGTTCGTTTTTGCAAAGTATCCTAAGCTTAACCCCTGCGAAATAGAAAACCTTCTTATTTTAGAGCAAGGAAATCAGAACAGAGATTATCTAAGAACTAAAGAGTGTAAGATAAAATCATTTCACTCAATCAATAATTATTTATTGAACCCATACAGTTCCCAGGACTGTTCTAGGATTTGTGACATTCCTGCCTTCTTTATGCTTCTTTCTAGAGGAAGGGAAAGAGGAAGAAAAAACCACAGACATGACAAATAAGTGAACTATGTAAGAAAATGGAAAATCCTACTGAGGAAGGAAGAGCAGAAAAGATTAAGGTGACCAGGAATGCAG
Organism: Ursus maritimus; assembly: GCF_017311325.1. Taxonomy (NCBI): domain Eukaryota; kingdom Metazoa; phylum Chordata; class Mammalia; order Carnivora; family Ursidae; genus Ursus; species Ursus maritimus. The sequence continues at coordinate 15,800,932 of NW_024423786.1, forward strand.
ATTGGGATAATTTCGTTCCAATAGCCCCAGCAAAGAACACTAGAAATAAATAAGGCTACGTCGAGTTTTTGTGCTTTGCTTTGTTTCGTTTTGTTTTAAAGTGAGCAATCTTATTTAGTTATTTTCTCCCTTGTAGTGAGAGTTGATGGTGTGTTTTATGGACTATCCCAAATTACAGATGAACCTGTTTCTATCCGAAGAACTGGGAACCTATCTGGCAAAAAACATGGCTATGTTACATACCTTAAATATCCAACTGCTGTCTTGAGAAGTAAGCATGGTCCAGCTTCTCCAGGGTTACATATTTATGTGAGTTTCCTCCTTTTACTTTTCTCCTATTTTTTGCTAAAGGACAGTATCACCATGCCAAATGTTTGAAACATTTGACAGTCCAATGTATCCAATAACTTTTATCACCAGAATCTCTGGGATGAAAGGATGCCCATCACTGTATTTTAGCAGTAAAACCACTGGTCCACCTAATGGATCGCCAGTATTCTATGGAAACTTTCATTGAGAAACTACATTTCTACTACTGATACCTTCTATCCTTTACATTTTATGTTTTAATTCCCTCTGGATTTCTCCATTCTTGGAAATTTTTTTTTAAGATTTTATTTATTTATTTGACAGAGAGAGAGAGACAGCCAGCGAGAGAGGGAACACAAGCAGGGGGAGTGGGAGAGGAAGAAGCAGGCTCCCAGCGGAGGAGCCCGATGTGGGGCTCGATTCCAGAATGCAGGAATCACGCCCTGAGCCAAAAGCAGACACTTAACGACTGAGCCACCCAGGCACCCCGACCATTCTTGGAAAAATCAACCATGATGCTGTCCTCCACCATATTTTAACCTTCTTCATATTTTAAAATGAATGCCTACCACCTGTACCTTCTTAATTTGAAAGGAGGGAATAAATCTCCTCTTTTTATTTTTCCTTAATGCTGAAAAGCATTTATGTTTTTCAGTATATTGTAGTACCAAACATTTGCTGGACAGATATCCTATCATTAGATATAGCTACAGTACATTGCTTGAAATGCTAAGTCCATCTCTGTTTTAAAAATCTGATGACAATACAATCTTAAGGAAGTAAAGTTTTCCAAAATGTGCCACACTGGTAAGATTTTGACAAAAGTTACATCAATCACATTTCCCCTGAGTGTTTCAGACAATTGTTAGCAGGCAAAACGTAATATGCTTAAGCCAATGTTGGCAAAAATACCTTCCAGGAATAAAGGTAGGTATTTTTTTTTTTCCTTGAGACATTTTAAAGGATAGGTGAAGTGTAATAGCTAACTACTTTTTATTTTATATATTTATTTTTAATAGAAATGATGATAAATCACTGATTGCTGAATTTAATTATTTGGGCTTAATTAGCTGTTCAAACTACTTTATCAAGACAGTCATTTTAATCATCCAGGAGGCAATGAAATGATAAAAGTGACATGTCTTCCAGTAAACATACTAGTTTTATGAGCTGAGATTCAACAAAGTAAAGTAGCAAAGATGGGGAATAGATACTTGAATACTAATTATGTCCCTTGGTGATACATGGAGGTACATTTGTATTGATAGTAGCTTAAAAGTCTGAAGAATAGAGTATGCAGTTTTATCATCACAAATTATGTGAGCTTACAGGTTTATTCTGATGGGACAATAATAATGACTTACACAGACACAGATATTTTAATTTTTTTTTCTTTGGAACAAACTACTCATTAAAGTGTATGCAAGAGGGTCTGCATCTCACTAGCTATGCACCTAGTTATATAAATAAATGAACTGGTTATGTACTTGGCGACCTTATATCCATGGTAAAATTTTCATACAAAATGAGAGTTTCTGAAGGAAATTTAACCAAGAAAAATATCATCAACTGACTTCATCAAAATGTTCATAGCTTCCTACACTAAGGCATCTGTGAAAATTCAAATGTTTTAGGTGCCGGTTTTCATTCTGTTTAATTACCCACTGACAGCATTTCAACTGCCAAAGTGTTCACATCCGCCGTGGTATCCCACTGGCAAAGCTAACGTACTATTAATGAATATGGGAACACAACTCTTCAATAAATTGTGACATCAAATATTTCACACATATGATATGATACAGGTTTGACACTGTGATAGAGGTTGTGATATGCATACATATCACCAATGTTCATCAAGCACAAATGAAGATAATAAAATACCTTTTACGACTAGGCTGCCAGTGTTCTTTGCAACACCAAACTGATTTGTAGCTAGGCAAGTATAGGATCCAGCATCTGACCTAGTAACGTTATATATCTTGAGGCTGCCATCCTCTGAGAGAAACACTCTAAAAAGAAAATACATAATTAAGAGAAGTAAGGTTCTTAAAATAAGCCTTAACCATTTATTTTCATTTTATAACATTACTAAAACCATGAGCATATTCCTTTCCTTTTATCCTATCCTTCATTGTGAGCAATCTCTGAATCCCCATAGTAGAACAAATGATATTTGCTTTTATTCTGACACAGTATTGATAATTATCATACTATCACTTGAATTATCATTGTTGATTTTGAAGCCCATTAAAAATAAAATGGATGCTTGATGCTACAGTGCTCATTTGCTTGATTAATAACAAATGCAAGTATTCACTATGCATTTTGAAAAGTCAACTCTCTGGTGAAAACTGAACTTGGCATTAGAGAAATGCAAGCTAATTTTCACATTGTTTAGTCGTAGTTTTATAAACCCGCTCTTACTTCGCAATGGCAGTATTTGCCGGAGCTAGTGAACTGAAGGAACCACCTATATGGTTCATAGCCAAACAGCCCAGGCTTATCCTGTTATGTGGCCTATCCCATAAAAAAGGGTAAAAACATAGAAAGAATGAAGCCTTCATGAATCAGACTGAATTAAATGGTCCTAAAATACATGCAATCATACAGCACATAACGAAGGGATAGCTGATTAAGAAGTCCTAATCTTTCATAAATTGATTCTTAAGTTTTCTCTGAAACTCAGAAATAATCAAAAGCAAATATCAGATACTTGAATACTAATTATGTCGTTGTAATCAGGGAAAAGCCCAAGATTGGTTTCTTCACAAAATCACCATTAAATATTTTAATAAGGAGACCAAAAAAAAAAAAAAGGAATAATTAAAGCATGTGCCCAATTTTATGTCTTACAAATATAATTAGCAATCTTTTAAAAACACAGCTCTTAAAATACTAGTAAGTAGTAGGGTTGTACAAAAATAAGTGATGAAAACTAATTTGTCACAACAATAATTTTAAAAGAAAGAAAGACATAACAATTGCCATGCATGTCATATCCATTAACAATACCAAACAGTATTTGTTTCATTGCAAACATATCATTGTGCCTAATATGTGTATCACACATAATGTAGCTAATATAATTAATTACCCAATTTGAAACCAAGAGAATATCAGCCAACTACAATTTGTATGAAGCCAGCTTCCGATGTTGGGTGTATTATTAGTGATGTGTTCCACATTCTGTCATCAAGTGAGAAGCTGGGGCCACGTCTGGGTTTAGAGTGTTCCATGGCATATAATCAGATTTTTGTTTAAGTCATTATCATAGAGTACTCCCCAACAGCAGACATTTGATATCTCATTTATTTTCTGAAATGTCTAGATTTCTTGGTCGTGATTTACATTAACAGTTGAATCATACCGTTAATGACACATGAGTAGTAAAGCTATTCTAATATGCAGCAAACTCCAGGCCAAATATAATTCTGTACCTGATTTAATTAGAAGAGATCAATGTGAGAACCATTTGGGTGCATAACATGTCTCTGGAACTTAGGAAAAACTAGGAATTTCCAACAACACAGAAATGTTAAATTTTGGCCAATAACACAATCTAACAATATAAAATATATATATTTTGATATCTAAAGGTCATCAGACAAATGTCCCAGCTAGTAATGCCAGTGTTTATATGTCATATAATTTTTCACTTAGCTTTCAGAAAAGAACAATTCATGTAAAAAGTGGTTTAATATTACTACCCTTTTCAGGGTCATGATATTTGTTCAATAATGTTTGTTAAATTGAATTGAAATTGTCATCATTGAAATTGATTATTTCTGTTGAAATATTAATCAGTCAACTGATATTTCTCAAGTGCTTACTACTGTTTGAAATACTGAGAATGCAGACCAAGAAAAATTATAATCTGTCCAAGAGTAAATAGTTAATAAATATTAGAGAATGAATTGAAAGTTATATCTGATTATGTCTAGCACTCATCCTCTTTCCACAACCACCCACAGTTACTTGCAGTAGACTAATTGTCCACGTTAATTATGATGCTTAAGAAGTTCCTGTTGAGTCATCATTAGATGCCCTTAGAATTGTCATCTGTGTTTGCTTCTCAATATGTGGTCTCATCCCAGACTTACTGAATCAAACTTTGCATTTTTACAAGATATCCAGTGATTGGTATGCACAATAAGGTTTGAGAAGCATTGATCAATTAATTATAAGTTAAACTTTAGTCTGTAAAGATTATCTTTATTTTTAAGCAAGAATCCATACTGTTTTCACAAGATCAATGTGCAAAAATGTATAAAAGATAAAAAAGGTTAGAATTAAATATTTTATGAAAATAACCAAATTAGTAACCAAACTGACTAATACTTATTAAAAACAGATGATTAAAAAAATAATTCTCCGTAGCAACCTAGGATATAGAAAGCCAGAGATTTAACTATAACTAGAAATTTTGTAACATGATAAATAGTATTAATATTTCAACTTATCATTTAATTTTTTAAATTAATAAGATGGTAAAATATTGTAAGAAAACTTAATCTATGGTAACACAGATGGAATCAAAACACATAATCATAGCCCTAATTTTATGCAGAATAATTAAAAGAAAAATAGTAAAAAAAAAAAGTGAGAATTCCTAGTTCAGTCACAAATTAAAATGTGGCTTAGCAGAAATGATTAAAATAAAAGAAAGAAAAAAATAAAAATAAAATAAAATAAAGAAAGAAAGAAAGAACAACCAACTAAAATCAAACCGTACTTAATAGTTGACATTTTCAGGTAAGGAAGGAAGCACCTATAAAAATTAGCTGAAACATTTTAGTTCACGGTTTTGGTAACATTCATAGAGAAAGATAAACACTAACTATTTTTTATTCTTCTTTTGGAATATTTTAAAAGGTAGTTAAAATTGTATCTGCAGGGATGGAAACAACATATTTATTAAATATATTAAAATAGTCTATCTTGATTCCATATAAGCTTCTTTGGTGTTTAAAACAAAACACAGCCACAAGTATAGATAAGCTTGACTATCAAAAAATTTGAGAAAACATTCAAGTAATAAAAATAAAGATTTTTGTGAATAATTAGCAAAGAGAATACAATTATAGAGAGGGAAGCATAAGGCAATCAAGTGATTAATTACATATAATACATATTTGTATTTCAATTAGGACCTAACGCAGAGATTATACTGTTAAAATTCTAAATTCAATAATTCTAAAAATTCTAAAATTCTAAATTCTAAAAAATTCAATAGCAATTTAGGAACAGAATAGAAATCCCAGGAATAAACCCATGATTATATGGTCAATTAATCCATGACAAAGGAGGCAAGAATATGGAAAGAGGAAGACAGTCTCTTCAACAAATGGTGCTGGGAAAACTGGACAGCTACATGCAAAAGAATGAAACTGGACCACTTTCTTACACTATACCAGAAAATAAACTAAAAATGGATTAAAAACCTAAATGTGAGACTTGAAACTATAAAACGCCTAGAAGAAAATACACACAGTAATTTCTATAACATTAGTTATACAAACTTTTTTTTTTTTTTTTGCTGTCTCCCTTGGCAAGGGAAACAAAAGTAAACTTGGAGTATTGACCATACTAAAATTAAAAGCTTTTGCACAGCAAAGGAGACCATCAACAAAATGACAAGTCATTTTGGGAGAAGATAATTGAAAATGATATAATCCTATAAGTGGTTAATGCCCAACATATATAAAGAACTTATATAAATCAACACCAAAAAATCCAAATAATCCTATTTAAAAGTGGACAGAGGACCTGAATAGATATTTTTCCAAAGAAGACATACAAATAGCCAACAGAAACACGAAAAGACGGTCAACATCACAAATCATCAGAGAAATGCAAATCAAAACCACAATGAGATATTACCTCACACCTGTCAGGATGGCTAAAATAAAAAAGACAAGAAATGACAAGTGTTGGTGAGGATGTGGAGAAAAAGGAACCCTTGTGCAATATTGCTGGGAATGCAAACTGGTGCAGCCAGTGTGGAAAACAGTATGGAGGTTCCTCAAAAAATTAAAAATAGATTTATCACATGACCCAGTAATTCTACCACTAGGTATACCCAAAGAAAACAAAAACACAAATGCAAAAAGATACACACGACCTTGTATTTATTGCAGCATTACTTCCCACAGCCAAGACAGGGAAGCAATCCAAGTGTCCATCCATGGAAGAATGGATAAAGAAAGTGTGGTATAGGGGCGCCTGGGTGGCACAGCGGTTAGGCGTCTGCCTTCGGCTCAGGGCGTGATCCCGGCGTTCTGGGATCGAGCCCCACATCAGGCTCCTCTGCTATGAGCCTGCTTCTTCCTCTCCCACTCCCCCTGCTTGTGCTCCCTCTCTCGCTAGCTGTCTCTATCTCTGTCGAATAAATAAATAAAATCTTAAAAAAGAAAAAAGAAAGTGTGGTATATATGCAATGGAATATTACTCAAAAAAAAAAAAAAGATCTTGCCATTTGCAACAACAGGAATGGACCTATAGAGTATAATACTAAGTGAACTACTCAGAGAAAGAAAAATACCATATGATTTCACTCATATGTGGAATGTAAGAAAGAAAAGAAAAGAAAAGAAAGAAAAAGAAAGAAAGAAAGAAAGAAAGAAAGAAAGAAAGAAAGAAAGAAAGAAAGAAAATAAAAATCTTAAATACAGAGAACAAACTGGTGGTTACCAGAGGCGAGGCAGGTGGGGGGCGGGGGTTGGATGAAATAGATAAAGGGAATTGAGAAGAAAATTTAATAGCAATTTAAATATTTAAATGGAAATGGAGCAATGCTAAGACTTTCTTCCTTCTAAACTTACTCAGCAAATGCTAATGTCTACTGAGTTCAAGGTATGATGTTAGATGTTACAATAGAAATATGAGAAACAGGGTGTTAATTACCAAGGACACACTTCTCTATGATTTAACTCAGTGGTCAAAATCCAAGGAGGTTATTATTACGAGTCAACTCTACACAGACCCTCTACTAATTGTATAATAAATGTCAACTTACTGAATCCTCTGGGATTCTGTCAAACCTCTGGGCTCACTATTGTTATCATCCCCAAGCTTCCTGATGGGGAAACTGAGAAAAGGAAAGAAGCAGTAATGTACTCAAGTTACCCACTAGGTAGTGTAGGGCCCAGATTCCAACTTGTCTTTCTCTTTGGACCAGGAAGTAACTATATGAACAAGTGCTCACTTAGTTTCCAAAGCATTGTTTACTAATAGTATTGTTACTAAAAGTACAAACTTGAGCATTTTACTTATTTTATGTATGTATATATCTTTGTACAGAATAACCTTTAATATTGAAGACACTTACTCTCACCTTCAGAGAATCCATACGCACATTTTCTCAGGGTTCTAAACTTTTGTGAACTCTTAAAGGCAAGTTTGATATTCCTTACTATGTGAGAGTTTAACCATAAAAATGAGGCAATAATGATGACAATACTAAGAATTATTTTTCTCCTTTTCTATGCCATCCTACTCAATAGGGTATTATTAGCAGAGTTATTAGCAAACATGGAGTTTCAGGTCAAACTACTTTGCCTGTTATTGAACCTAGGCCATAACACTTAATATTTGTAACCACTGGGCCAAGTTACTCAACATTCCAAGTCCTCAGCTTCTCATCTGTACCATGTGGATACTGATATTACCTGTGTCAGAGAGTCATGAGGAGTGAGTGATCTAAACTATTTGAAAGGCTTAGCTTAGCACTATGCCTGACTGCTAGTTAGCAGTCAATAGGTAGGTTTTTAATGAACCAGTTTTTCATTCTGCCAAAGAATATAGGCACTTTGTAACTCCATGAACAGTGAAAACATTGTTTTTTGTCACACTTCATTTTGAACAAAGAGACCTGAGAGGTATATGCCCGGCTCTTTGAAAGGAGCCTAACACCAGGAAGAGTGTTCCCAACATTAAGTTTCGTTGTCTGAGACCCTTCGCTGAATTCATGCAACCTCCCGTCTGTGTACTTGTCAAGTTATTCTTCCCGATCCACAATGTTCTCATTTTTATTTTGGCAAGGAAAATAGGGTTGCTATGATAATTGAATTAATTAAATGTTAGCTATTAATCTCATTCTTGCTCTTCATTGATACTAGTTTTTGGCCTTTCCTCTCCTCCATGACTCAGAGCAGGATTTTTGATTCTCATTTTGGCTCTTACTCATGCCTGATGTCTGAAAACTCTCTTGTCTGACTGGATTCAGCAGTATATTTTGAGGTTTTAACTATCATGGTTATCAGTCCCTGGGCTGTGTTGGGTTTGGTGCCACTGGGTTCTGAAACTCAATTTACACTGTATATACATTTCCTTTTGAACACTTCCAATATGATCAGTTCATAGTTAAGCGATAGACACCCTTCCACCCCAGTCTCCATTCTCAAATATTCACTTAATTAGAATATTTCAACTGTTTGCACTATTGAATAGAAAAATTTCCCCCAAATTACCAAAGCTTACTACTCTATTTAGATGATTAAATCACAAATTAAGGCATTGCATTTAAAATGTTCTGTAAAAATTAGAATTTAAAGGCATTTACATGTGTAGATGTATCATGATCATTCAACATTTGAAAAATTAATAGTCAGCATTTGTAATGTACTACATTATTCATCTAATTGCATTCCGGGCATAAAAAAAGGTAGAAATTCAGAAGTACAAGCTGTGTGTGACAGTCAGGTGACACTGGTAGATTTTATGGTGGCAGTAGAAAATAGAATATGTGGACAACTGAGCCAACAACATATGTAAGCATTTCAAGTTTAACTGATAAGTTGAAGGAACACTATATGAAGTGATTGAACATCCAACATTTCAGTCTTCCTACGGTCAGGGAATGTTAGTGGCATAAACAGAAAACAAGAGTAATAGTCTACCCATTTGCCTGATTTCATACTTTTGCTTTCTGCTTGATGCATTATTGTGAATGAAATATCAGCAAGATGGACTACCAATGAAATGAACTGGTAGGATCCCTTTACCTGAAATGTATGTCAAATTTTGTGTCATTCTGAGGAACTACAGAAAGACTAATGTGGAATGTTTTTATCCTTGCTTTCCTGCGTTATTATAAACCTACTAAATATAATAGAGATTAGCATTCACATCTAGTTATGACTACAGTGAATCTAATATATATCCAATCTTTGGTTAACCTACATTAACAAATCTGTATACGTGGGTCCCACATGAATCAAAAATGATGAAGGCTCTATTTTTGTTTGTTTGATATCAATCGTAGCCCATCACAAAGTTTGAGGATGCAGAAGATTAGCAATAGCTAAATTTCTTAAACTAAAAGAAATTAGGACATTGGGCAATTATAATTCCTTATTGCTGAAACTAGAGCAATACTGCTATTTTTATAGTTAGATTATTAACTGGAATATTGCTTCCAGTTCTGTCTAAAGATAATACTGTAGACCATGAAATTTTAATTGATGGTCTAATTTTACTGATATCTAGAAAATGTAAAATAGATTGGATTAAAATGAGTTAGATACGAAGTAGAAAAGTGTGTATAAATTCCGACTCTACACAATTTAGGTTTTAGGTAAAGTGTCCCACTGGAATCCATTTTAGATCAAATATTGATATTACATTTTAATAATTTTAGCACCTGATTATCATAGCTAAGGTGCAATATCTATGCCGATTTCACTGTCATTTAATAAACCATCTCTTAAAAATTCCTTATTTTAACAAGCTACAAAAAATGACATGATCTACAAATAAGTAAATATCAAAGCTAGCTCATTTAAATCAAAGTAGTTTTTCTTTCCCATCTTTTTAAGTCAATAACTTCAAATGGCTCTAATGGTAATTATACACAGAAAATAGCTCACACCTCTGGCCAAGGGAAATTCAAAGATTTAATCAATGGATTAATGCAACCCTATTTTATCATTCCTTATAAGACCATCAGAGCAGTAAAAACAAAAACAAGAATGAGATAACACACACACACACACACACACACACACACACAGAAAAGAGAAAGAGATGAAGACAGAATAAAAAGGAAGTGCTATCTTGAGAGATAATTGAATGGGTGACAGAAAATAAAATCTAGCCTTTCTACTAAATGATACAGATCATCCTCAGCAAAGCACAATATACTTAACAATCTTCAGTCAGGTCTAAATGAGAGGAAACATATACCAGAACACTCTAGAAAATTTATGGAAGAAATTATTAAATACACTATTTGTCTCTTTTACTTATCTGCCATTGAGGACAGAGCACAGATACACTTTCCAAAAGAGTTGTGTAAGTCCCAAAGAGAACACAAAAAGTGCGTGATTTGCAAATCTTTCTTAAGAGTATACCCTTCACAGACTTGCCAGATGAAAACCCGAAAAAAGGCTCTTCCCAAGTGCCTAGCAGAGTATTTGCCCTCCCATCTGCTTATGTGACTCCCATGCATCTTCCCAAGCCTACTCTGGATTCCCACTGTTAAAGACCCACCTTATGCATTCCCTCAGGTTCTTTTAGTACCATTGGCTGTCAAAAGTCCAGATAACACAGCCCCATCATAAAATGGCAGCTAGCATATAAGCCCCTTTTTCTTTCCTTCCAAAGACTGTTCCCACATGTTTCTTCCTGGAGATCGTCTATGTGGCTGACTGATGCCAAACTACCAGTTGCATGTTTCTGTTCTTAAAATTAGTCAGTAGCCAATGCAATAAAATATGATCCTGCATTGTTGCCCGTATGTACCTGCCTCACTCTTAGCTGTTCCCCAGGGAACCTGGCTAAAATATGCAGCTTCTTGACCACACTGCAGTACTTTCCCTTCCTCTTTCTCCAAATACTAAAGATTAGTAATTTTTTCCATATCAAGAAACTGACACAAGGAGGTTTAATACTTTACTTAACCACAGCCAGGATTCAGGTCTTCTGATCCTGAGTAAGTACTTTTTCTATTGAACCATTATCTGAATCATTATGCTACCTTGTATTTTGAATTTTCTTTTTTTTTAAAGATATTTTTTTAGAGCAGTTTTAGCTTCGCAGTAAAATCAAGAGAAAGGAACAGATTTCCCATATACCCCCATACGTGCATAGCTTCTCACATTATCAACATTCCCACTGGTGGTACATTTGTTACAACTGAGGAATCTACATTGGCACATCAACATCATCATCCAGAGTCCACAGTTTACCTTAGGATTCACCCTTGGTGCTATACATTCTTGGGGTTTGGAAAAATACATAATGACATGCAGCCATCACTACGATCACACAAAGTATTTTCACTGACCTAAAATTCATCTGTGTTCCACCTATTTATTCTTCCCTCCTCTAATTCCTGACAACCACTGATCCTTTTACTGTTTCCACAGTCTTGCCTTTTCCAGAATGTCATATAATTGCAATCACACAGTATGGGACCTTTCAGATTGGCTTCTTTCACTTAATAATATGCATTTAAAATTCCTCCATTTCCTTTCATGGCTTGATAGCTCATTTCTTTTTAGCACTGAATAATATTCCATATTCTAGATGTACCACAGTTTATTTATTCATTTACTTCCTGAAGATTATCTTATTTGCTTCCAAGTTTTTGCAATTATGAGTTAAGATAATATAAGTTATACTGTGCAGGTTTTCGTACACACATAACTTTCAAGTCCTTTGGGTAAATACTAATGAGTGTGATATTTGGATTGTATGGAAAAAGTATGTTCAGTATTGTAAGAAATCTCCAAACTGTTCTAAAGTAGCTATACTATTTTGCTCTCCCATTAAAAATGAAAAAGAGTTCCTGTTGCTCCACATTTTAGCCAGCTTTTGGTGTTAGTATTCCAGATTTTGGCCATTCTAATAGGCATGTAGCAGGATCTCATTTTAATTTGCATTTTCCTGATGAAATACGATGTGGAAAATCTTCAAATACGTGTTCGCCATCTCTATATCTTGTTTGGTGAGGTGTCTCTTAAGGTCTTTGACCCTTTTTTTTTTTTTCTTGTTTTCTTATCCCTGAGTTTTAATCATTGGTGGTATATTTTAGATAATAGTTCTATATCAGATGTATATTTTGCAGATATTTTCTCCTAGTCTATGGCCTGACTTCTCATTCTGTTGGCATTGTCTTTCATAGTGCAGTTTTTTTTCCTTTAATTTGAATGAAGTCTAGCTTATTATATGTTTTTTCCATGGGTCTGCCTTTGCTATATCAGAAAACTCATGGCCATACCAAAGTTCATCTAGGTTTCCTCTTATCTCCTTATCTTCTGGGAGTTTTATAGTTTTGTGCTCTACATTTAGGTCTATGATCCATTTTGAATTAATTTTTGTGAAGTGTAATGTCTGTGTTTAGATTCATTTGATTTTTTTTTTTTTTTTTTTGCTTGTGGCTGTTCAACTGTTTCAGCACCATTTGTTGAAAACACTATCTTTGCTTCACTGTATTGCCTTAGCTCCTTTGTCATAATTTTCTTTTTAGACAAGTTTTCACTCTCTAAATAGACTGTAAAGCTAAGCTTTTTGAGGCAAGTGATATAGGGGTTTTAAGACAATGGACTCTAAAGTCAGGTTGCTTTTTTTGTGTTCTGGCTCCCCCTTTTTGGCTCTGGTATATTGGAAGCACTTGCTTAATTTCCTTGTAAAATTTACATGTAAGTGGTTATAATGGTAATAATAACATTGGTTTGTTTTGGAATTAAATTTTAAAATCTATTAAAAATATCGAGTATATATAAGCCTAAGGTTAATGAGAGCCCCCCAAATGGTAACGATCACTCTTGATTTCTTTGTGTCTCTAAGAATATCTATAATTCATAGGTACTTACTAAATATGATTTCTGACTGCATTTATTCTGAAAGCCTTAGCCTTTTCTTTGTAGGTCTACATGTGTATTTATTAATATTATCAGTAAATTCAGCAAACCAACAAAAAGTCACTTAGACAAATAATCTCTTTGGTTAAAAACAAATGCTAGGTATAGGTTTAAGCAAACTGGTTATCTGGCTAATCGACTTTGTTAATTTGAGGACACCACATAAAGTAGCACAAGAACTGAAGAGATACATTCAAATCAGTCTTACCAAGGGTAAGACTTAAGTACATAGAGCAAACCTTAATCATTCTTTTGTACAATTCCAATCATGAAACTCAAGTGTTAACAAAGGCCATCATGAAATCTTTCAAAGTTATTATGTTGTATGGACCCTGTTGGGGGCGGAGAGGACGTTCCTTATTAACTGATTAACAGAAAATACAGGAATTCTATCTGTAGTATTTTCTTGGCCTCTGTCCTAGCTCCAGACAAATAATAGTGTTTCTTTGGTCCCTTGAACTGAGTTACATTAAGGATGGTGTGTTTAAATTTATATGTGCAGTGGGAGGTGGGTAAGGCAGGAAAAGTAAAAAACAAAAACCTACATGAAGTGGCATCACCAATTGGCAGCACAAATGAATTCAATTTTGTTATGTTTTGTCAGAAAGCACGTTGCTCTTGGTGCCTAGGGGAAAACAGGCATGCATGGGTGACTTTATGCTGTCCTTTTATACCACTCTCAACAAACGAGAGGAACATCTATTTTAAACACATTAAGTGACTAAAGATATGCTTCCCTAGAAGTGATTGATCAAACATGATTTGGGGGTCATTACACAACTAACTGGAAGGGTTTAACTGACAAAGGATTGTTTAGAAGTGCTACCTGCAGATTAAAATGGACTCAAACGCCTTTTAATTTACATGGAAATAAAAACATCACTGATGCCAGTGTCTAATTTTTTTTTTAATTTCTGGTTTTGGCAGTTGTATTTTATGCCTAATGTGTAATTAACTGATGTGAACAGCCAAATGTTTCAAAGTTAAGTCCTCGGTTCAACTGTCCTAAACTCCAAAGCAGAAACCAAGCATCAGAGATTCAGACCTTAGAATTCATCAAAAGGTGACTCCTTGTTTAATACACTCAAATAATTTAAGCACCAGCTTTGTAGTGGCTGACACACAACACAAACACAGATTCTGGGTGACTGAATTGTGACACAAATTAGGAGATGGCAGATAAGAACAGTTGCTAAATAACATAATTATTTGGTGTCATGATGTGTCTTTATTCCGATGGCATGCCAGGGTGCGCTGCTAGGCTGATTCCCATGAAATGTTAAGGAAATGTGATTTAACATTAACAAAACAGCATCAGATGGAAAGCTTAGCTAAATTAATCCAGTGTAAGAGGCCTAAGAGGAGTATTTAGCTGTTCAGTAGAAGAAGGGAAGGAAAGATAAAGAAAAGTGTCTCCATTTGCTACAGTATTTTGGGATGCTTGAGAAGACACAATAGGGAATTAATACAGATTCATATGCTAACATACCTTACAACCCAAGCAAATCAAAAGAAAAGATGGGAAATTATAAAGCTGACAAAGGACAACAAAGTTTGTAACACAGGACTTAAAAGACATCTTTTTAAAAAAAGTAGGCTCCTAAAATAACTACAGGAGAACCAATTGAAAACACAACGGGAGAGAGCTGTACAGAAAGGAATGGAGAAGTTCAAACATTGTCAGGATTTCTGGCTACACTTCCATTACATTTATGATGATGAGCCTATTGTGTGATCTCCTTAAGACTTTGGAAGTTTGCAAATCTAAGTTGTATCTGCAGCATACTTTGAGAGAGACAGACAAGATTCAAATACAGTCCTATGACCTTAAACCAGTAACTTTATTCCTGAAGTGCTTGGTTTCCCACAAGCATTAAAAAAAAAAAAAAAAAAAAAAAAAAAAAAAAGTGAGGGAGTTGGGCTGGAACATTTATGATCATTACCCCTTTTCATTCTAGCTCTGTCCTTTGGTTATTTCAGAGCATGGTGTATCTGTGAACTGCTCTCCCCTGCCATCTTGAATGTGGCTGTGGAGGTAGATGTGAGTGGAGTTTCCAATTCTGGATCCCTTTTGGCTACTGAATTATCATATTCTTCAGAGTCTATAGAATTAAGCTTACAAACATGGCTGAAAATGGGATACCAACTTGGATGTGACTCCTTGTCTGCTAACTCTATTTCTTCTTAATTATAAAACATAATTTCATACCTAGATCAAGTCCTTCACGGAGCATAGGGAGTTTATCCTTATTTACTGAATTTGCATATCTATGTCTGTATGTCACCAAAAATTATATTGTATGTTACATTAAAAATCCAATCAGTCATTTGAATATTGTATGCATAGGAAGCTAAGCCACTAAAAAGACTGATTCATTTTGTTGGTCTGAATTAAGACTCCATCTGTCAGGGCTATGACAAAATATAGACTTATTCTATACCTTTTATTGATGTAAAAATAGAATTTGTTTTGGGAATAGTTGTAGTTTAAACTGAAAAAAATAATGAACAAATAATGTGTATAGTATGATGGCCTGCTTTTAGCTCCACAGATGGACACTCTATGACGTTGGAAAACTAAACTAAAAGCCTACATTGTGGTGTTTAAGATTGCACAGAGATCGGAAATCAGAGCCTCCTGGAACTGAATGCATTTCTATTACTCACTAGCTGTGTGACTGTAGATGTGATGTTTAACTTTGCTAAGCCTTAGTTTTAACCATGTAAAAATACCAATAAATAATATCCCCCTCGTAGGTATCTTGTGAAAGTAAATGAAATGTATCTAAGATCTTAACCACTACTCATCCATGACTGGTGCTATAAGTCGATATTATTACTATGAGTATGATTATGATTTGATGAGATTCAGGGTCAAAAATGACAGGACAGATTTCTGATCGTATCGGTTAATTTAATCTGAGATAGAATGAAAAAAATTGTATAATTAAGAGTCTCTAAGCATCCCTAAGCAGTCAAAAAGTCAACCATTGGATGGCTCACAAAATGATTTGTGTCTGTACTTAGAGGAATCATATCCTGCGTTGAAGAAGGTTAAGTGCCTATCCAAACCTTCAACTGGCATCATGTATGACACTGACTATGCAGTAAGATAGCCACATAAAAAACCAGTTCTTCCCATCTTTGTTTTCTAGGAAAAAAATCCTACCTACCCTTCGAGTGCCAGCTCAGTTACCTCCAGCCTGCTGAAGCCCTTCTGAACTCCTGCAAGCCGAGTCAGTCCTCACCATCTTCTGTTTGTGATGACACATGCCCCACTGCACTGGAGCTGTTGACCTACCTGTCTGCTTCCCCCACGAGACACAGAGCTCATTCAAATTTATAAACCCAGAATTTTTCACAAGGCCTGTCAAATTGGTTTGCAACTGTGCTTATAAATAAACGAATAGTTTGACAAGTCACACTTGAGAATCAGATTTGTCACTCCAAATCAGGAATTCTCTAACTGCGCTCTTGGGAGATCTAGCAGTTCTTAGGGCACACCATGGGCTGCTGGGAGGAAGCCAGCTTGTGGCTGCGGAGGAAGCAGGCAGGGCATTAAGAGGGGCTCTGCTTTTCCCTCTAGGTCATTAGCCAGACTGGTTCAGTTTTAGCTGTGTTATGAAATGGGCTCTAGCATAAATTTCATTTGGAAGCATAACAAAAACAAAAACATCCCCCTCAACCCCAAACATAATTCTACTGTGGGGAAAAAAGATAAAGGAAAAGGGGAAATAATAGCCAGTGACTTAAAAAATGGTCTGACAAGCCTGACTCTTCATTGTGAAGATATTAACAAGACTGACTTTCACACAGTTGGTCAGGCCTTTATTTCTTCAACTGGATCATAATTTCTGTAAGACAGCAATTCTATCCCTCCTATTTATTTCTATTGGTTTATTTTCCATATGCCCATTAGCGTCTATGAGAAGGTGAGGGTGTAACATGTACCTGTAGAACAAACATTTTCTTTCTAAGTAAGGAGCATTGTACTTTAAGCAAATCAAGCAATCTTAAAAGTCAAACTAAGAACAAAAGGTCATTTGTATAAACTGCACTAATAGCTGACCTTTTCTGTCTATAAAATTATTGCTGTTGAATATTTATGTAAACTTTGGAAGATATAAATGTCACTCAGAAATTAGAAGCAAACACTAAAGTAAGTAGATATCATTCCAAGGCCAATTGTATTCATATTTTCAAAAAGTAACTGAACTGAGGACTTATATCTCTTTGGCAGTGAGATAAGATGAAGAATCAAGCATTTTAACACAGGAAGCAAAGTTCTGGGGGGAAAGGAGATAAAGTGAAGTTTCTATTTTTCAAGTACTATGTTTGCATCAAACCAGTATTTCTCCAAGGGGTATTCAAAAATCTCAGCTTCTCTTGAGAGCAGAGGGCGTGAACTTATATTAAAAATGCAGATTCCTCAACCCTGCTTCCTACCTACTGACTGAAAATCTTGGACATGGCTCTGGGATCTGCATTTTTCACAAGGTCCTTATGCATGATCAAGTTTGAAGCCTACTGATACAGACTACGAATTCACAGCAACTCCACAAGGAAACTTATGATGTACTTCTTTGAAGATACAGTGAGTGCAAGAATATAAGATTTGTGGAACTTCTTTGCTTTGTCATATTTGCCCTTGGTTTAAAGCTACAGGATGTTATTACCCATCATTAAAACACTTTAAATAGGGAACTACAGCAATAACAGTCTAACCCAAGGCGGTGGTGTAAAAGAGCACACACCCAGCTGGGCAGGCTGAGTTTAAAGGCAGGCTTTACATCTTTAATGAACCGGAGCTCTTCCCGGCCATGGCAGGCAGGAGGTTTTGCACGCATTGTGCTAAAGGGTCAGTGCTCCAGACCGGTGGAGGCCAGTGGGGATAAAGAAAGGAGGACTGGATGGCAAGAGGGAAAAATGAGGGCAAGACTGACAGGGGCACACAGGATTTTAGCTTGTTAAATCTTCGCGTGACAGAGGCAAGAGTATCAGATGGCTCTTGACATCTTCAGCATGTATTCCCTTGGAAAGGCTCACCTTAACAAGACTCTCAGGAGTTGAGTATGAACAATTTAAAATTTTATTACAAAGAGGCAGCACAGAAGGGAGATTGTAATAAGCCTGGCATTATGCAGACTGTCATTCTTCCTTAAACATGGGAACATATGGTTCACTTGCCTATTTGATACTCATGCTACCTGATGTACTAAGCACTATTACATTAAGTAGTTGGTGATACAAAATAAAATTAGGTTTATTTGCTTGTTCCATTAGGAAGCTTTGCAAGGAGGAGAAAGAGATAGAGAAGCCTGTTTGCTAGTTGCTACATTCTGGTTTAAAAGTTGCATTTAATAGACATGTGTAGAGGGGCTGTTTTATTAAGGTTTTACTAAGGTTGAGCACTTGGGGGTAAAGGTAAAAGAAAAAGGAACAATAGTGATTTAGAAAGCAGATAGTGAAAGATACATAGAGAAGGGTCAAACAGGAAGGGAACATCATATAACTGGTCCCTTATATTGAGGCAGACAGACCCCCCATTAGCTGATGCCCCACAAGGTAAGATGGTCGTGAAAAGGCTCCAAGGGGAAAGTGAAATTGGAGCAAAGTGTTGGGCAATGGGCTACGTAACCAAAGGAACTACTTTGTCTAGCTCGTTTAGCAAAGAGTGGAACAAAGACAAACTAATTTTTATTCTGTTCATCTTCTGTGTCACTCTGCTAAGGGCTTTCAAATAGGTCCTCCCAAGGGTACATTTTTAATCATGAAGAGAATAAGATCAAATGACTTGCTCAGTAACCATCAATTCTTTCTTGGCACAGAGAATGCCCTGTTCCTCTCTTTCATCCTCGTCTTCACTACCTTCTCTCTTATCTCTTCCTCTCTCCACTGATTCACTGCCATCTTTCAACTTCCCCTCCCCTTACCCCAGCCCCTTCCCACAACTGACTATTGTGTTTAGGAGGGAGGTCGCAAGGCGCTGGGGTCCCGTGCAGATGGAAGTGGGCCTGCTAAATTTTGGGCTCAAAGGCAAACATATTGAATAAGCACCACTACTAGAGTCTATGTACCTAAGAGATTCACATGTTCCCGTAAAGTACATGCATTGTGCCAAGGGCCCAGGGCCACACAGGGCTTAATTGTATCATTATTACGGGATAAATCACACAAGATTCATGCATTTGAGGAGGTCTGTTTGTAACTCTGCATGTCTCTCTCTCTCCCCCTCTCTCTGCAACCCCAAGTGGATAGAGGTAATAGAATTGGTTCTAGGGAGTTCAGCAGTCCTCTGATATCAAATTGGGGAAATATGATCACGTTCTGAGACCAACTGCCAAGGGATAGAACCTCTACTTTTCAGTTTGATATTCAGTGAATCTCAAAGTATCTTTGTATTTACCTCTTTGAGATTACTAAGGTAAAAGTGGTAGAAACATACATAACTATGTGACAATTGTGTTCCTCAGAAATGTATCTGCATATGAAAAGAAGTATAATCTGATATATTGTGTGACATATAGAAGGTGCTTAAAATGGTTATTTTCAGTATTGATGACCATTTGTCTGATATACAACTGGATTTTATTTTACTTTGTATTGCTTTATTTTATCTTAGGAAGAGAGAGAGAAATGTGGTGAACTTTTTTCTTTCTTTCTTTCTTTTTTTTCCCAACGAATGAGGAAGAAATCTGGTGGATTATTTATTAATTCAACCATCTTTCAATAATAGGAAAAACACTCTATCTCTTTATTTTTATTGTTCAGAGATTGTGCACTCTGACCAAATCTCAGGTGATTTAGGCATTGTATTTAATGCTGCCCGTCAGAGGACAACTTTGAGCTGTCTGTCCAGCAGGTTAACATTTCCTATTAAATTCATGAGGTGATCCCTGAACAGGTAGCCAGCAGTCACTGGGCACAAGGAGATAAATCTAGATCTTTGATTTCTGTCAGTTCACTTGCTAACTGGATCCACAAGGAGAAAAAAAAAAAGAAGTGATTAATCAAACTTAGCAGATGCGGAATTGATTCCCTCAGTTGCCCAGAATGCCTTCCAGAGACAAGCTTAATCTGTATTCATCTTGACTTTCTGTAGTCAAGTTTGTGGTTTTTACCCTGGCTGGTAGAGGTAAGAATGTGTAACTGAGATTTACCTCAATATTAGGATCAGAGCAATAATGGCAGCCAATGGCAGTAGAGAATACAGATCACCCAGGCTTTCCACACAGGCTGCTTTTTTGAGTCTCATACAACCATACGGGAGAGACAGGTACTATTTACTCCATTTTTCAAGTGATTTAACTGAGGACTACTGACGTTAAAGGACTTGCTAGAAGTTATCAACTATGTGAGAAATAGGGTTGGGACTTGAACCCAGATCTCCTGACTCTCATAACTTCAAAGAAAAACACTTTCTCACAAAAGGATAGTGCCACATTTTTGACTAAGCTTAACATTTTACTCACAACACCTAGTATAATATTTGGAACTTAATGGGTATTCATTAAATATTTATAGAATGAATGAGCACATCATGGGCCTATTAATTATTAAGTAAGTTTTTGGTTTAACTGCAAAATGTCTTAAGTCAGGTAGATACAAAGCAAAGTAATTTTTAACTTTCATTGATTTAGCAACACAAAATACTTATTGAATGTCTGTTATGTCCCAGGTTGGAGCTGGGTTCTGGGCCTATCATGGTGAAGGAGAGTGGTGCTAACTACGCTATCCTGCTACAGTTCAGGGGCCAGGACTCTCTAACTTCTGAATCCATCCAATCAGATCATTTTGGCTGTTTTGATAATTCACAGCAATCATCATGTCTGGCTCAATCACTTGGTCACCTGAGGAAATCAGTGAAAGACATATAAAATTATAACTGTGATAGTAGCTGCAATTTTAACCTGGCACACTAATATTTTGCATTGATTTCTAATATATAATCTCTATTCTGGCAGTCACTGCATGGCGACAGTGTTTAAATAAATTCAGAAAACAGCAACCTCAAAAGAAAAAATCAAAACAAAGTGGTTTTATCCAAGGTCAGGTCACTCACCAGTGACAGAGCTGGGATCAAAAGTCCCTGTTTTCTAATTCCCAAGGCAGGGCTCTTTGCAATACACCCCTATTTTCCCCACAGGAATATACCTTTGCTACTCTTCAATTTAGGTGCTATTGCTAAATGACTTGTAGCTCCAGAAAGAATGAGGTAGATGTTATAAGACCATACATTCCCAGCAGGAAACGAGGTAGCCTTTGGACTCTGTAATGCTATCCATCTATTTTTAGTTGTAGGAAAACTTTTCTACTTGGACAGACTGCCATGAATACAGGCATTTACAAAGACAGAAATCATAAAATAGTCAAGACTTCAATTGTGGCATATAGGCCAATAAGAAACATATTAATTAATCTCAGAATAGTTGCTTGATCTGAATTACCAATACATGCAATTAGGTTAAATCATGCGAAAACAGCCCTTCAAAAAATTAAGAATCAAGTATGTTCTCCATTATCTGTTGAATAGAAAAGACCTGGCAACAGAGATGGGCAACTTGGCATAGAGTCCAAGTTTTATCATTTACTACCTAGGTGACGTATGCTGTCTCACTTCATGTAAGAGTGGAGGAAATTGTCAAAATATATATATTGCCGCTATTTTTTTTATAAGTAGGTAATACAGTAAGATTAGTTTGAATAGGCTTCTTTAGAGTCCTTTCAACCATCTCTAGGTAGTTACACTTTATTGGAAGCAAGAGTTAGTGACAATGAAATTTCAAAGTAGACAGGACCATTTAGAAGTTTTATAACAGAAAGTAAAAATGTACATTTTACCACATGGGTATTTCCAAGGTCAAGAACTAAAAACTATTCCTACTTAGAATCACTGTAAATATTTAAGTTGTTTTCCATATGTGACTCTCTAAATCTTTCTATGTATGCAACTGTGTCATGTTTTAAGAGAGGTATGAGAGGGTAGGAATTATATTTATTTTTCTATTTAAGTGAAATAAGCAAATTGGTGTGGCATGTAAAAATGTATACTGGGACTCAGTGTTCTGTCTTTGAGTTTAGGATCTGGTTTTATAAAATTCTTTCCTTCTTTCCACCCTCCCTTCCTCCCTCCCTTCCTTCCTTCTTTTCTTTTTATCACAACTCTAATTTTTAACTTCAACTTCTTAGGAAACCCCCATGATTAGATGACAAAAAAGCCATTAAGTCAACACAAATAGAAGGATAGGTGCTGCATTTCCCAGGAAGCAGCATGAAACCATGCACTTAATGAAACCTGTCAGGTCAGAAGGCAACAGAAGAGGGGACAGGATAGAAATCATGCAGAGACACAAAGTCTCACAGAACTGGCTGTGTGACCTTTGCAAATTACTGCTGAAGGTAATCTATAACTGGCAGAAATATATGTCTGTAATTACCATGTACTTCGGGGCTTAACTTTTTTTTTTTTCCAATTTTTTAAGATGCCTGTTCAGGAGACAATTTTGTTTGTTTGTTTACTTTCTTTTGTTAAAACCTGTAATGAAGTCCTATAGCAGTGAGAGAACGGAATTACAGAAGAAGCATCTGTGAATAGAAATCACACAGATCACTCCTTTAATGACAGTGAGACAATGCTGAATCTGATATGCTATTGGTGACTATTCAGAGGCTAAAAAGATCCCAAATTCATTTCACGTGGGGCAAAACAAAACATAAGCCTGAAAAGCCATTTTAAATGCAGTTGCCCTTATACTCTACACATTTTTTTCCTCTCATTTTCTTATTTTATTCAACTCCTCTTCCCTCTCTTCCTCCTCCCTACATACACTGTGTTTGAGTCTTCAAAGGTTATAGAAAGTAAACAGCAGTCATTCCTGCTACTTAGGTGAGAACTTTGAGTCACTTTAGGAAACGAAGTAATTGATTTATCTCAACTCTCAGTACAGACCGCTGGATTTGATACTATTGTATCTCTTGAGTTTTCTGCTTCTACAGCAGTGTCTTCAAACCTCAACTTGATTTCAGGAACCAAAGAGGAACCATTTAAAAGGAATCCACAGCCAAAGCTGTTGAGGATACTTGCAATGATCTCCTAGGCTGTCTACACAGAGGAAGGAGCCCAGTCAGGGCCAGGGCAACAGATTTCCCTTCATCTGTCTTTTCTCCTTAGCTCTGAAGCTTCTGTTCTTCTGTCTCAAGATACCTCCTCCAGAAGAGCTTTTCTCTAAAGCTCGTGATATCTTACATATTCATCCTTTTTTGACACATTCATTCATTCCACAGATATTTATTGAGTTCAGGTTCTATACCAAAGGCACAGGGCATGCACAGATAAATTTGACAAAGTCCCTGTCCTGGGAAAAGCTTTGGTGTAAGGCTATAGGGGCCACTGGAGACAGAAGACAGGAAAGAGAGTGCCCTAGAAAGGTCTCTCTCTTGTATATATTGTCATGTCAGGAGAGGATCTTCAAGGCACCAGATATAACCCTGACAGCACTCTATACAATCAGCACTGTTTGTCTGTTTTAACCTCCTTTTTTCTCTCCCTTGACCGCAAAAGCAGTCCTAGATCAGAAATAACAAGATGGTGTCCCTGCATCCAGCCTTTGTGCTTTTTTACTGGCTCAGAAGATTCAAAGCCAATACCCAGATTTCTAGTTTTTCTTGAAATGTTTGAAGTTCTACAACCCTGTCTGAAGTTCTATCCTCCCACAAAACAATGTCTGGCTGAATTTGGAGTGACTATCTAGTTTTGGTGTAGAACTCACTCTCCAGGCCACCATAGCCTTGTCTCGTAAGACTGGCAGACCATCATTTCTCATCAGACTTGATGTGAGTTAATGACACGTATGATGCTGACAAAGAGCTCATTGAAACCTCATTCAGGGTAGTATTCCATTGCACATCGGATCACACAGTAACACACCTGGGTCATTACAATAGAGCTCAACTACCGACTAGTCATCTCTAGGTGTACAAGGTTCTATAGTACAACTCAACGAAATGTATTCTAAGTAGAGAAAAACACCTGTTTTGCTCTATCTAAACTCCCCTAGAAAACATGCCAGTGCTGATCCAGGATTTCTCAATCACATCCAGAATAGAAGGAAACCTCTCTTCTTTCTCTACAGGAACCTCTCCACATTATTTTCATGTGGTGAATTCATTTTGTCATGGGGTGAACACCTGTGTGACTATTTAAAAACCACAACACCAGGTGTGTGAGTGTAAGTGTCTCTCTCTTTTGTGTAATGCTCTTCTCACTGATTTCTCAGCAGGCTGGGTCAGGAAAAATCTTCAAGCTGAATATAGAAAAAGGTCTTAAAGGATTTTAAAAAATATATTACAAGTGCATGCACTAAATATATTGCAGTAAAATTATACAAATAGGTCTTAAGTTTATAAGATTCTTTAGTTTTTGCTATCATGTGGAAATGTTTGGTATCTGTGAGTACCCAGTTGTAAGTTTATTATAAGGGAGAGAATTTTAGAAGACAGATTTGGAAGACATTGTACTACAAAATAGTTCAAAATATAATACAAAATAGATTTATTTACCTTTTGCTTTGTCTCAGGCTTTCCATTCCTCTTTTCCAGGAGATAGTTGCCCTAGGAAAAGCATTTGGCTTGCATTCGATAGTAATATCCCCACCAACTTGAACAACTGAATTTTTTTTAATGGGATTTTTAGAGAAATCAGGAGCTGAGGCTAAAAACAAAATTAAAAACAAAATTGTTAAGTTATCCACTTAATTAATGTGTGGTAATGTGATGATGTAGTATATGAGACTAAATTTAATATTTATACCCAGAGCTCTTTTTCAAGCTATTTTGCTCAGGCTGTTCTGGGGCCAGTTACTGACTTGGCATTTTGGAGGTCTATCTTCATTTTTCATGAAGATAACAATAGATATCACCTCAGAAATTTACTGTGGAGGTTAAATGAGATAACATCTATAAAGAAGTATAGCATACTGCCTGGCACAAAGTATGTGTTCAATAAATGTAATTTATCTTTGTTTTGGTGCAAGTCATTGGGATTAACAAAAGCCAGCTGGACTGGGGGAAGAAGCAAGTTACAAAGAGTAACATTCTTAACAGTGTTTACAATAAACAGGGTGAAGATGGTTCCATAAGAGACAGAAGGAAGGATCTGAACCCTGATGAGGGAAATCACCATATCTAGTCCAGTCAAGGTAATGATCCTACATATGAAATATAAAATACCACTGAATTAAATCAGGAATACTCTATCACTGTGTCAGATTTCCTCAGGCAAGCCTTTAACCAGCAAAATGGAAATACTCTGCCTTCTATGGAAGCAGGCAGGCCGAGCAGAAATTAAAAAAAGAAAAAAAAGTCTTTGTCAGTTTCAACTTCGTCCCCACTAAATAAATGTTGAACAAATGTCAGTTCATGAGAGTGAGAAATTATCGGACTGACTGGGTGCATTTGAGTCTTTCCAGCTTTATGAACGTGGGAACCCATGTGTCCAATACCCGTCCCCAGTCTAAAGTCTAATTGAGCTGAAATTCTTTCAGATATGCCATACTCTTTTGTTTCTGGGCATTTCAAGTATTGCTTCTTTGCCCTTCCACTGACCTGTGCGTGCTTTCTCTTTGGATCTCAGCTTAAAGAGAATGTCCTCAATTTAGAGTTATATTCAACTTGCCATGAAGTCTGACAACAACTACTCAATTATTGACCATAATAATTATATTTGAGTTTCCTTTTCTCAGTGAAACTATAGGTTCTATGAAAGTAAAGATCACTTTAAGTATTGATAATTATATTTTTAGTGCTTAGTACACATAAATGTTCAATAAATAGTAGTGATTCAAAGAATAAACAAATCCATGTCCCTTCCATAAGCTCATGAAACCTTATCTCTTTGTTTGATCCTTCCTCTCTTTCATCTCCTTTCTTCCTACCATGAAGAAAACTGTGATAAAAGACACTAATGGGTTATTTATTGTAACAGACACCACTGAGATTATCATTCTCCAACTGCTTCTATCCCCAGTTTTTCACTATAGGGACTTAGCTGCCCAGCTTTCCTTCAGGTCTGGGTGGTCATGTGGCAGGGTTCTAGCCATCGGCATAAAAGGATTTTACTGTAAGGATGCAAGGCAGTTTTGCATTTTCTAATGAGAAGGATAGATTTGGTCACTTTTGTCCCTACCTTCCCCTTCTCCCTTAAGTAGGGACTTTATTTCTGTAACTATAGCAGTCACCCCCTCAAGACTATAAGCACAAAAAAGGTATAAAGAATAACATCATCAATCACAGTTCCATGGCTCAGCTACCACCCCTGAACTTCTTGTTAAGAGATAAAATAAATATCTGCTTAAATCATTATAAATTGAGATTTTTCTATTCTTTTCTTTAATTGGCAGATTAAAACATTTTTTTTTCTTTTAATTTGAGAGAGCGAGTGAGAGAGAGCACAAGCAGGGAGGAAAGGGAGCAGCAGACTCCACGTGAGCAGGGAGCCCGACGTGGGGCTGGATCCCAGGGCCCTAGGATCATGACTTGAGCCGAAGGTAGACACTTAACCGGCTGAGCCGCCCAGGCGCTCCAGATGAAAACATTTCTAATGGATAATTTTGAATTGTACTCAAAACATCACGTGCTAGGATCAGCTTTGGAGGAGACTTCTTCTGGTTTGGATGAACCCAACAGTGGGCTTCTCTGGAAGCCCTAATGTATTGCTCAAGTAGAATAATAATTATCACCCTGCATTTTTTTTTAAAGTTAATTTAGACATTTGCCATTATTTCAAGGTAAAGCAATCTCTAATTTACAGAAAAATTGGATTCATATTATGTATAACCATAGCTTGCTAAAATGTCATTTTGAATTTTTTGGTTATAAATGAATGACTTACCTAATACTCTCAATTCTGCATTTGCATAAATTATCTGATATTTGTTTTCTGCAGCACACTGGTAGACACCAGAATCTGACACATTCAGCATAGTTATGACAAGTGTCCCATTTTCTATTTGAATTCTTTCCTAATAAAAGAAAAGTCATGGAAAGATGCTAGTATATTAATGTAGGCATTCTCTTAACCAAAATACATTATTAAACATTTGTGCATATCTACAGATAGGATATTTTGGTGTATGAGAACTGATGTTTATGAAGATGAAACTTAATATCCTGCAAGATTCTGAGCAGCTTTTTGAAGTTGAAAAAAGAAACATCCTTCATATAATTTTAATGGTTAGTATATTTTATGTTATCTCATTTCTTTGAAAATTGGCATTGTCTGCATAGAGTGTATGTTACTGTTCTATTATATGGTATATAAAATAATTTGGAAGCTTGTACCATTCCAATTATTCCAGAAAATATGGTTAATAATAACGTTAGACATGAATATAATGGTTAGAAACTCCCTTGGCTTTCTATCATAAGGTCTCCAAAAGACTTGAAATGTGATGACTTGATAATGTTCTAATTGAGTCATAAGTTGGAGAAGCTAAATTCTCCTTTTCTGCAGCCTGCCATGGTATGCTTAAAGAGCCGAAATCTGTTACAGAGTCCCATTTGGAGTACTGAAATACAATTTTGAGTGCACATAATAAAATAGTTTAATAGAGCAAATATAATTTTTAAAAAATATTTCAGTATACCTATTACCATCCTTTAAAGATAATAAAAGTAGGCTGGAGGAAACAGAAAATGCTCTATGCAAAAGGTATTCAGGAAGAAAATTCCATAAAACCAAAACAAAGAACAGCATTATATTCAGCTTCTAAACAGCAGATGTTCTTTGTGTCCCTAGCTGTGCCTACAAGTGCAAAGTAAAAGAGAGAATTAACACAATTATCTGGATAATTTGATGAAAAAAATCTGTCTCATTTTCAGTATACTGTAGAACAAAAGTATAATTTAGACTGAAAAATGTGGATAACTACCTCAGTTTCTACTTCCTATGGATTTAGAGTCACTAGTTTTCAGAAAAGCAAGATACTGGATAATGTTTAAGAGCTTAGATCCTAGAATCAGACTATGTTTAGAATACAAACTCTAACATTTACTAACTGTCGTGTGACTTTGGACAAGTGACTTAACCTCTCTGAAACCAATCTTCATCATCTATAGAAGAAATAATATTAGCATCTCTCTTATAAAATTGTCATGAGGATAAAACAAGATAATGAATGGAAAAATATTTATACAGGAACTGGAGCATACAAGAGTTTGGTGGACGTTAATTATGATGATGATAATATCTGAATGTGGATCTATCACTGACTAGTGTGTGACCTTATGCAAGTTGTTTTCTCTACCCTTAACTTTTCTCATTTGAAAAATGGGGAAAATATCAATAGCTACTTTGAGTTTACTTAAGTATTATATAAATTAGTATTATGAAGAGTATACTACATTTCCTAACACCTACTAAGCATTTCATAAACATTAGTTGTCCCTGGTAGTAACAAAATTTCCCTAGGAGAATAGATGAATTTTCAATATCAACATAGATACGTACCTCTGGATTGAGGCGTTCACCATTCTTTAACCAGGTGTACAAAGGATTTGGCTTTCCACTAGCTTTGCATTCCCAAAACAAATTGTCATGGATAGATAGGTATGTATTTTGGATTTTTTGTTCCCATTCTGGTGGGGCTGTTTCAAAAACAGACAAGAACAACTACTTGGCAAGCCAGTTATCCAAAATATTGTGCAACATTCCAAGGTCTGTAGAAGGCAGAAGGACAAGACATACTGGGTCCAACAGTGCTGCGAACACATGATTTGAGTGAAGGGAAATGTGGAACAACGGAAATCTTGATATAAATATCAGTGGTCCTTTGGCATAAGATAAATATTTGCCAATTGTCATTCTGATGCACCTTTACAGCAACTTGGGTGTTGTGGGAAAAGGTTCAAATGTAAAACAAGGCCGGAGAATAATTTCATGGTAAATACTGGTGCATAGGTCAAGTTAGAAAATGTATACCAAATCTGAACCCACTGTGGGCACAAGGCCCTTGATTATATTTGGTCCAAACTGTTCTAACTAAAAATAAGTATATCTATATCAGACATAATTATAATTCAGTTTGAAGCATAATTCAAATATGAGCCTTATCATATTTTAGCAGGATTATAGTCTTTTTTTTTTTTTTTACCCTAGATAAAACCTTTGACAGGCAGTGAGTACTGAGGCATTTATATTAAAGTGCTATTTAGGTATAAGGTGGTATTATTCTTACTACCATTGACAGAAACAGGTGGGGTACAGATTAAATGTTTTAAAACTATTATTTCTTTCATAAAGATGATATAGGGCTGCCTGGCTGTGTCATTTAATCCCTCTCTTTTATTTAGGTCTGTCCTCAGATACATAAGAGCAGGTAAAATTTCCTTTGGAACTGCAGGCTATTACAAGCTAGATGTTTTATATGTCTAATTGCAGTTAATTCTCCTTCCAATCTTTTGTAGAGGATTTTTGCAGAGATGTTAGGTAACCTGCTCAAGAAGACACAGTCAAAAAATCCAGAAGCCAAAATTTGAACCCTGAAAGCAGAGCCTAAGTCAAGGGGTTGTGTTCAGGCTGTCTGTCTGGGAATGCCAGACACCATAGGTAAGGTTTCAGGCAGAGGAACAGTCAACAGGGAAGGAAAGAGGCAATGCAAGGATCAGTTATTGAGTTGGCCACCAACAGGGGCCACTGTTACTCTATCTTCTGTGAAGTTCTAAGGGGTCTTTATAACTGCCTACCCAGGGAAAGGAAGAGTGGCATTTGTTCACTGGATCCTGTCCACAGTCATTCAGGGGCAGTATAGGCATTATGTATTAGCACCTCCAGGTTGTGTGTGCTTACGTGCTGAGTAGGCTCTTGAGAACAAAGAAAACTGAGGGGGAAACAAGATGGACTTTGTGTGGAACCTGAGATGAGACTCTGTCAGGTTACACCCGCAAAACATAGAGCTGCTCATTGTAGCAGTGGTTGAAGTAAGAAGTGGGACTGAGAGTCTTTGAAATGTTATACAAGTAAATCTGACTTCCCGGGTTTTCCCACTGCAACATCTGCTTCCACTAAGATAAAAGGTCCTTTATGGAGCTGGTCACTGAGAAGAAGGAATCATGACATCTCACTGTCGTAAAAACTAAGCCTGGGATTACCACCTGTGGAAATCAAGAGGACTTCCAGTTACAGAACATGCTCATCACAGTTTTAAGGGCAAATCAAGGCAAGACTTAGAAGTGGATGCATGGGTGAAATTGAATCATGTTTCTGAATATTAGCAAAACTTTATAATTTGTAGATGATTGTTTAGAAATTGTTTTAACATATGTTAGACCTGGGAGAAGGAATTCATACTCACATAATATTCATATAGCTTATACAAGTCTGAAATATATATGGGTTGTTGTTTAATGCAGTAATTATAACTTTAAAACACATTTATTTTTTTAATACATAAATCCTTTGGATGCTTCAGATTCTGAAGACCAAGACCAGTTTGGAAATACATGAAAGAAAGGACTTAGGATTTCAGGTCAACTATATGGGCATGGATTTTAGATTTTATTTTTTTGCCAATTGAATGGTTATGGAAAGTCACTTAACTTCTCTGAATATGTTTCATTTTCTATAATGATATTAATACTTTAAAGTCCTTTGGAGGTTATAAAGATACAATATAGAGGGATAGGATTCTGAATTGTAACTTAAACACAGCAATATAATAAAACTGATTCTTTTCTTAAAAATTTCAGGTCTTATGCAATGCTCAGGTAATTGAGTCAATTACTCAATTGCTCCTTTGGGAGCACAGTGACAAATAAATTAATAGGTGAGCAAGAAGCATAATATTTGTCTTATTGACCAATTATTCATTATTACTCCACAAGGACCATTTGGACTCATTAAATGGCTAATGACATGTATTCCTTCCTCTTACTATTGTTAACAATTACATGAATTAATATTTGTAAAATCTGTTGTGTAAGTTAACAGTTTCTGTAGAAATGTGGGAGAAAGCACTTTATCATTGATTTCTGGTTTAAAGATACCCTCATTTTCTGTTTAATCATTTAGATATATCTTTGTCTATTTAATAGAAAAATGAAGTATCTATTAAAAACTAGCCAAAGCCTTTAATACTTTGGTGCCACTAAAATACTTCCAGTCACATCCTTACTATTTTATTTACAACGGATGTTAGATTCGAAAGACTGTTTTTTAAAAAATACGTACGTGTGTGTGTGTGTGTGTGTGTGTGTATAACTACAACTGTAGAGGAATAATCAGCAGGATATCATATTCTATATATAAAATAGTACTTTTCATTCAAGGTTAAAATAGGAAATTCTAAAGGAAATGGAAAATAATATAACCAAGGCACAATATGTTCTCCCCACAGGATACTCAACCGCCATTCCTATGAGAAAATTACAATACCTTGGACTTTTCCAGTTATGAAAAAATATATATTTTCTTCAATTACTTTATCATTGATTGTAAACATATCACACAGAAACATGTCACATAAAAAAGTATTTTTGGTCACGTATAAATACAATCTTAAAAAGTTCTCCAGTACGGATATATTAAATTTAGCAAAGAAGTTAAGCATATCCTAAAAGCACCAAACATTTTGGTAATTCTGGGGGTGTATTTTATGATTTGTTTGATGTAGAAAAAGAAAAAAATTTCATGCAAGTGTGTATTTTGGCCTGGATAAATGAAGACATGAAGACAATTTTTATATAATATATGCTTTCATTTGAGATTCTGGTAATTGAGACAAACATATATTTTAAGTGAGGTAATGACTTTATTTTTCTATTATCTACATATGAATAGACAAAATCTGTAAAACAGAAACAAATACTGAAAACTACCATTCAGTATTATGTTTCTCCTGTCATTTTCTCCTTCTTTTGTGAATTCTACTTAGAAGTATAATTAAGATTGTCATGGGCTGTTGGTGCATGCTTTATGGGAAATATATTGGATTCTATGGTACTTTGTGTTACAAACTTTTATAGCTTTAATGTGACACTGTTGATACTTTCAAGGCAATTATAATAAACAATAGCATGCAAAAGCCATGATGGAATTAAAGCTATATTTTAAAAATGGTCATTCCCACCTGTCCATCACTGTATGAAGCATCCTAACCTAGATATGTATCTGCTTTATTTCTCCTTTGACACTTCCACAACATGCTAATGATTTTCACTACTTACTATGAAGGATATTACCAAATATTTCATATATTTTTTGAAATTCTATTAGCTTACCATAGAAAATGAGTTGACCCTTTGCAAGGTTTCTTCCTCGAAGGTTGCCTGCAATGCACTCATAGAAGCCTTCATCTTCCTGTTGAAAGTTCGGGATTTCAAGAATAGCCTGGGATTTGCTGTACTTGACTTTCCCTGGCAACGGGTTTCCATCCAACCTCCTCCAACTAATATCAGGGACTGGACTAAACAGTTATACCTCATTAGAATAGAAGACGATTTAGTCTTTATGACAGCAGGATAACATAAGAGCGTCCTTAAGAGTAATTCTCAAGGAAAAGTTTTCAATCAATCTATTATGTCGTGACTAGTTTTCAGATCATGCAATCATTCACCATTCACTCATTCAACAATTTATAACACTTTATTAAGTGCCTGCCATGTGCAAGTCATGGTGCTATAATCAGGGAATAAATCGATGAATAAAATACACATCTTTTCTGCCCTCAAGTTGCTTAAAGACCAGTGGAGAAACATACAATAAATAAATAATAAAAAAAATAATACATTTGTAAATTGCAGTAAATGAAACAAAGGAAACAGAGTGCAGAAATAGGAACAAGATTATATCAATGTAAATATGGTGGTCAGGAAATTCTTTGTAAGCATGTGACATTTAAGAGTAGACCAGCATTTTCTATATTTATAGATTCTAAGACAAGAATACAGATTCCTCTATAGCTAAATTGGTACTAACAGGTAACTGAAGACATACGTGATGGGTGATCTAGATCATCAAGGGAACCAGTACAATACAACAGATCTATATAAACTGGGATTATAGGTTTCATGATTTTCAAAAGAATGTACTCATTTATACCTTATCTAAAACAGAAACAACAAAAAACCTCATAGAAGATAATTTTATTTTGTACCCTACTGCTGTTAGAATTTGTGGAGTTCCTTTATTTATAGGTTTAGCTTAATATCTTATATCTAATACCTTTAGTCTAATGTGAATATCTTTTAAAATAGCAAAAATATATTTAAAATATCTGAATCTAAGTGCTAACAATAAGGGATGAATTTAGAAATTCATCGTGAGAAAGACCTTGCTTCTACAGATATAATATAAAGAAATGCAGGCTATATGTAAAGTTACAGCAGGAAAGTATTTCCTAATAAACTAATCATTTGTAATATCAATCCCCAATCTATTTACATTAACATCTTTCCTTTCCTACTGTCAAATCATTCTTCATTCCCTTACAGATTTCCAGATGATTTAAATATTTCTATTCTAAATATATTTTAAATTAATAATAATAATAAAAGTAATTCATTTTGCAAAGCCAGATTGTAAACTTTGTCAAAGATACAGGATTTCTTCAAGTCAACAGAAATAATGCGGGAATTATCCAGTCAAATGCAAGTGGTTGACAAAAATCTGTGGAGTTTGAGCAGTAAACTGCAGAATATTGGTGATGGTGACTCAGTAAAGGCTTCAAAAAAAGCAAAACTGATGAAGTCCAAGGAATTTTTTATTGGCAAACAATGATGATCCTTCTATGCAAATCAAAGATACACACAATATAGAAAGTCACACATGTGCTCACATATATTTGTCAGAAAACATACCCTCCAATCACTGTGTGATTTGTCTATTTTTCTCAGAATTAGTATATAGTTACAAATGTAACTTGAATTTTGTTAAACACAAAATAAAATAATTATTATGATAAACTTGGTTTTGTCCTTCTAAAAAGCCTTGCCACTTACCACAAATTAAGGTTGACATTTTAGTAGAAGGGCATATTCCTGCCAACAATTAACCTCAGATAACTGGTTTTCTTATTAATTCATATTACTGAGTACAAAACAACAAATAAAAATGAAGTTTTAGAAGAAAATTTATTCACATAGAAAGATCTTCACCAAGTCAGGAGAATTTTATAGTATATGCTCTATCATCCAAATTTTTAAAAAATATATATGTGCTGCATATGTGAAGATAGTAAAAGTTATTATCTATGATAATATTAATACCTTTAATTTTCTTCTTTCTGCTTATCTCCATTTTCCATTATTTTCCTACAAATGCATGCATTACCTGTGTAATAAAAATTTCTAAGAAAATTTATTTACAAAGAGAATACAGAGGCTCTGATACTTGTCTAAATTCATGATCCTTTGTTAGTTTTTTATGACAGTGTATCTCTGAGGTTTGTGACAAATACATGCAAAGTCACCAACTAAAAAAAGCTTTTAACCTAAATATTCAGACCAAAAAATCAGTAAAGACTGAGTATATTTCCCATAGTTATATCATAGTTCTTTATTTTGATTATGAAGACAGAAGTCATTTTTAAACATCACTAAATATCTAAATCTGAGTCAGTTTGACATTTAAAATAATTGTAATAGTATCACAACAAATAGCTACTTCTTATTAACCACAATCGATGTGCTCCATATTATATATGTGTACCACATGCCACGGTTAATCTCCTTTACTTTTCCTACAACTAAAGGTGGCAGAGCTAGGATCTATGTCCAAGTTTCCTTGCCTCAAAAGCTGTGTACTTAATCATAAGGCATACAGACCCCACGGCTATTACATGATCATCTTCTGATAGCTTTAGTATTTGTGGTTTTACAAGAGTAGATGTCTGTTTAAAGTGTCCAAATTAAGTAGGGGCAAAAAGAACAAGTCCAACCTATCCCAACTATTCCTACTTTCCCCAAAAGAACTCACCGGTAACACTGAAGTCTCTCCGGATAAGCTCTTTTCCCCTAAATGGATGAAATGGTAGATCCTATAGGGATACAGAGGTATAGAGATACACCTTTCCAACAGAAGTAATGCAGCAGAAAATGTCAGTACTCTACTTGCATGCCTTCTGATCCCTTAGCCACCCCAGATTCTGAAGTGCCATTACCCTCAACAGTTAGTATCTTTATCTGTATCTCTTTGTTGACAACTACCCTCAAGCTGCTGTAGCTAACTTTCCCTTCACAAAGAAAAGAGGTGAAAGCAGCTAGGCATTTACACATCCCTGAGGACAGCTCTTAACAAACACCTGATTGGGCGTCGTGGTACAAATAGTCCAGCCCCTTGCCCCTGCTGATTGGGTATCTCTAGGGCGTGCCCTGCACTCTCTCCAGAGCTCCCCTACAGGACTGCGGCTAATTTAACTTCTGTTGAATTTTGCATGATACCATACTCTGCTTGGGTACTCTCCCATACCTGTCCCACTTCCCCATTCTCTTATGGGTTCTTTCTAAGAACTCTTCTATCAGATTACTTGCAAAAAATGATCCTTTCAAGGTCTGCTTCTTGAAAAACCCATTTATTAGAATTCCCAATATACTCTGACCATTTTTTACTTTAATTACAATATCGACCACAAGGAACCCTTAAATAATTCTCAGTATGAAATGTCCATGTAGCCATTAGACAGATATAGAAATGGTATTCTGTGATATTAAACATCAGTGGAATACAAGATCAAAACTAAGCAGTAGAATCCTTGTGGAAAGCCACGACTGTGGAACATACAAGGTCTAAATTACACCAGAATAACAGCAAAAGGCAAGAAATGTAGAAAAGACACAAGGCTGAACAGAGACAGATAAGTTTCTCACTTAAAAAAGAACACCCTTTAGGGTTTTTTTCTTACCTCATTTGGAGTTGGAGTGGTAAGTCTTTTCCCATAAACCATTTAATTATGGAGAAGGTTATAAGATTCAGTGTACTAACTTCTAACTTAAGAACTTTCAATTTTGAAGAAGGGTATAAGAATTAGAGTAATGAATTCTCAATCTGCAGTGAACCCATGTTTGTTTGTTAGTTTTCTGTATTTTGATTTTCCTTTAAAAAACCAATGCTTCCTACCTTTACTTCATCTGATTTGAATTGGGAAGACTACACCTCAGGCTTCAGGAGAGAGCACAAGATTCAGGTCTTGCCATTTGAAACAGCTGCACTATAGTCACTGTGATTTGTCAACTATGGGAACCAAGACAACCTGTCAGAGACAACTACACTCAATTCTGGGACTGCTTTTGGAAGAACTGTTGAAGGGAGAATCTTCACTGTGGTTTGCTGACAATGTAATAGAAACGTAGAACTTCTTTTTTTTTTTTTTTTTAAAGATTTTATTTATTTATTCAACAGAGATAGAGACAGCCAGCGAGAGAGGAAACACAAGCAGGGGGAGCGGGAGAGGAAGAAGCAGGCTCATGGCAGAAGAGCCTGACATGGGGCTCGATCCGACAACACCGGGATCACGCCCTGAGCCGAAGGCAGACGCTTAACCGCTGTGCCACCCAGGCGCCCCAGAAACGTAGAACTTCTAAGCAATAATTTCCCACCAAATGGAGTATCTTTGAAAACGAAAGTTAACACAAAGGAAAGAAACTTGGAATTCTTCACATGCCTGGAACAAGTTATGCCTGATGCCCACCCCCACCCAGATCTCTCTTTGAACACTTCTGTAAGTCAATACATCCTTTTCTTTTTCGACTTAGGCTTGTTTGAGTTGTTTTCCTGCTGCTTTCAAACCAATCCTCCCACAAAAAAAAAAAAAAAAAAAAAGGAAGAAGACTTGACAAATAGTTCGGAATGCCTGGTCTAAATGCTACCTGTGGGACTGAATTATACAATATGGTGGATTCCCTCTGGAGATTACATTTTATACTCCATATATTAGAATTCTCAGGGCAACTAAGCTACCAAAAAAATCGCTTTTGAAAGTTTTAGAAAAAAAGTCTTATCAAATGGATTTTATGACTACATTTTATGTTAAAATTACTAATAGGAGACAAATCAAGCAGTTTTATAAGAATTCACAGTTACTAATTAAATGCTGAGATTTTCTTCAGATTTGTCATATCACTGCTAAATATGAATGCCATCATCCTCCTGATTATCACTGGTAATGTGATATATACAGACAGAATAAATGCAAAACACAGATTACATAAAAATGCATGTTCATTTTAATGGAAACTTCCCATTTTGTCCTAAAACTTCTTATGAAGATACTAAATGAAGAACTAAATGAACTTTAGATTTCACACCCTCTGTCTTTTCTGAAGGCATCCCAAATGGACAGTGGGTGGGAAGAACTGGAAAGTACAAAAGATGAAATTATTTTAGTAATGAGCTTTAGTTTTTAAAGATTTTTATTTATTTATTTGTGAGAGAGAAAGAGCAAGTGCACGAGTTAGGGGAGGGGCAGAGGGAGAGAATCTTCAAGCAGACTCCCCACTGAGGGTGGAGCCTGATGTGGGCCTCCATCCCATGATGCATGAGATCATGACCTGAGCCAAAACCAAGAGTCAACCAACTGATCCACCCAGGTGACCCAATCAGTTTTAGTTTTTAAATGCAAGTTCATTTTTCTAAGGTATACCATTCCATGTAAATAATAATTACAAAAATAAAACTATCATAATAGGACACTATTTATGCAGTACAGAGCAGAACGTAGCTCTTATTAGCTATATTTTGTTCCACCTTCATAAGCATGAATTTTCTCATTTATAGAACGGGGATTAATAATAGTACATAATTCACAGGATTGTTGTAAGCATTAAAGGATACAATCCATGTCACATGTGCAACATGCTGTTTAGCACCCATTAAACAGTACATTTGAGTATTAATGATAAATTAATAAAATAATTTAAAGCATTATTATGTTATTGTTATTATTTCAAAAGCAAAAATCCTAGCTGATATTTATTTGTTTTCTGTTCTCTGTTAAGGACTCCATATGACTATGCGTTCGACATATATTGATTTATGAATCATTTGTCAATTAAAATTAGATCTCCACACTGTGAATGAAATGGGTGCACAAACATCCCCTGTCTCTAGAAGTAAATTTCTTGCTTCTTACTGCTTTATATATCGACTGCTAAGATGCTATTACCCCTGATCATAGTGGTCATGCTCATTTCCTCATCATGACAGCAGAGCTCTCTCAGGTGAGATACTACGTGTTTTGTTGTGAAGTATCTTTGTTTTTCAAACTGGTTAGTCATCTAGGACCATGGTGGTAGGAAGGAAAGGAATTACACAGTGTTCTCCAAAGAGAAAAAAAATCCTATGTAACACCCCTGATAATTTTTATATATATTAATACTCATTAATTGAGTGCTTACTATGTACCAGGCATTGTGACAGATGGCTTCCATATGTCATCTGAGTTAAACACTCAGCTGGCAGCTGCTAACAATTCTAATTACCTTTTTGGAATGGTATTTACGTTTAGACAGGTAATTTCTGCTAAGTTATTACCTGCCAATTCTCCTCCACTTAGAGTTCCAGTACAGGCTAATTTATTGTGATTCACCTTCCAATTCTTTGAGTTACCACCCATTCAATATAAACACTAGTAGACGACTTCTTCTACTGGGGATGCAGCATTCTTTTTAGGGTCTACCTAGCTTGGCCATGTTGATGATGTTAGTGATGCAGTATTTACTGGCAGTTCATTCTAGTTTAAAGTAAGTGGTCTATTGAAAGTGCACAGTTAATATATTAATACGCGAAGAATGTCATGGAGAAAGGGGGGATCTTCGAGGGGTCTTCAGAATGGAGATTATTGTGAAATCTCTTGAAACTGTGCTGTTATAGAAGGGAAGTGAAAATAAATGGTGCTATCATCAAAATAAATGGTGTTAACTGCAAATATCAGCCATTTCTGGCAACATTTTGTTTTTAGCTCTATTTACTCCCTACCCTTTCTTTTTTCAAGTCTTCCTAAATATGATGTAGAAAGAAAGCTTGGATATAAATCTCAATAAAGAAAACCGATCCGAAGCAACTCTCTTATTCAAAGATTCCTCAGACCATAGGAGACGCACTCACGAGGCTTGCATCTCAAAAGGAGCTTTACAAAACCCTTTTCTGATTTTGTTACT
This sequence comes from Ursus maritimus, assembly GCF_017311325.1. Classification (NCBI taxonomy): domain Eukaryota; kingdom Metazoa; phylum Chordata; class Mammalia; order Carnivora; family Ursidae; genus Ursus; species Ursus maritimus. The sequence continues at coordinate 15,840,252 of NW_024423786.1, forward strand.
ATTTGCTAAATCAAGTTTGCCTGGAATGTGGGTCCTCACAGTTGTGAAATACTACCAGATAATAACAGCAAAGTTTTCTCTCTCTTTGTTCCTCCACCCCCCTGGTTTTGTGCTTCTTAAATAAGCATTGCCATAAATAAGGACTTTTACTCCGTTTTCTCTCGGCATTATGCTTTTACGGAGTGAGCATCCTATTAATTTTATCTGGAGACAGAGTATACATTTGTTAACCATCTGGCCTAGTTCCAACCTGAATTGGAAGTTAAATTAAAGCTCTTCACACACTAGTAGAAATTGTACTTCAATTCTATACTATTAGCCCATAAATAGAATTTTCATTACTAGTGCTATTTGAGAAAGCTTGTATTTCTCCCCTGGATTTCTTAAATCTCATTATCCACAGCTTAAATCCAGGCCGTACTAAGTTTTTAACTAGAAACTGGTACAGCGAACCAGTTTCCTAAGATGCTCATATTTGGGATTATTCTTAACTTGAACCTCATTTCAGAGTATCCTGTCAGTGGCCATTTTTAATCGAAGACAGAGAACCGAATAACAAAACCAGCAAAGAGTGCCTTTGTTAAATTTTCAGACTGTTCAGCTAACTGCTTTCATTTCCCCAACTTGAAATATTCATACAAAGAGCTTGGAATGTAAGACTGTCCTATGGGGATACAATGTGGATACATTCACAAGTTCTGCAGAAGAGTAATCTCACTGTTAGGGAAAAAGGAAAACATTCTTTTTCTGAGTGATCTAAATGCAGTCATGATCCTGTTCTACTGGTCAGTGTCTACATCAGGTTCCTCTCAGGGAAAAATCTATGGGGCGCACGTATTAGTACGGTATATTTGACACGACAGTTGTCACAGCCAATTGAGAAGCGCAAATGGTTTGGTCATAACAGCAATGCAGAATGGCACTTGCAAGTAGGGTAAAAGGACACAGGCAGGTTTCTGTATGATTGAACGCAAATTGCCCAATTTTTCTGAGCCTCAGCTTTCTCTTTATAACTAGAGATAACAATGGGTACATAAAAGGCTTCTTGAGAGGATCAAATAAGGAAATATGAATGAGAATCCATGGTAAAATAGAAAGGTTGAACCCAAAGTAAGGCTTGCTAAATTTCCTTATTACCATGATTATTATCACACAGGGACAAGAAAGCCCAATTATCTAAAGATTCCCTAAGAATGTTATTGCCATTTTCTAATCCTTTTAACTAAGGTAAAATAAGCACTAATTTGTATATGAACCATAAACTGGAGATCGTCATTACAAGGTGAAAACGACGCTGCATTTAGCAGTTAATTAACAGCTTGTCCATAGTGTCTTATCAATACATAATATTAACCCTAAATAAATACCTCTCTGATCACATGAACATTATGCTGCTCTAAAGTAAAGAAAATGATAATTTGGTTAAGGTATGTGAAGTTCTGGAGGCCTGTGTTCCATCAAATTTATAGGTCTTGACTTTAGCTCTGCTCATAACCATACACTTCCAGATAAAGAAGTAAAGGGAACATTACGTATGGTATGCTAATATTTAATCATTCTATCATTAATATATCTATATGTATTGAGCACATATATGCCTGGCACTGTGTTAAGTACCTCAGTGAAACCATGTAACAATACTATGAGACACAGGATTACTGTTATTGATATTCTGTAGATAAGGAGACTGGGTCTAGGAAAGGCTGGATAACATGCCCAATATCACACCGTTAACTTAAAACAAAGAAGAATCTGAACCAAAGTCTGTCTTTTCATAGAGACTGAGCTCTGAACCATCATGCTTTGCTGCTCCTACACGAACTAAACAGATATAAAATGAGTTATCTTATTAGGATGTATTAGGACGTGCTGAGAAATATATTCTTCACCGAATGAACTAATGTGTTTTACAACCAGTGGAGAAAGTTCCTTTTGTCCCAGGTTCAGAAGATGAAAGGATAGAGTTGCTTTGTTTTGTTTTTTAACATACTGAGATGCCTCCAGATTCTGATAAAGGTTCTAGAGATGGGTTTCAAGGTCAGCTGGAAAAAAAGGAAGCAAGTAACTTCTTTTCGTTCAGCTCAGTACCACCTTGGATTTGAAATCCCTCTCATGCAATTGCCAATTATTTAAAAAGAAAGAAACGTAGGTCTCCTGAGAAAGGTGGTGATAGACTGGGACGGCAAGGATGATGAGTTGCTTCCAGAAGTATTTTTATTCTTCTTGGATGATTTTTAGAGCCTTTAAATTAGTTTAATTTTAGAAACAGCACTGTTAAACTCCAATTTATGGCTTTGGGAAAAAAATGAAAGGAATGTTTGACACTGGATTCAGAGTATGCATGTAAAATCAAGAGGCCCAACTTTTAGGCTCGGTCCCTGATCTGTTAAAGTGGCCCCTTTACCAGTGTTCTTGAGGAGAATTTGGCAACACATTTCAGAAAACTTAGCTTTTTAGATTCCTTTTACCCAATAATTCTAACTTTCTAAAAATATACTGAGGAAGTTCTCATGGGCATGGGTAAAATCAGCCACAAGAGTATTCATTGTATCATTATTTGCAGTGACAAAAAAGGGAAACAAAATAAAAGGAAAATAAGCGTCCACCAGTTGGAGGCCAGCTGAAAACATACATTCAAGTGTCCCCCGTCATCACAAATGAGGGTAAAATGGACTGTTTAAGGACCTGCTGATACATTTACAGTTTATGGTTTTAAGATTTTTAAAAAAACACTTTACAAAATAATATATAGAAACGATGTGAACAGCACAACAAATAAAGTAGTATTGGATTATAACCCAAAGTATAAAATAAATATCCATTAATCAATATTGATATAAATAAATGAATAATCGGGGAGGAAGAAGTGACAAATCTCCCATGCAGAGCAATGTCAAATAAATTATAAGGATTCAGTACCTTAAAGGAGGTGAAGCATAGCTTCCTATTCATTAAGTGAGGACGGTGCATACTAACCTCCTTCCAAAAAGTCAATGCGGAAAGAGAGAAAAATCAGTAATTTTACAGAGGAGCATCTTGACAAAAATTACTTCAGCTGAGTGACGAAGGGCCAACATTAGCAGTCATAAATCATTTTGAAAGAGTAGTAACCTTGATATGATGTGGTGAAATGGCACTTTGCCTTTGTGTTGTTTTCCCCAAAACCCATAACCTTAATCTAAATATGAGGAAAATATTAGACAAATTCCAACAGAGGGTGATCCTACAATGACACTAACCATCACTCCTCAGAACTGTCAAGGTCATCAAAAACAAGGAAAGTCTGAAACACTGTTACAGCCAAGAAGAGCCTAGGGAGACAAAAAAAATTCCAATGTAAAATGGTAGCCTAGAAGGGATCCTGGAATGAGTGAATGAATGAATGAATGAATAAAACAAACAAACAAACAAATAAATAAATAAAATAAGGACATTAGACAAAAAACCAAGGAAATTTGAAGTATATACCCTAGTAAAAACAATGGTTCACTAATTGGAACAAATGTACCATCTTAATGTAAAATGTTAGCAATAGGGGAAAATGTGTGGGGTTATATGGGATTTTGCTGTTCTAACTGCTCATTTTTTTTCGTGTTCTAAAACTGTTATTAAAAAGTCTATTAGTTAAAAGAAAGTAATGGTGAAAGGAGAAAAAGAGAAGCAAGAATCTCCTACTTCTCAGAGATACAAAGGACCCCTTAAATAATAGCCTAAAATTAGCTCTGCCAAAGGAATTGAGAGTGACCCCTTCTAATCTCAATTTAACAAAGGGCAGCCTGAGGAAAAGATAATCAGTAAATCTCCCAGAGTGAGTATCTTGAATGTCCCTTCACTGAAAGTTTGTAAGGAAAGAGCAGATCCCAAGAAAAATGTGTTATCATGTGTTCTTGCATCCATCCTATTTTCAGTAGCCTGCAAGCTCCCCATGGCCCGTACATAACCTTTATTTCCCCAGTGCCTAGTTTGGTGTCTGCCACTTGGAGAATTCATTCTGACTAGCTGACTAAATAAATGAAGGAATAAAGGAATTAATGATTGAATGACGTATCCTAAGCATATTTGCTGAGTTAATATATACTTGTGTTCGATTTGACAAATGAGCGAATGAGGGGATGACAGTAATCCTTATATACATTATTAACCACAGAATTTTGAAATGGTAAATCCATTATTCTGAGCAAGTCCTTGAGGATTGTGTTAGCACAAAAATATAATTCAGAGATCCCTTGTCTCCTTCCTGTGTGTTCCTTTCTACCTCCTCAGTTAAAGCAGCACTGACAACTATTTATTGACTGCCCTTTATGGGCCGGGTACTTGGGTAGGTAAATAGGTAAGTTTAATAGTATTTCCAGTCCTTACAACAATTCTACTCTATATATCTATGTATCTTTGTATCTATCTATCTATCTACTGATCTATCTAATTTCACTTTTGTTTTACAGATAAGGAAACTGATCATAGTAGCCCAGCTATTGACAGAAAAATTTAGTATTTAAATACTGATCTTTTTGAATTCACAGTCTGTGTTCTTTCCAGAACACAATGTTGTGTTGAAATGTTAGTGAATCCACTAATAAGTCTTCCAGTCCTAGGGTGAGTGCACGTGTATGTGTGTTTGTTGAGGATTAATGTTTTCAATTTCTTAACAATTGACTTGAATATTTGACAGCTCTCAGATTTGCATACACGGTCAACGGGGGGGGGGGGGTATTCTATGGAGTTTACCTCAGAATTTACCAGAATTTACTGGTTTATGCCAAGCAACATAGTATCCTGATAACATGTAAAACAATCAGCAAGCACCTAAAGATTAAGTTTCAGTGTGGGGTAAATGGGAAAAAACTATACATAGAAAAATATTCCGCTCTGCAGATACTCAATTCAATGAGGAAAAAAAAAAAAAAGCCAAATTACTTACAAGACATCCAAATTGGAAAAGTTTAAGATACCTCTTTGATTTCATTTAAAGCTAACTGTTAAAGGCCTAAAAGATGTGAATGTATCTAGTTTGATTTGAAAATACTATTGTCATCCTGAGGTACCACAGTGACCTTTTTTGTAGCATAATCTGCAATAATATCCATATGTATAAGAAAAAAAAGGGAATATTAGATAGCTTCTCTTCATCTGAGAGTTCTGGAATACCCAAAAACATCTTGGTGAAACTTCACATTTATTGCTTGAAATTAATAGCAAAGCTGGGTATCTTTTCCTTCATAAATTAGAAAAAAATAAGTAAGATATATGTGTATACATAAATATAGTCCTGTGTGAAGGCTTCTGAACACATAGAACATTCAGTGCTGCTACTAATTTTATTTACATTTCTGAGCACTAACAGCAAAGTTACTAAATTAAGGTTAAAAAAAAAGAAGAAGGAAAATATGTTTGGTTGTTTATAAGAGCAGTAGAAGAGTTATGAGGGATATCAGTTTAATTTCTTCACTAAGAGCAAAGGCCTATATTTCCCTAACAGGAGACACTAAGATCTATCAGTCAATCATACTACATTTGCATAGCACCTATACACAGAATTTCTCAGGGTGTTTTACAATACAGTTAATTTGCAGCTTAGATAATTAAGAGTCTGCCATGTTAAACAAATGAGACAAAGCTGAGAGTTGAAAGCTGTGATCATGTCAGCTCTGAAACCCCAACATAAAACTGAGTTACATATCCCCAAAGTCATAGCAGTTAAAGTTCAAGCAGGTACCTGAAGTTTTGTCTTAATTATTCTATACTCACACTGGTCTGTGATGGTTTAAGATGGTTAGGTTCTGTGAGTAAACACTCTAGTCTGCTTTCCCTACACCTCGCTCTCTAGTCTCCCTGCCTGCCGAATGCAGCAGCCTCCCATGTGAGTTGCTGTGACTGAAACTATGCTTTTTGTTCTGTCTCTAATCATCTATCCCAGATTTTTGTAAATGGTAGATATCACCATCATCTCATACAAACCTGTGAGGGGCATGCTCCTCAATGGCCCTGATTGATTTTTGGAAACACTTACTGCTTCTCATTAAAAAACTGCCTGGATTTTAAAAAGGTTAACTTTTGAATTTTTTTATTTTTAATACGTAAAGATAAAACTTACTTGTTGCTGAAATGTTAGTAATTACAGAGACTCTAAATGGGAAATATGCCTATAATTCCACTCCCCAGATAAAATCTTTTAAACATTTTACTGAAAAATTTCAAGCCTTTTGTTCGGAAAACATTTATAGAATTGGGGCTAACTGCCTCTAAACACAGGGAATGAATTCATATATTAAAAGATAATTTGATATAAATATCAAATGGCTATGAGTGTGAGTTTTGAAGTCAGAATCAGTGAGATTTAGATTTGAATTCCAGATCTACAATTTTTGTTGTTCTAGTCAGTTAATTTCTCTAAACTTCACTGTATTCACCTTCACAATTAGCATTAATAACAATACCTGGCTTCTAACTATGCTCAAATCACTGGGACTACACTCACCCTCCTGCTGGAAACAAATGAAAAACGACAATTACATGGGAAACAAACCTGACTCCAGAAATCTAACAATGGATGGCATAAAACTGTGATCCCTGAAGGAGGGGAAATACACGAAGCGAGACTTTGGTACCCTGGTTTTCTATTTACAGGTGGGCACTATCCAGAGGAGAGAATAAGGAAGGGGAATCTATATAGGACATTAATGTTTCACTGAGTTGAGGAGACACAAAGGCTAAGTGACTGGGATTGCAGAGCAGAGTATCAGAGAGGATGGGATTATGAAAAGAAAGTGTGTCACACGAGACTGGTAGAACAATTTTCAAAGCTCAGACAGGGCTATAAGACAGTTGAGTTCCTCCAAGCTACTAAAAAGACATTTAGTAAACATTTGGAGCTTCAGTAGGGGCATGCATCTTACTAGTTAACTAGCCTTACACGAAAATGTACTCTATATCTAGTCTACAGAAGCTTAATGATAAGCCATAGAAAGATCAAGCAGATTTATAGCAACTTAACTCCTGTCAATAAAATCCAATACTTTAAATAAATATACCACAATCCAGCATATAACAACATAACATTCGTTATGTTTATAATTCAATCTAAAATTACCAGATAACCTAAAAACCATAAAAATGAGAATCATGACTAGGAGAAAAAGAAGTCGACAGAAACAGATTCATAAATTATGAAGATGATAGAATTAACAAGCAAGGACTTTCATATCATCTATAGGGATCCTGCATAATAACGGGATTATAGCTGAAATATCGGTAGACTCAGACTCTACACAAGAAAGAATCTCTAGGGAAACCCAAAGACAACAGGGGAGACACAAAGACAACAGAGAAAATGCTAGCCTCTGACACCAGAGCTACAGTCAACAAAAGTGGCAAACTTAACTCCTTGCTAGATAAACATAAAACCTCACACATAAATCTAGTAACCTCAATTTCTTTTAACTGATAAACCTCATCTATGGATTCAACAACAACAATACAAAGCATGTTAATAAGCAGTCTGCAGAGACAAAGCAAGCATTTGAACCACACTCAAATATGGCAAATATTCTGGGATTACCAGACTGGAAATTGAAAATTACTATGATTAATGTGTTAAGGGCTCTAATGGGGGGGCGGGGGAGAGAACCAAACAGACAACATATAAAAACACATGACTAAGGTAAGCAGAGAAAAAGAAGTTGTAAGAAATGATCAAAAGGAAATGCTAGAAATAAAAACCACTGTAATAAAAATGAGAATGCCTCAGTAGGTGTACCAGTGGACTGAACATGACTGAGGAAAGAAAAAGTGAACTAGAAGAAATATCAGTAGAAGCTTTCCAAACCAACATGCAAAGAGGAAAAAAAAAAAAAAAAGAATGAAAACAAAACAAACAAAACCACAAAACCAGAATATCCAAGAACTGTAGGAAACTATAAACGGTGCAACAGATGTCTATTAGAAATACCAGAAGGAGAACAAAGAAAAAAATGAATAGAAGAAATAGTGGAAATAATGATGGTTGGGAAGTTTCCAAAATTAATGACAGCCACCAAGTCATAGAGAATACCAGGCATGATACAAGTGGAAAAAAAAAAAAGGCATACACTCAAGAGAAGGAATATTCCACAGGAAAAGGGGGATATTACCTAATTATGCAAGTATGTATGTGGTGCATTCCACAAAGGTTTAATGAAAACCAGTCAGGATTTTAGGAACTGTTTTAGGTCCTGAAAATGAAAACTTAAGAATAAAATGGAGCATTGACCTATCTTTGTATTTTTCCTCCCTCATATCCACCAATTCAGCTATTGATTTCCTTCCTCCCTCCCTCACTCCTTCCCTTTCTCTATTTACCTCTTATCAAAATATAAACCCTTAATGAATATATAGTTTATAGCATAAAAAGTATTCATTAGTTATTTAACAAGAATGTTTAGAAACATTGCTAATAAGAAAGAGACGTTTGATTTCATTCCTCCCCAAATTAGCTTTGCTCAGTTTTACGTTTATTGAACATCTTACAAAGAAGTGTGTCACCTCAGAAAGTGAACAAGGAGATTTAAATTGATTTGTACAAAGTAGTTCCTATATTTGGAAAAAAAAATAACTAAGTCCAAATGCAGCATGGCAATATATTCACGAAGAGATATCGGAGAACATGATCCATAATTATCTTTCAGTAGAGTTTATAAAAACACTGCAAATATAGGTTTATAATTTATAAAGCAAGAGGTTTAATTTTTAACATTTTCAGATTGTTATTTTATGCCTATCATATAATTAATTTTGGAGAGAACGTGTTTTTTTATGTTTATTAATTGTGCAAATTTTAAAAGTTAATATAGTATTTGGTAAATATCAAATTTTATAATGGTCTTAAAAAAGCATTTTCAGTATGTTTTCAGTGTTTCAACCGCAATGCAATTTGTTCTTTGAAAACCACTGGCAAGCATATATAAAAACTCTTTTTGTTAGTAGCTCACAAATATATAATATTTTCCAAAGTATACAAAACACTTTCACATACATTTTGTCCATCGGAAGAAATGAGAAATGTATCTCCACTGCAATTACACAAGATATGTGTTTCTTATACAGGGTATTTTTACACTATCACTTTGACCCAGTGGATGCTTTGGACTTTCCATTTTAACCCCAAGGAATTTCAATCCCACATTAATGACTTAATTTAATAAACATAATCTCAACATTGATTGATTTTGTCACATAAAATCTTATGGAGTATGTTCCATCAAATCAATTATTTCCTTGGGAATTTTCTATGAAGTAATTCTTGTCATTTTTCATTTTTCTTCATTTTATTTCATCTGCAACAAATATTTTATGTATAAACTTAACAATGAATGTACAATTTATCCATCAGTTTCTTTGGACATACTCCATGAGATTTAACATTTCGAGAGAGTTTTTTTTAATATTATTTTTCCAACTCAAATTTTCCTGAGTCAAATATTGCTAGTACAAATTATATCAGAAGCTTAGGTATTCCCATATGTTTTTAAGATAATAAATTTTACCATATGCAGTTTCACCAGTTGTCAGGTTTTAATGTGTTGATTGTTGCCATCATCATGAGGTTAAAAAGAGATGATCTTATTTACTTCTAAATCATTCCATTTGAGAATTTTCAACAATTTACCTCAAATATTCTAAGGCTTTGGTTCCCCTGTTTAGATTATTAATCCACTCCTTCCATTTACTTCCAGTGAATTCTTACAGCATGTACCCATAACTGGATCAAGAATGAAGTCAAATGGTGAACTCTAAGAGGGATGGTCCACATTTCCTTGACTCTACCTTCTTACTTTCCTCTACTCCTCTATCTCATAGCAAGCTGAGCTGAAAATGGAGTTGGATCTTTAGCAATATTTTGAGTGACATATCCCTCTCAAAATGCAGGCCAAGTTATAATTTACCACCCATCCGTTTTAATACATGGCATGTATGTGGGTATGGGAGGGTGTGTATGGTGAGAGGGGAAGAGAGAGACAGAGAGACAAAGAGAGCAAGCGAAGGACAAAGAGAGAGAAGGGAATGTGGCAAAGATTTGTACTTAGTCGGTTCAGATGAAGGACATATATAATTGACATGATTGTCCAGGTATTACTCTTTCAACATTTTTTGTAGGTTTGAGTTTTTAAGAAATAAAATGTAAACATAAATAAAATTAGGAAATCTGATATGGGAGCAATTCAAAGCCTATACAGATCAACCAAGTTTTCTCCTTGTTCCCTCCTCTTTTGTACTCCAGAACTGACCCTCTTTGTTGTTCCCTCTTATACTGCCATCAGTATGAGACACAGAGAAAAGGAATGAACTGCAGAGATGAGAATTTGCAGATCATCTGAGATACCTATTTCTAGTTCCATCTTCCTCACTAACTCAAACACTGGTTAGACAAAAAGATAATAGAATTCGAATTTTGGGTTCAGAATAATTCAATGTTCATTGCCTAAATGCCAAGCTCAGTGCTAAGTGTTTTTTACGTGTATTACCCACTCCATACTTCAAAATAAACATAAACATTATAACTCCTTTTGGATGAATATATGGAAATTCATAGAGGTTAAGAAGCATGCTTGCTAATAGACAACTCTTGAGAATATTGTGAGTTGAATCTGTCTTCACTGGTTTCACGAGCAATTACCCAATCATTTACTTAAAAGTTTCTAAGTTCAGAACTTAAAATCAGGTGGGACTAGGATTGAATTTTTAACAGGAGCTTGAAATTGAACAGGTTACTTATCCAGTCTGAGCCTCAGTATTCTCATATATAATGAAAATATGATATACCCTGAATAATTATGAGGACTATATGTAGAGAGATAGAATATATATGTATATATAAATATATGTATATATATATATATATAAAATCTAACTTCTTGCTTATAAATGTTTAACAAATGAAATTTATTTACATGAGATTCTTGAGAACCAGGCTCAATAATTTTCAAAGTTATTTATTATGTAAGAGTATTTTTTAAATTACAGGAATCCATATATCCTGATGCCAAATATGATAGAATAAGCTATAAATATTCTTTTCAGATGCTATCTTTCATTGGTCTTTTTAAGTAAATTGTCTAATTCTCAAAGTATTTTGCTGACATTTTATGTTTTTTATAAACTTTAATTTTGGAGAAAGCTTGAAAATGGTGAAAGTTCATCATATCTTAAAAGGTTGTGACAGAAAGTCCCCATTTGTCACTTTCTTAAGCATGACTTAATCAGTCAGTAATTATTTATTGGACAAACACTATCAGACCAATACTGTATGAAAATATAATATGGTTTCTTAAATACCTGAAAAATGAATAACTTGAGAAATTTAATTTAAAGATCTACAAAATTTCATATATAGAAAGGAACTTAAAGAGATTTAGTAACCAGCATTATTTGGATTGCTCCGTATATTTGAGAAAAGGACAGATGGGGCTAGGTAGGGAGAGATAGGTAGGGGACTATGTAATCAGGTTCACAGAAATCCCCAAAATGCACAGGTGTAAGGAACCAGAGAAAAGGGAACACATCAGACCACCCTGCCCTAGGTGTCTTTTTTTTTATGACAGTCACCTGCGACCAACAAAGAATAAACAGATCCTAAAAAGAAGTTAGCCATTAAAGATGTAATCGCTAGTCCTGCTTACACAAAGGTGCTGTCAGTAGAGAAATTAAAAAGACTTAAGTTCCCTCGTTAGCTTTCAATAAAAGATCAACCCTAAAAGCCCTCAGTGGCAACCCTGTGGGGAGCCCCCCCTCACTCCTGAGAGCTTTTTTTTCTGTATCCTTGATTAATAAAACTCTGTCGCTTTACTCACTCTCCTTTGTCTGCAAGATTCATTCTTAGACTAGGTGATACAAGAACCTAGCTCCCCCACTTCATATTTACTTAATAACAAAACGGAAACTTTTAAAAATGGTTTTCATGTTTTGGAACATAAGTTACTTTTTCTAAATGTGATGATCACTTTGGGAAAAGACTCTGTATTTAAAGGTAAACCCTCAAATTTGATAGGGTCAGGTCTCTTACTAATCAAAATACGTTTTCTAGACAAGAAGAATCATCATTACCTGGAGGCATGTTAGAAATGGAGAAATCAAGCCTCACCTCAGACCTACAGAATCCCAATTTAACCATGTCCCCAGGTAATTCATATGCACACTGTTCAAAAACAACAGAACTAGTCTATCTATCTCTTTGTTACTTGGGTAATAGTATTTAGAGGCATAAAAATGAAGTCTAAAATTGCCAAAAGGCAAAGAGATGTCTGGATATCCTATGCAAAAATGCAACTATTTGGCTGACTTAAAAGCATTCTAAACCTGCTGGCTGATAAACACTTATCTGAGTAAAACAAAGTGCCTCCACTACCTACTCAGGTTTCGCTCAATTCTAATGATCCACTATGAACAATGGCCTTTAATTAGTTTTATTTTGGAAACCTGCAGTGCAGGTTTTCTCATGTACAAGAATTGCTGATTAATTAAGCAAGAAGACACTCCAGGCAATATATTTCTGGATGTAGGATGAGATGGAGTGAGGGATTTGTTGGAGATTTAGTGACTTGTTCACCATCTTACACAAGCACACATATTCCTCTGCAAGATGCTGCCCAAATGGGACTCATTATGCTCAAACTAGAAGAAATATCAGCACATTTAGGGGAGAATTGCAGGCCCAATCATTTTCAGAGTATTAGGCATGTTTGTTTAAATTCCAATCAGAAAGTTCCACTTTTGCCCAGCATTTGAAATCTATTTGGTAATTTACCTTAGAGCAATGTTTGAATAACAAAAAGGTTTTTAAAAAAATTAAACAACCAGAAACAAAACAAAACAAAACAAAAAACCTTACTTTCCAAGGGCAAAGCATTCCAGTTTTACAGATGAATCCTTTGCAGCTTGTATAGTTTCAGGAAAACGCACTTCAATCTTTGGTTCATATTCCCCCATCACACCTGTTAAATATCAAAAGAGCTAGCAGCATTTCTGGAGAAGAGAAGTTTTCTGTGAAGTAAATGCTTCATTAACCAAAATCTGATTTTTTTGTCCTTCAATTAACAACATTTTCATATTCTTTAATGAGTGATAGAGGGCAAAGAAACTACGTGATGCTGCTTAAGGAATTAGTTCCTTCCCTTCTTGCTTAAAAAAAATATCTAAGATATATCAAAGTATCGGAATAGAGGCATCCCAAATTTCCCTACATTCCATATTAGAATCTTACAAAGAATTTGTCTTCTAATTAAGAAATGAATGCATCTAGATTCTAAAATGTTTCTGAATTATCAAGAACGTTTCTTCTCTAGAGATATCCAGATCACCCCTTCACGGAACTCACGGGGCCAGATCTGTTCAGGAATAAAGAAATTTTCAGTTAATACTGTAGGAGGTCTCTTAATACAAAATAACAGTATTTCCGCAACAAAACCTATAAAGTAACAACAATAATTGAGATAAAGACATAAATATTCTTATGTCAGTTCATTAAGGATTTACTTTTAAATGAGTTTTCTGTAAACTTATAAAAAACATTTGTTTTTATAGTTTTAAATTTTTCAATAAGGAATTGTGGCTATGGGCTAAGATTCAGGTAGGACAGTAGTCTAATGTATGTAAATATGCTAGCTACCAGACGTGTAACAGGAATATATCTCTAGGCTATCCTCATTAGCTTAATTAATTTAATCAGTAGCCAATCAAGATTCCTCAAAAATTTTGATCTTTTATTTTTAACTTATATAACAAATACCAATGTAATACATTCCAAAGGTTAATGATTTATTGAGGGCCAGTACACTTGCACAGAAGCTGAAACTTACAAAATATATACCAAATAAAAATACTTGATTTTTAAGACCTTGATCATTCCAAACATTCAAAGAAGCTATGGTTGAGGTGGTAGAGAGTACTAGCTCAGCAAACTAAATTGGTTAAATTTTCTATGTTCTCTTTTCTTGACAGCTGATATTTCTAGAGTGACTTTTAGAAGAGGTTTGATATTTTTTATATTAATACTATTAACATTAATATAGTATAATTCTTCTGATCTGTTTTTACCACGTATGCACTGAAGAGAATAGAGGGGATAGAAGAATGAAGGAATTAAGAAGGGGAGAAAGAAGAACTAAAAGCAGACCAGAAAAAGGAAAAATATGGTAGAAGGTCTATGCATATTATTGGCTTATGAGCTCTTTCTGTCACGAACAGACTACTCACTGAAGGGGAGAAATTGGACTTATGAATAAATCTAGTGGTTGCTGAATTCTGAATTAGGACGATGCAAATATATTTGGGTGGTTAGTGATTATAAAAGCTCTGTCGTAAGGACTCCCTGTACGGAACTAGTTCCATAATTCTCTTAGCCATCATTAGCATATGTTCTTGCTCTTAAAATCCTCAGGGAGGAGAAAAACTCTATGAGGTACGCCAAGTCCAGATCTGATCACAAAATGCATCAACAGGTTTTCTATCTTTACATGTACCACTGTGAATATTTAATTAAAGAATTGACTGGAGGATTATTCTACTTCGATGACTTTCCTAGGTCTTCTAGTTCTCTAAATCTTGTGCCAGCTATGTCTTGACTAAGCTACAAAACTCATCAGAGACCCATTTGAATTATGTTCCTTGGAGGAATATAATTCATATGAATCTTGTGTTTCATTCCTCTTTGGAATGCTTATAATTAATGTTTGCTTGCTTTGCTTTCCTTGGATGTGAATTTTTTCCCCATTTTGCCAGCCAGGTAAATAAAGGGTGAGCAAAAAAGACAAATATGGAAAAGAAAGAGGCATTAAAGAGAAGCTGCATCATATGCTTACTGAAAACAATATTATTCAATTAATAAGCTTGGCAGCACCCACACGTGCACACACACACGCCTATTCCCCCAAACAGACTTTTTTATACAAAATGTTCCTCAAGTAACGAAAGGATCTGTTCCAATGCCAGTGAAGAAATGGCATGATATACCTAGAATCATATAAACTGTACCATGTGAGTTATAGAATTTTCTATTGTATTTTTATAATATCTGATTTTCATCATATTTGTAAATTGAATCTCAGCTCATTGATGATGTGGTTCCTCTGAACCAGAGGGAAGCTGAAAGCCCAACAGATGTCCCCAGGCTTCAAAAGGGACGGATAAAGTGTATTCCCAAGATAGCTCATTATCTTACCATCAGTGCGCTGCACTAATGGAGTGGGTGGTCCTTGAACACTTCTCTGGGCTTCCTTGTTGGTTACGAAGCAAGTGTAGTTGCCCACATCTGATGGTTCCACTTTGGCAATATACAAGTTTCCTGTCTCTTGGGAAACAAACCGCCTGTTGTCCTCTTGAACATATAAGGGGTTATCATTGAAGGTCCATGCATAAAACAAATCTGGAAAACAGAAAAAAAAAATAAGCATTATCCTTACTGTATTCATTCTTATCTGAAAGTTTTGTGCCTTCTTCTCCAAAATTAGAATAAAATTGTGCCCATTGGTCCAGTTTATGCCTGCTGTCCTGATATAATTGTAATATTCCCTTATATTCAAATATATTCGAATTTGGATGATACATTATATAGTCATCCTGCCCATCACTGGCTTTGTGCATTTAGGGGTGCAATGATGGCATGCCAAGAGAATAAGTGGATGGATGTATTAAGAAAAGCTGTAACATATATAAAATATTACGGGCTTAAAATGCACACTGAATTTCTTCAGAAATGCTCATTAAAACAGCATCTCTCAACGTGCAGTCCAAAGGATGCCTGCACTAACGTGTTTTGTGTCTGATTTCTCCTAATATGTATTTTTTTAATGTTCACTTATGTTGTGTGACTATCAGTACTTCTTTTTTTTAAAGATTTTATTTATTTGAGAGAGAGAGAGAGCAAGAGCATGAGCAGTGGGGAGGGGTAGAGGGAGAAGCAAGCTCCCTGCTGAGCAAGGAGCCCAATGTGGGACTCCATCCTGGAACCCCAGGATCATGACCTGAGCCGAAGGCAGATGTTTAACCGACTGAGCCACCTAGGTGCCCCTCCTATCAGTACTTCTTTGTGTTCTATTGCTGAGTAATATTCCATTTTATAAATATACCACAATTTGTCCAGCTACTTTCTTGTTGATGAGTCTTTTGATTGTTTCCAGGTTGGAAACATTACGTATTAGGTTGAAATGACTGTATGTATCAGGTTGAAATGACTGTCTGTTGAATTTTCATTTCTCTTGATAAGGTCCTAGGAGTGAAAAATAAGGTAGATAGATGTATGTTTATAAGAAACTACAAAAGAATTTTTCAAAGTTGTTGTACCAGTTGAATTCTCCACCAGAAATATATGAGAGTTATAGTTGTTCCATATCTTTGCACAAATAACATGTCAATTTAAAAAAATTTTAGCCAGAAATCATTGAACAAAGAAAACTTTTCTTGTGGATTAAGGTTTTTAAGTGTGGTACTATCTGAAGACTAAGAAATTGTATGTATCATGGAAACTAGATAGAACTGAACTTATGTCTGGGAAATGGAAGAATATAACTGGTTCTAAAGGGACTCCAAAATAACTGAAATGCACAGGTGCTAGGAGTGAAGAAGGGTTTACACAGATTGAAAACATCATCACCTTCAGTTGAACTTAGAAATCACATACCAGGAAATCACTGCTCATAGAACAGTTGAAGCAACCAGGGGCCTCTTGTTCAGGCAGAGGCCGTGGGTTGTATTTGTCATCTGCACTTATATTAAAAATGGGTGCAGAGGCACCTGGGTGGCTCAGTTGGTTAAGCTACTGTCAGCAGCTCAGGTCATGATCCCGGAGTCCCAGGATCCAGTCCTGCATCGGCCTCCCCACTAAGTGGGGAGTCTGGTTCTCCCTCTGGCCCTCTCCCTTCTCATGTTCTCTCTTTCTCTCTCTCTCTCTCTCAAATAATTGAGTAAAATCTTTAAAAAACAACAACAACAAAAAACCCAAAACAATACAAAAAAATGGGTGCAGAAACAAGATAGGGTAGAGCCAAAACTTGATCTATATAGAAAAACTTATGAGGAAGTGGGAGTGTGGGAATGTTGCCATCTTTATTAATCTCTTCCACCAAGGAAAAAATAAAGCACTAACAGTAGACTTAGGGAACAGACTTAAGAAAGCACAAGAGGAAGGAAGGGAGGAAGGAGGAAAGGGAGGGAGGAAGGAAGGAAGGAGGGAAGGGAGGGCGGAGGGGAGGAAGGAAGGAAGGAAGGAAGGAAGGAAGGAAGGAAGGATACAAACAGACCATTAATAGTGGGGAGAAGCTAAAGTATTAAATTCTAACAACAATTCATAAGTTATTTTAGTAAAAATGAATTCATCTATATTGACAGAACTCTAATATAATTCTCAGGAAAGAAGAAAACATGAGAGGTATGTCAGAGAACAATCAACAAAAATGCTACTTATGTATAGAATGCGAAAATGTAAAGAGTGGCATTATTAAATCTATAAAAGTAGTGTTCAGGTAGAAAAAAATCCAAGATGTATGGTTATGTAAAAGCATATTGTAAATCAAGATGTTTAGCATTGTGTATGTGTATGTGTGTGTGTGTGTGTGTGCACCTTTATACAAATTATTAAATTTAGCAACCTAGGAATGTATATAGAGGTTTTCTTAGGGTGAGGGGAAGAAATACAAAAGACTCTGAGTTTCTACATAATGAGTTTCTTTCATATTATAATTCTTAATTACTATGTAATATTTGTGTAATGGGAAAAAACAGGATGGAAATAGTGTCAGGAAAACTAAACACTAGAATGAATTACAACTTGTAAAACAATATGGTGAATAATATTTTTCATTCTTACTCTGAACTGTTCAGACTGGAGTATTACGTTTTATTCAGAGCACATTAGAATCACTAAGGAAGTTTGTTAAAATACAGATAGCTAATCCTATTCCTAGCAATTTGGTTTCCTTGTATCTGAGTGAAGCATCATGGAATCTGTATTTTCAACACCCTATGAAGGGCTCATGTCTTTGAGCTGGAATATTATGTTCCAAGCACCCCTTACTGAAAGGGGATTAAAAATCTCAAGTATATCAAGAGGCAGATAACCAACACAACAAAGGCTGGAGGTTAAATCACAAAAGAAAATGATAAGAACTTAGATTTTTACCCTGGGGGCAGGGTGGGGAAGAACAATTGAGCGGTCTTCATAGCTTTGAATTGCTGTCATGTGCATAAAAGAAAGCCCTTTCTATTGATGTCCAGGAGGCAAAAATAGGACTTCGGCTGTTGGGGGTTACAGAAGGCCCAATGGCCTTTAATATAATGAAGACCAATTTAAACTTCAGAGCTATAACAGCAGATGATTTATGAGGTAATGAGCTCTTTATCATTAGAGATGGCCAAGCAGAGAATGGATGAGCTGTTTGAGACGTTGCAAAAATATTTATTTTTGCAATGAATGGGAAGTTAAATCTATGTTTCTGTGAACTGTCTATTCCACCCTCAACATTCCTTTGATCTCCTTAAGAGTCTAATGCTTTTAGATCAAGTATGCATAAATGCAATTCACTTTTTATTTTTGAAAATATACTTTGACATTGTCCTCCTGTTCCAGGGTATTGAAACTTCATTGCTTTTGCAAGTCCCTACTGGAGTCTTTTATCATTTCATGTGGTCTCTTGCTTCTAAGTTTTTTTTACTGATGTCCTTTGCTGCCTCACTTCTAAGCCTGTTACTCTGTCTCCACCAAAGAGATGCTCAAAGGGTTTTTGTTTGAAAGTGAGAGGTATCTAGATAGTAAATTTTTCCTCAATATAAAGAGGAGAAAAAAAAAAGTAGTTCAGATTCCCATGTTGTCAGTGACTCCTCATCTTTTGAACCTTTTGTGAAATAAAGACAATCTTGAGCAAATTCCTAGGGCCATGTCTCAGTTTAGGGATCTTTATTCAGTGCTGATTTGAAGAGAGGAATAAGCTCAACCTCTCCGAAGTCCAAGGTTAACCCTTCTCACTTAACAGAAATTATAGGTTGCCACTAATGCCCAAGAAATCTTTGTATTCTTTACCCTATAATCTTAAGACCTGAGACTGTAATTTCCATTTCTCCCTTGGTGAATTCATTTTTACCTTAGTTGCTAAAACTTTCTGATCTATTCCTTTAACAGTGGAACATTTAGAAGCTGCCAGAAGAAAGTTGTCCAGAAATAAGGAAGATTACATTAGAATAATAATAAAAAAAATGAGTACTTTTATTTCATACCCATTTCATCATCCCAGAATTTTGTTTTGTGATGCTAGTTGGCTATTGATAATATGCCCATTAAACAGGAGAAGGTACTGGAGCTAGGAATATAAAAGTAATTTTCCAAAATCACATTGTTTGCGTGTAGAAGGAGGAGGACTTGAACCTAGATCCTTCAGATGCCAAATCCTTTGCTCTTTCCCTAATACTACCTTTCTTCTTTTCTATGTATCTACAACTGATCCTCTTCTTCTATGTCAATATGATCCTCTTGGAGCATTCTTCCTTACTCTCAGACTTCCTTCTACACACCCAAACTCTCTGCATATCAAAGTCTACTCAGAACTACAAATGTTCCTCATCACCCATCCCCTCACCCATCAACATTGTCTTTCCTGTGTTCAATTTCCTCAGAATCTTACAGGGTAAAATGTCAATCTGTCATTTCAATTACTTCAACACATTTATAGCTACTATTAGCAGGGAATAGAAGGCATTTGTTAAACCATTAATAATTCTTTTCTCCAAAATGGCCTCACTAGAGGACAGATTTTGAAACTTCAGTGTAAATAACAATCACTTAGAGGACTTGGTAAAACACAAACTGTTGGGTTCTACCATCCCCGTTTCTCTTTCAATAGATCGGAGAAGGAGCCAGGGAATTTACATCACTAACAAATTCCCTGGAAATGCAGATACTGGTGGGTCCCAGAACACTACTTTGAAAATCACTAATATAATGGTAATTCTCAATCTCCTATGCCTAATCAAACCAGGAAGGGATATGGCTCAGAGTTTGATAAAATGGTGGCCATCTTATATATTTCTCTTTGGGTGGTATGTGGGAGCCTGGAGAAGATGTTCCTCAGTTCACAGTTGCATGGCATTTCTGGGACGGAAGGGACCTAAAGATCTTCAGCTCAGTCTTCTCATTTTATAGGTGAGCGAGCAGAGGGGAAGATGGCAGCAGCTCTGTGACTAGACATAGGCACCCCTTTGTGCTCCTCTGTGAACTGGTGAAGATGCTAACCTGCAAGCCCTTCCTGTCACTCCCTTCTCCCCATGGGTTCCCTATTCCCATTCACCCAAATAGTCAGGCTGTAGTGGGGTTTTTAATCTATTTTGTTCTATCATCAGCCACTGTCATGCTTAATCTGTATATTTTTAATGGGGAAAGAAAAAAAAACTCTTACAAATTGGAAGTTTAAAATCCTTCCCATTTGGCTTTTCTTAATTAAATGTATAATTCATGAGCCACTTAAGTTGAAATCATTGAATTTTTAAAATATTTTCTCCACCATCTATGACATTTATCTGTTATTAATGATTGTGATGCATTTTCCCTATGATGATTCAGCAGTAACATTAGAACTGAATGATAATTGGTCTTTCCTGAAGCATTGCCTGTAGTTTCACACTGACACCATCCTCTACAATTTTAATATTATTAGAAATGGCAGATCTGCAGTAAGCAACTGAAGACTATATCTGCTGCTCTCTCAAGCATGCAACAAATCCTATTTTCCTTAGAGCATGATTATGTTTTGACATCTTTTACAGCCCTATATCTTGCACTGTAATATTTAAAGTATAAACACAAGAGATATATGCAATTGTACCCATTATATGGGATGTAATTTTTATTAGAGGGGAAGTATCCCACGTGAAAGAGACCAGTAATGATAAACACTGACATTGAGAACTTCTATTGGCTCCATAAAGCAGACCTCAAAATTGGTAGTATGTTTCTAGAAGTAGAAAATAAATGAGAAGAATAAAGAATTTGAAGCACAGTGCTCAGATTTAGTGGATAAATCTACCCTTTGGAATATTCTGGCATGAGTGTACTTTACTGCAAACCTTGCGCAGAGCTCTAAGGTTAAATGTGACTGCCTGTTGGGTGGTAAATCATGGTTATGCTAGCTCAGTGGCAAAGACCTAATCCAAGAAAAATAATTCCTTTTCTGGGTTGAAGTCATTGATATCGGTACTGAGCAAGTTTATGATGTAACCCAGAACACTGCCCTGACACCTTTACAATCACTCCGATTTGAGTACTCATTTGTTCCACAATTACTGCTTAACCACCCAGATTTTATTAGATCCCTTTTGATTTACGCATCTCCTGTTCAGAATCATGGAGATAGCTGCTTTTGTGGCCTACAAACAACCACTAAGTAAAGGCCCTCTGAGTTCCTGTTATTGCTGGCTTCCAAAAAACTCTAGGGCTGGCATGTCCTACCTGAAAAAGGAATGAAAACACAGCCAGCTTCTGAATGAACTTCTGAGAAACCTCCAATTTTAAGGAAGACTGGGTAAGTCATGGGAGGCAAATACAGAAGGACTAGACTTCCTTTTTTCTTCTCAATTCCCATCCTCTATGGGTGAACTAAATACAGAGAATGTAAGAGATGAGTTATTCCAGTGTTTCTCAACCACACGTGATTTTGCCTGAGAGAGGTATTTGGCAATGTCTGGAGATATTTTTCTTTCCCGCTATTGGGAGAGGAGATGCCATTGCATCAAATGGGCACAGGCCAGGGATGTTGCTAAACATCTTCACAATGCACAGGACAAACCCCATAACAAAGAATCATCTCACCCTAAATTGTCAATAGCGCTGATGTTGAGAAACCCTGGGCTGTACAAATGGAAACAGGCTATAACATGAGAGTTCTGTTTGATGTGCTGGAAAGCAAGGGAAAATATTCTTACTGGGAATGAATAAGATTCTGAAAGTAGACAGAGGAAACGTGGAGCACAGGACCTAGAAGAATGAACTCTGGGGTTCTGGTCAGCTACATGATCTTTCTGGTTCTAACACGGTACACTAATATTAGGCAAATCAATCCACCTCTCTAGGTGGTGTTTACATATTCTCCAATATAGATACACTTGCTATTTCCATTTATACTTCACTTAGCAATTATTTCCTGCTGTGGGCCAGATTATGCCAGACCAGATGAGGCAACAGAATAAATGCACTGGTGCTTAAACTCAAGATATGTCTTCTTGGCCAAGTTAACACTAACTTCTTTAACACAATTATTCAATTTATAGAATGGAGAAATTTTCTCTGAAAGTGTCACATGAGTTGAGGCCCACAAAATGCTGAGCTGAATGTCCAGTATATAGAAGGCATTTGTTACCTTATCCAATCATGTGGTATTAAACACTATTTATATACGGTGTTAAAAAGAGAGAGACAGACAGACAACAGTCTCCAAATGGAGTCACTTGTGCTAAGTTCCACGTCAGCCAACCAAAACTTAATACCTAATCAAATTCTACTTCAGCCTCTCTCAGAAACGTGACCCTTAACCAGTCAATCTGGAGTTACCTGGTCAGCACTAGTGAGGCAACCCACCTGATAGACCCTACCAGTCTTCCAGAGGAAGGTGACCTTGCCTGAAACAATCTACTCTTTGCTGGAACAACTTCTTTGTCCTGCCTCTTTCTGCCTATAAAGGTCTTTCATTTTGTATAGCTCTTCAGGGTTCCTTTCCATTTTTTTTAAGCATATCTTTGACAACTTTATTAGGATGTTTCTTCGTAAATTTTTAAAAATTTACTTGTTTATTATTTTTTTATTATGTTAGTCATCATACAGTACATCATTAGTTTTTGATGTAGTGTTCCATGATTCATTGTTTGTGTATAACACCCACTGCTCCATGCAATACATGCCCTTCTTAATACCCATCACCAGGCTAACCCATCCCCCCACCCCCCTCTCCTCTAAAACCCTCAGATTGTTTCCTGGAGTCCATAGTCTCTCATGGTTCGTCTCCCCCTCTGGTTTCCCCCCCTTCATTTTTCCCTTCCATCTCCTAATGTCCTCCATGCTATTTTTTTTAAAAGATTTTATTTATTTATTTGTCAGAGAGAGAGAGAGAGCATGCACAAGCAGGAGGAGTGGTAGGCAGAGGGGGAAGCAGGCTCCCTGCTGAGCAAGGAGCCCAACTCAGATGCAGGGCTCCATCCCAGGATCCCGGGATCATGACCTGAGCTGAAGGCAGATGCTTAACTGACTGAGACACCCAGGCATCCCATGGGTTCCTTTCCATTCATAAGATGATATGCTGCCCAATTCATAAATCATCGAATAAAGCCAATTAGGTCTTTAAATATACGCAGTTAAATTTTGTTTTTTTAACAATGGTAAATACCAAATTTAGTTCTCCAAACCAGAACTTTCCCCTTAGATATGTAAATCCAGCTGCATACTCAAAATTTTCATTGTTCTATCTAATAGACATCTGAATGTTAAAATGTCCCAAAACAAATTCCTATTTCCCCCATTCCAAAACCTGCTCTCTCTTCATTGGTATCATCCCAACAAATGACATTCCATTCTGGTAATTGCTCAACCCAAAAACCCTTCCTCTCTTTCTCTTTACAATCTATATCCAATCTTTTGGGACATTATTTTAGGTATACCCTCTAAGTATCTCCTGAAGATGGTTACTTGTTCACTGGTCTGCTCCCATCATCCTGCGTCAAGCCACCATTACTTCTCACCTGAGTCATTGTAATCACCTTTAACTCCTTATATTATTGCCCCTCTTTGGTCTATTCCTTAGAATAAACTTTTTAAATTGGAGATCAGAGAAAGCATGCAGTCTTTTGCTCAATACCATATAATGCATTCTAATCTCACTCATAGTAAAATTTAAAGCCTCTATAATATCTTTAAGGTAGTGCTTACAACCTTATCTATGCTCCTATTTGCTCACTTTTCTTTATCCACACTGGCTTCTTTGCTATTCTTCCAATGTGCCAGACACAGCCCTACTGCAAGTCCTTTGCACATGCTGTTCCTTCTACCCAAACTGCCTTTTCTCAATGTTTCACTCTCTCATTGCTTTAGTTCTCCTCTCAATGCCAACAAAGCCTTCTTTGGCTTCAGAATATACAATACCAACACCCACCACCATTTAGTTTTCTCCCTAGCTTTTATTATCATCTGTCACGTTTTTATATTTATTATAAGATTCATGAAGATAAAGACTTTGTCACATTGCTCTCCACTATATCCCTAAAATTCACTAAAATGAGTGGTACTTAGTATGTACACAATAAATATTTGTTGAGTAAATTTATAGTACTAGTTCAATAATGATGGTTATCACTATTATATCAATAGGCAACTGTTCTGCCTATCTGCCTTTTACATATTAAGCAACCCTGAAGTAATACTGTCACTGCTGATTTGACCTACTCACTGAGAATATACCACTGTCAAAAAAACCCCACAAAAACAAAAAACCACCAAAAACAAAACAGCAACAACAACAACAAAAAGAAAACACCACTGTCATTTACACCAGAAACAGAAGGAAAAAAAAAAGAACAACTAATTGGGAAGAAGGGCATATGAAAATTTAGCACTTTTCCTCAATGTAATTTTCCTCTTTATAACACAATTTTGAGTTTTTGCTGGAATGATTTTCCATTTGTGTTGAATTGTCAACATTTTTATTGACGGAAATACAAACGCTGGACTCAAACAACAGTGCTATCTTCCTACAACAGACATAGATACTCCAAATTACTGGCATAAATTCAATTGTTCTACCAACCTAAAAGTTATATCTTTGAAGACAAAGGAATATTTCCTCTAAAACAAATTTTAAACCTATAATTTTTATGAGCCCAGGATTGAGAGTTTTATACCAAGACAATAAAGGGAAAGAATCTGCTTTACTTTAGATATGGTGAAACTATTATTTCACAGTGAAGGTGATCTTAATTATTTTAAAAAACATGTATCATTTCTTCACTCTGTCATTTTTAAAGAAAATTTCACGCGAAGCTGGGCTAACTCACTGCACCCATGAAGATCTACTGACAGCTTATTTTCATATCCAACCTACAGCTTTGGCTTCAAGGCTTTCACATCATTAGAAAAATTGAGAGTCTGAAATTTTGCTTTCAGTGCTGTTGCAAATGACTTATGCAGAATCTCTGTTACAGGTGATGGCTGCTCTTAACCAAAGCTCATCCTGGAGTTAAGTGGAAACCCATGAAAGACCTCTCTGCATGGCAGTTCAAAGTCTACCTCAAGGCTCAGCGACCCTCCCCCAAATGAATAAGTAAAATAAATAGTGTATTGCCTCTTACTGTCACGTAAACCTGGAAGTAGAGAAAAGACCTTAGAATCCTCCAGAGACCTAGCGGAGGAAAGGAAAAGTCTTTATTTAGCTGACTACCAAGCACCTTGGTATTTACCTTTGCCAAGCACGGAGAGGCTAACTAGGAGACTTGTATTCTTCTGACATGGGTAACCAAATTAAGGATAATAACTATAATAGCCAATAGAAGGATTGTTAGAAATTGTGTGGAGATGAGGGAAGTCACAGACTACCCTTAAGAGCCTTTACGAGAAAGGAAAGTGATGTCTAATAGGGAAAAAAGGGTTTCAGTCAGATGTGCATTGTAGCACCCTCTGTGTTCTTCAGACAAAACTTTCAGTAAAACTTACATTTCCCTGTAATATTTTAGAATTATATTTTTTAGGAAGATGGAAACAAGGGCTTAATCTGGCTCTACTGGCATAGACTTAGTCACATTCATGGAGTTTATCTCTAGTTAAGAAATAGGATTAAGGGAGTGAATATACTTCTCTCCTCAGAGTATAGGGAATGGTTCCTGTTTGTGTCCAAATATCACATTTCTAAGAGATAAAGCAGAATGTGCCAGTTTTGTGTTCTGGCATTATTGCCTAGGTTTCTTTTCTTTTTCACTATGGGTACTTTCCTCTAGAATAAGCTTTATCTGTAAATCCTCTCTTTCTAGAAGAATAGCACATTTGTGGTTACTTTAAAAATTGGGTAGGAAAACATCCATGAGAGAGCCTATTCTGGAGTCAGGTCTCCTTTGGTCTTTTCAGGAGGGAAGAAAAAAAAATGACATCCATATAACAGCACCTGTTCAGTTTGGCTTATGTTGATTACTCTATTTCACTGAGTTGTCACTAATCATTTATATGGGAAATCCATCTATACACTTTTTTCTTTTGTTTTGTTCCTGGAGCTATTTTTTTTTTCTTGGGTAAATTTAAAGGATTCAGCCTAGTTGATAATTTTTCTTACTCTCCCATAGTTCTTGTTTTTTTGTTTTTGTCTTATAAAACACACTAAAATGTATTTGATAGGCCTGCCTTGTTAAGAAATGTTTTCCAATTTTTTTGTGCTAATACTAGAGAGAAAATATAAAGAATTCAGAACGTTCTGATAATAGCAAGGAACTGAATTCAGCCAATGACTTGAGTGAGCTGGGAAGTGGATTCCTCCTTAGACTTTCCAGAAGAGAATGCCTTCTGGTCAAGACTTTGATTTTATCCTTGTAAGAGTCTGAGTAGAGAGACCAGCCACATCATCCTTTGGCTTCTGACATATAGAACTGTGTGCTAATAAATGGGTGTTGCTTGAAGCTACCAAGTTTTAGGTAGATGGTTACTTACTAAAGAAAAAAATAAATATATATATATATATATATAGATACACATACATATACACACACATATACACACACACACACATATGTGTGTGTGTATATGTGTGTGTATCTATCTATCTATATATATATATATGCATATATATATATATATATTCTAAACCAAGGAAAAAATTACAAAGACAAAAATGTCTATGTGTAAAGTCGGCTCACTTTAAACCAGCTGTCCACTAATCCAGTTTGAAGGTTATCCAACCAATATGTTTCTCTACATTCTTGAAGTCTTTCTTGGCACAATTCACCTTTATAGGAAGGTGAGAAAGGAAAAGGAAGAATAAGGAATTGTTTTAAATAAGCCAGTTAAAGACACTCTTAGAACTCTTAGAAAACCCAGGAGGTGTAAGAGTGTTGAAACTGTTAAACAATCTGAGGTTTAACCATTAACTACAGAGCTTTCTATCCAAAAGCATTTTTTTTTTTTTTTAAATCAGAAACTCCTGCACTGGAATCTTGCCTTCATTTACCAACCGAAAACTGATTTACTTAGTTTGTCTGAGTCTTGGGTTCCTCATTTTAAAATTATTGTTTTTAATTATTGGAATACTGAGAAAGAGAAAATAAATGGAAAGCACTTACAGGGCTTGTTCATGATAACAATTCAATAACTGGTAGCCATTGTTACTATTATCAATACTTTCTCCTTATTAATTGATGACTATTTGTATAATTGGATCAAAGGGTGTCTGTCAATATTCCCCTCAGTTTTGGTCTGGGAGAACTATAAGGACCAGAAGAACAATATTCCAGTATTTCTGCCCTTGCAGAGATGAGGAAGCCCATGGCACACCCTAGAGCTCTCCAGATGAAAATTCCTATAAATCCTGGATGAAGTCAATATTGACAAATACCCTTGAAATCCTGCTAAAACATTACGTATGATATAATTAAATTTGGTATCACAGAAGTTTGTCATAACTCACATGCAATAGGCATAAGTTAATCAGTTAAAAAGATCTTAACTGAAGGCAGTGTTTGTTGTGACTTAATTTCATGGCATTACGCAGAGAGACACTGTTACAAGGGTTACATGTTTTAAATGATCAACATACACTTTAACAGTGGTAGGTAACAAGGTAACAAGGGAAAGCTTCTACTTGGCTGCTTATTTTTATTATTTTTTCTAAAGATTTTATTTATTTTAGAGAGAAAGAAGGGGAGGGGAAACAGAGAGGGAGGGAGAGGGACAAGCAGACTGCGCTGAGCACAGAGCCCAATTCGGGACTGGATCTCAGAACCCTGAGATCATGACCTGAGCTGAAACCAAGAGTTGGATGCTAAACGTACCGAGCCACCCAGGTGTCCCATTCGCTGCCTTTTTAAAATATGTGGCATTCATTTACAAATATTTGACATTTCTGCTACCTTTATTTAGTGTAAACAAAGTTGAAAATAATCTTCAATTCTGTCAAGATTCTTTGACCAAAGTCAGAGCATAAAATGACAGAGACTGACAGCACAAACAGACATGACTTTGTATATCTTGTCATCTTAGGTTATAGTACTAAAAAATAATGTCCCTATGGTTAAAAAATAAGCACCATCAAATTTTTTCAATGCTCTGGAATAATACTATTTTATCTCAGACAGCACTGAAAACAGTGTAACTCTCACCTAATATTTCAGGTGAGCATAATGCTATACTACTCTAATATTAATGAATAAAATATTGTTAACTTCTAATCAGTTTCCTTTTCTTTTTGTATCAGCATTTCAAGAGATTGTGTAAAAATGAAAATAACTGAAAAGTGTTTTCAACTTCTTAAAAGATTGTTTAATATAGGGATAAGATTGCTTCCACTTTATTTTTAAATATTTGTTATATTTGCTTTCAAAATTTTCCCATTGCAGAGTGCAAATCAACTAGAAAAGGGCTGCTCTCAGGATCCAGACTGCCTGGATTTGAAGCTTGGCTCCACTGCCTATCAGCTGTGTTATGTTGGACCGGTTACTTAACCTCTGTCTACCTTATTGTTCTCATTTGTATGTATTGTAAAACAATAATCATAGTATCTCTCTCATGAAGCTGCTGTGAAAAATTTAAAAGTTAATACATACAAAGTATTTAGATCTCTACTTTGTAAGTACTTGCTATTATTATTAAGGTAACTATAATACAATCAGTATGATATTAAATTGTACCAAATGAAATGACTCCACGGATATTTTGATACTGCCTCTTCCAGCTTCACTGTTGGTTGAGAATCTACCAAATTTTACTAAATCATTTGGAATTTGACAAAATGCAACCCCAAAGGGATGGTTGAGGCCTTTGGCAACAGGTTAATTCACAGGTCAATCCAGATTATTACAAACTAGAGGTTGTCATTGACTGCATGATTTCACCATTGCTAAGAGATATTCTGATTTTGTGCCATCCAAAATTTGCTTCTAATTAATGGAGTAGCTCTCATCTTCCAATAGTTAAAGTGAGGTTGCCAAGAGGAATGCTGGAATTTGCTTTCCACAGAGGTCTATAATAACAATGAAATTACAATCTCAGCTTTCTTTTCTGAATAAATATGAGTCATTACACTAATCAGTTTACATTCATTAGCTCACTTAATATTCACAACAGCACTACAATGCAGACACTACAATAGATAGTGTCTCTATTCTACAGATGAGGAAACTGAGCCTAAAGAGGTTAAAGAAATTATCTCTTGCCATTCAGGGTGACAAGCATTGGACTACAGCAGTGTTCAGTTTCACTCTGTACCCTGGTGCTCACACTGGGTGCCATGCTGCATCTCCTTAAGGTTATGTTTGTTGAGTGACTGCCTGAACAAAAATTTCTTTTGAAAAAGATTTAGATTAGTACTATTTAGATACAGTAGAAAGAACATGAAGAGCTTCAAGGTCCTTTTGATTTGATGAAGAGCTACATTGACTTCAAGACATGATGTGCCTTTTTTACTCCTCCAGTGACCACGTTAATGGTGTGACCCAATTACCCCCCCACCATACCTCCAAAGTGTGGTGGTGGGCCACAGAGAAGCACCACACCTTGACCTTCTCGGACGGACACTGCGCTTCTTGTTTTGGTTTCAAAGTCTTCAATATCTTGGAAAACAAACAAAACAGCTTTAGAATTACCTTGCAGTAAAAAACATTTTAAAGTAGAATCTTGAACTTATTATTCTTAACAGTAATGGACACTCATACTTGACTGACCAAGAGAGTCAGTGGATGATCAGTTTATCTACACTGATTATTATCTCTAAAAATCTTGTTTTTCTTTTCTTCTTTCTTTTTCATATAATTAAATGGAGTATGTGATGAAGACATTTATTAACATTACCTACTATCTGTTTGCTCTTATTCTCCCAGGCAGCCTGGAGCCCAGCAGGAAATCTTTAAAACCCAGCACATATTTACTTTCCTTGCCCAGGGAAGGTGTGATTAAAAAAAAATAAATAAAACAAAACAAAACAAAACAAAAAGTATGCAGCAAGTTTGCTACAGTCTTTTAGCATCTTAGATTAATGATTGGTATTTGATGTGCAGATGGAGTCCGTGAGCATTCTATGTGACTGAACTATTGAGAAAGAAGGTATATTTTCTAATTTTCTCATTCTACTCCTTCACAACGCAGCTTCATGATCTTGTTTGGAGTGGTGTAATTTCCTAGAATACAAAGAATCATAGAAATTCAATGTTAGAAGAAAGCTAACTAGTTATCTCATTAAGCCATCCACAGGAAGTACACATCTTTCCACATTCCTGGAATCGTCAGTCAGCCTCCAGGAATGGGTAATTGTTGAACATCTCTGAACCTTAGTTTTTTAACCTGCAAAATGACATTACTCTTTTAACGAATTTGTATTGAACCCCTACTAAAAATACAGGAAGTAAAAAAAAAAATACAGGAAGTGTATTAAAGGAGAGAAGACATATTGGTAAGTAAATCAGGCATGTACCTTGCCCTTACTGTGCTTATTATCTAATAGGAAAACTAGAACACAAGTTAAAAAACAAATAAACCAATGTACATTTACAAATTGTGGTAATTATTGTGGGGTGAAGACTGCTATTGTGTACAAAAAAGCATTCTCCTTTCTTCCACAGTAATAGATTTGTAGATCAAATATGCTTTTCTAACCAGAGGATACATTTCTCAGACATCTTTTCAATTAATGTAGTAAGCAGAAACAATGAGTGAAACTTCCATGTATTATGTGTGAAAGGAAATCTCCACAGTTTTATGTTCTCCACCCATCCCCTCAGCACCTAGATTGCCATGACATGAAAGATCTTGTTGAAGATGAAAGAGCCACCATTAACCTGGGTACTTGAGTGACTGCATGGAATACAACTACAGCTGATCTGGAACATCTACTCTGGATCAGGATAGTAGAGACAAGACAACTCCTATCTTGTTTGAGGCATTTATTTCAGGGTCTCTGTGTTATAGCAGGTTAACTTTTATCCCAACCGACATATCTTGTGAATGAAAAGAACAGAATGCAGATCTGTTGGATGAGAAAGAGACAGTCACGCAATGGTGACATACAGCAGGGAAAATAGTCCTTGCAGAAAGAAAAACAGGTTTCAAAACCTACATATAGCAAATGGCAGGGAAGTTTCACAATATTGAAAGGAAGCACTGTTCATGGGCACATAGTGGGCAAGGGTCAATTAGAAATTGCAATAATCAGGGCACTGGGGTCTATTATATTCCATTAGGATTATATTAAAAGTACAAAGGGAATACCTGGAAACAACTGAATAATAAATCAGTGCAGAAGTTGAGTAATATCTGCAACATTCATAGAATGGAATGCTGTCAATGATTAGAAAGAATGATCTAAATATAAAGGACTGACTTGGGAAGTTCTTGGAAAGTGAGCTACACTATTAAATTTAAAAAGTGCTAAATATTGCTATGACATTATCCCATTATAAAAGAAAAAAGTAAAAACCTAAATATGAGCATCTCTTTTAACTGATATAGAGAAAATTATAGAACATATATTTTTGATATTCACCTTGGTTGTCTCAAGGGAGTGAATGGGACATATGGAAGTAGAGATTATTAAATCTTTACCTACACCTCTCTTTATCTTTAAAAAAATATTATAAAGATTATAAATTATGGGGTTTTTTATTCATTTTTAACAACTTTACTGTAATTATACAATTACAATAAATTATTGGTGTGATTTAGAGAAATTGAAGACTTCTATTTTCTACATATTATGGGTGTCTTATCCATGAGTTATTTAAATGACAATGTCATGTATGCTATATAATACATGAGCACTGAACTCAGAGGAGAGGCAAGGTCCAGAATTATAAGAATAGAATTTATCAGCATATATATAGTATTTAAAGCCATAGGACTGTATGTAATCCCCATGGGATGGCTCTTAAATTTTTGGCATGAGCAATTTGATCCATCATTTAGAATCAAACTCTAAAAATCTCCAATATTTAGAAGTAGAATAGAGGATTATGGAGAAAGGAAAGAATAAAGGAAATAAAGGGAAGAAGGGAAGGAGACAGCGGGTCAGAGAGAAGGGAAAGAAGGAAGAAAGCAGGGTCTAAGACACGGAGTAAGATGTGGACAGAAAAATGTTGTTGTATTAAGCAAATGAAGGTCACATGTAATCTTGACAAGAGAAGTTAAAGTGGAATTGTGGAGAAGAGGCCAAAGTGAATTGAGGGGTAAATAGTAGATAGTAGAAAAGAACATGGGATCACAGGTGTGCAAACTTTTTAGAGTTTGCTATGAATGGGAGGTGAGATTTTGAGAACAGGGAATAGTCTGGAAGGCAGGGGTGCTATACTGATGTAAATAACCAGGTAAAGAAAGAGATGGATAATTCTAAGACACAGATTAGGGTGAAGTTCTTAAAAAATCAGAAAGGTGGCAATCAGAGCCCCCATGGAAGTGTTGACCTTTGTAAGGATGAGGAATTAAGACAAAAGGTATAATTATTGATACAAGGTAAGACTGTAGAATTATCTGCTATTTAGATGAGATTTTTACAGTGGTTTCAAATTTCTCAGTGAAACGGATGGCAGAGTGTTGGGTAAATCATTGAGAAAGGGGAAAAAATGCAATAAATAAGCCTACTTATCAGGGTTGTTATGGGGATTAAATAAAATAATGAATTAAAAGTATCTAACCTACAGTGTGTTATAGAGGAGGTGATTAATATGCGGTAATTATTATGATTTTGACACACCAACTGATTAGGTCATGCCACTATATTTTCCTCTGACTGATACAAAGTTCAGATACACGAATGTGCAAACACAATTAGCATATTTCGGTTCCAATAAAATTTTTTGTACATGGATGTTTCAATTTGAAGCACCCATGCTGTGTATCTATGTTATTTAACAAATAAGTATTCTTTCTTTTAGACTTGCTCTCTTTCCATTAAAATGAAGCATTCGATGAAATAGATGGATTAAGTCTGATACATAAATTTAGTAACTCTTATATGTACTCTATTTTTAATAATACAAATATTTGGCCAAGATAAACTCTCTTATCCCTAGCTACACCCCCTTATCTTCCTCCAGCTGCTCTTGATTAGCAGTCATTAGCTTTACACTAATTCAGGACCTGGCATTCCTTGTCTGTTTCTTACAGAGGATTTTTAATCAAATATGTATCCTTTCTTCTTTGGCCATGGAAACGCTAAAACAACGTACATATGTTGGTACCACTGATGTGAACTATTGCCTTGATTTGGGTTTGCATAATTTTAAATGTGACTCAATAAGAATCAAGCTAACAAACTCTTTTTAAAGCCAAAAATCAATATATCGTATTCACTGTTTCTATTTCTAGTAGTAATAACAGGTGAGGATTTAAAAATGTTTTTCCTACTATCATTATTGAAAGGTCCCATTAAATTGTCATTATTTTTTAATGGTCACAAAAACAAAAACTGTCACAAAGGACTAATGAGAAATTGAATGATTCTATGAAATTAACAAGCTTTGGATTGAATTTTCTGTGTCACATTGTCAGTGTGCCATTCTCCCAGTAACATCAATCATGTTCTCAGTGTTAATCAGAAGCCATTATAACACATTGTTGATAAGACCACTGATATTTTAATATATTCAGTGTTCATTTCCACTTATATCTGCTTGCAACATAATTTCTTCCTGCCTTTTATGATTACAATGGGGTTTCTAACAGTTGACCTGAAAGGAAATCAACATCTCTCAAAAGTCATACAAGTCCTGTTAGCTATCAAAACACAGTCATCCCAAAATGGTACTAGTTCACAGGTTTTAATTAATAATTCATATTTTAAAACTATTTAATAGCCACACAGATGACAGACAAGATATAATTCTGCCTTATTTAAACTAGGTGCAATCTCATGCGAATATGCTTTGATCAAGATCTGCTTTAAGTATTCAATGTGTAACTCAAGTGCCTTTTTGCTAGCCAGATACATGATATAATTCAGATATTTTGAGGCAAGGTTGACTGAATTAGGTAGCCATTTGAGCATCCAATGAGATTTTCTTTGCTCTGTAACACCTTTACATCTAGATTTATTCTTATACGAGGAGAGGCCAGAAAGAACCACCAGTTTCTATTTTTGTCCTATCCATTTTTGCTTAAGAGAAAACAGCTTGGTGTGAGATCGTTCCCTGAGATGGTCTCAAATTCTGTATTATTTGGAGAAACTCCCATAAGCCACAAAGGTGACCTGCCCAGGCTGTCCTTGTGCTCAAGGTATAAGTCCTGCAGAGCAGGTTGTTGTTAAAGACCCCGATTGTTGAGGTTGCTCTCATTAAGCCATTCTGATGACCACGGCTTATCGGATCCTGTGGTTTTATTGCTGGTTTTGGAGGAAGCATTTGGCAGGAACATAAGCAAAAATGCAGTCACAAACAAGGCTCTGTTCCAAAGGCCAGCAGGAAGTGCCTGAGAATGGCCCATAAAGTAAGCTTTAAAGAATTACAGGGCCATATGCTCTCTCCTGGAGCAACCAAGGTGCAGAGGAGGGACAAGGGCCACCAAAATGTACTTAAAATTAAGTCCAAGCAATGCTAAGTATTGCATCGTCTAATTGTAAGGAGAATACATCTTTGCAGCTGCCATGTGTAGGAATGAATCTCAGCCTAATTAAAGTGAGAAAACTGTATTATTTGCTGCCAAGGCCTGAGGATCACAATCAGAGGATGTGCTTGGCAGCGCCAGTCCCTGACACAGAAGGAGGCCAGTGGTTTGCCAACTCTCATAAGTTTGGAGGAAGGCTACGGGTACCCGGGATTCAATGACCCAGACCAGGAGGACAACACCTATGAAGTCGGGGATAGGAAAAGCTATTCACCAGGAAAATGTGCATGCTTCAAGCAGGACATACTACAGTGGAGTTGTTCAAAATCTGAATAATAATATTAACTGGACCTTTATCCACTTGTTATGCATTATTTTATTTTAATGTTTGAAATCATTTTCTTTCTTTCTGTCATATATCAAGAATAACTACTATGTGCCAGACACTCAGTGAAGTAGCTGCATTGAATTCTCGTGATGACCCTGGAATGCAGGTACCACTATCACATTCGCTTAACAAAGAAGGAATAGGAGATTCATAAAGGATCAGCAACAAAACAGTTCTGTCAAAACAGAACTGAAGAGGAGGTAGCCTGGTTCCAGAGCTCACACTCTCAAACATGATGCTCTTCTGCTTTCCAAATGTTAACTGGGATCTCCCTGCCATACACAAGATACAAAATAGGCATAAACTGCTGCGCCGTGTTCAAACAAATAAAGAAACACAAAAGCTTAGTGCTTTTCCAAAGAATCCTGCAAATTCCTGGATTGGGGAAAGAAGTGCTATATTTTCAGGTTTAAGACATAGTTTCATTTCTGATATCCTCACTTTTCAGAATCCTTGTTGTGTCCTCTCCAGGTGTGTCTCCTGATTCATCTCCACCCTCGTGTCCCTGCAAACAAGGAACTTGGCTCCTTACCTTGACCTACATACAGAGATATAAACCAATCCCCGCCCCGCCCCCCAAACTAATAGGAAGCACCACCACTGCCATATTTGTGACTCTGCTAATCTTATGGATTTAGTAAGATGCAATTCAAACACCTTGAAATCAAACATTGGATATTTAGTTCTTGAAAGTCTATAGTTCTCCGCTCTGTTGTTTATGTCTGATCTCTGTCTTCTACAAATTTCCCACTACAGTCCTATTTCCGGAGCTGGGAGAAACCCAAATTCTCGCCCTTTCTCCTGCAAAGTTCACCTCCCACCATCTACTACTACCACACTCAGAAATTGAGAGATCTGCCCTCGTTCACACAGCTTATAAGTAAAGGAAGTAAAATTAAATTCCAAATACCATGGCTCCAGAGGGCATTTGCTTAACTGCCAGACTATACTGCCTCTCTAAAAAGAGCTTCCTGACGACACAGACCCTATGATCTGCCCCAAACCAGAGACAGTGCTCATTTTCTCTCTCTCTGCACCTCAAAAACAACTTCAATAATTTGTTACTTCAAGAACGTTGAATCTGATTTTAAATTCCAAGGTTTCTTGTTTTGCACCAGTAGAATACTAGTCCCCCTTTGCAAATTCTGCAGAAGTTTCAGCACTGAAGGTTTGCTCAGGAGTCAACAGGACCGAGGAGTGTTTGTTCACCTTCCTGATGCAGTTTCCATGTTGGAGGTACGTGCTTTGTTTTGGCCTACGGCAAAAATATTTTGCCAGGTGAGAAAATGCTGATACCCTGCCCAGCAAAAGGGAAATGGTGAAAGATACCAAGAATAATCCCCTAGTTCTGTATTAGTCTCACAGAACTCCTAGATATGACATATGTAACTTTTGAAATCAAAGTACTCTTTAAGAATATCAAGACATTATAGTAAGGTTATTCTGAATTCACCTCTGTCCCTCAGTTTTCTCCTTTGAGGAGGACCACTCATGGAGCATATCAAATGGTTCCTGTTACTATTTCCTATTTCTTGGGTGGTTTGGAGTAAGCTGAAATTCTTGATGCTGTAATTAATTTTCCCTGGCCTTTATTAAGTGGCATACAAAAGTATCTCTACTTAGACAAATTTCATTTTCTACCATCATTTTCAGGATGCTATATCCTCAGTTACAGTGTTCGTGATATTATTGTGTTTCCTAGCATAACTCAGTAACATAACATGACATAACCTAATAAAGCACAATGCTATTGTCAAATTCTGTAAAAGAGGCAATAGCTGAGTCTTGATATTGAACATAAATTTGGAATGCTAATATCTAAGCAAGAAGTAAGGAGATATTTTAAGAGTTTCTGGTGTCAAATTCATTTATAATCCAAGTTAAAATTCCTCCCCTCTCCTTTTTTTTGATGTAAAAGGATTTTTACAAAACTTAATAAGTGGAAAGCAAGTAAGTTGTTTCTTGGTTTCCTGGGAATAATGCATTCACTGAGAACCATTTCCTTATAGTGCTTAAGAAAATAATATATAGGATAGTAGAGAGGAGGGGGTGATATATTCTTTTCTATCAGCTGTGATCTAGGTTTTCAGAGAGATAAGAATTTATTATATAGGACATTGTAAGCAACTATGAAATGCTTACTTGGTCTATTAAAATATACATGTAAAACTGAATTTTACAGTCCTATAAAGGACCCATTTGTCTGACTAATGCTGGGAAAGCAGTGACAAAAAAAAAAAAAAAATACAAGTACTAGCTATTGCCTGTTCCTAAACTTGTCTCTTACTAAGTTTGCATACTCCCTACAGTTAAAACTAGCTGAAAGAGAGGCAGAAGGGGATGATGGAATGATATAACTTTGACAGCATAAGATAGGCCAAGATGTCAGATTACTTAACTGTACACTGCAGTGGAGATCTTCAGTGTTTCTGGAAAGAAAAGAAGCAATCTAAGTAGGCATGCAAAAATTAGACAACCTACTAATGAATTCTGTACAAGGTTATTAATGATGAAATGATCCAGAGCACAGGTCAAGGGTCACTCTGTGGGTTCAAATACTAGCTTCACCATGCACCTGCTGTTGATTTGGGCACCTGAATTCCTCTCTTTCTATTTTAAGTTTTCTCTACTTTTACAATGAAGCTAATAATAGCACCTGTCTCACGGGAATAATGATGTAATATCTTTAACATACTGTAAAGGTATTAAGTAAAAAATAAACGAAGTTGGGGACTTTACTTATCTTACTGATGATATACCCCCACATCATCAAAAGTTGGATGTGTATAATTTTTAAATGGGTTTTATTTTCAGTTTTCATTTCAGTGTCTGATGATTTAACAAAACATATTTAAGACACAGCCTGGAACTTCCTTCTCTGCCCATCCAGTGGCCAGCTCAAATGCTGTGTGAATAAATACATTTTAAAAAATGGCCTGAAGTCAAAAGTATGCGAATTTTATTCCAAGTATTGCCACATCACGTTGCATTTTATTACAGAGCATGTTTTGTCAACTTGACACGAATTGTTAGATGGAGGGTCATTGAACCTCTCTGCCCAGAAAGCACCACAACCCAGCTGGAGGCAGAAATAACCTCTTGGCTTGGTGTTTGAGTTGCCACAAAAGTCCTAGACCGCCCTGTTTCTTCTTGGTCTTGGCCTGTGCCTTTTGGCAAATGTTCATTTTTCCCATCTTTTGTTCTACGGGGAGGACAGTGCTGCTACCTTTTTAGTCAGTAATCTCTAAAGAGATTTCTTAGGGCTGTTTGTATTTCCTAGGATTAATGAAAGATACAAATATTGCTCAATTACAAAAAGGGGAGGATCCAGAAGGGGTCAAATGCTCAGATGAAAAAAGGATGCAATACGGCGTGTGGAAGATGGGGACTCGGCTGTGTGTCATCAAGGTATGTCTTTCTGCCAAAATGAAGATTGGATGATTTTGCTGAGGAGTCCTGCGCAGCAGAGAGAAAACCTAAAGTCTAGTGTGGACATCAAACTAGCAAAAAAAAAAAAAGACAGTGGGTCTTTATTAGACTTTGGTTAAACATTTGCATGCAACAACTAAGAGCTATGGAAATGTGCAGTGAGAGGGGCTTTCTAGCACAGGGGAGGGGGATTCTTCTTTACTGAGAGCCCTCCCAGTTCCTGGAGCTTTATAAATATCATACCATTTAAACTTCGCAGTGGCCCTGACATATATGCACTATGGCTCTCATTTTGTAAGTAAAAGGTTACATAACTTGCCCAAAACCACACAGTGAGAAGGGGGCTGGATACGGACTCCTCCCTAACTCTCACTCCAGAAATATTTTCCACGATTCAGAACATTACTCTGCCCACTCCATGGACGAAGAGGGAAAGAGAGGAAGGAGAAAAGGGGAAAAGAGGAATGCAAAGCAGAATTTCATTTTTTCCAACAGCGAGCGAGCATAGTCTGTCCTGCCTCTAGGGGAGGAAAATCTTAGCCTGGGTTCTTAAGTTCTCTAACGTGGTAGCAAAAAAGCCAAACTGGCCACTGGCCGCCTGGAGGCCTGATGCGGTTTAGCCACAGGCTCAGTCGTTATTAGCTCCTGTGCCAGGGCATCAGCAAGGGGGACTGGACATGTAAGTTCTGGTGGCAAGTGAGGTGAACTTGTGTCTTTTCAGGAACAATCCTACTCCTAGTCCCTCCGGGCCCACTTCTGTGCTGGGCCTTACTGAAAGGGGAGTGATTCCCATGGAGCAAGGCTCTGGGGCCCCTTGACAACCGTGGTTAAGGTGAGCCATCACACAAACAATGGTTCTTTTTTTCTTTTTAAAAATTTTTTTAAAGATTTTACTTATTTATTTTTGAGAGAGAGAGAGCGCGTGCGTGCGCACAAGCAGGAGGAGGGGCAGAGGAAGAAGCAACTCCCTCTGAGCAAGGAGTGGGATGCGGGGCTCGATCCCATGATCCTGGGATCATGACCTGAGCCCAAGGCAGACACTTAACCAACTGAACCACCCAGGGGCCCACGACAGTTCTTTTGAGACACGGCCCATAATAAGCTCTTTTATTCATTGTGAAGATTTACTCAGAAAGTTTGATTTCAAAATTTGCAACCTATGTAAAAAATAAAAGGTAGGGTTTTCGAGGTAATGGGGCAGAGGCCCTGCCTAAATGTTACTACTCTGGTTTAGATAAGGAGTGTGGAAAGCGAGCACTTCTTCAAAGACCCCCCACAGACAGAAGACAGACTTTCTATCCTACTGACTTCGATTTGCAGGAACTTGTAGTACTGGAATTAGGGAGACTGACTTCACCATTGTTGCTAAATACTGTTATTTTTCCATCAAATTGTTTTACTCTGAGCAAGGTCTTTGGAGTCACATCTGCAATCTGCATTTCCTTTGCAGATTTCTCCAGCTCAGCCCTCAGGATAATTAAGGTCCAGTGATAAGGACTTTTGCATACATTGTCATTTAGAGACAGAAAAAGACAGAGACAGACACACAAAGAGAGAGACAGAGACAGAAAAAGATATATAAACACAGAAACAGATGGAGACAAAGAGACAAGAGACAGAAAGAGAGCATTAGAGCCTATTTTAAATAAAATCCCATTATTTTCCAAGGCACTTTCACTTCTATCATCTTTTTTAATATTTATAGTAACATTGAGGGACAAACAAGGGACAGATTATCAATGTGTGTGGCAGGCATAATCGGTTGTATGGCAATGCACTTAAGCGTTATAGAAACACGTGTTTTTTAATTTTAATATCTACACAGCGTTCTTTGGAGTTTCCATTTATTTATGATGAATTAGATTAATTTTCTTGATACAGTGGTAATAAATATGTACTTTTTAGCATATTTACTTATAAGAAATCAAAGCAATTTGATTGGGAAAAAATAAACAGTTCAGGTGGTACATGGATATTTTTAGCCCTGCAAAGGTCATGTATAGATGCCTGAAATTTGGGAATCTGACTTAGGAAAATGGTGGATGCAGAGGATATGGTGGATCATGAGACAGGATATATTTGAAAGGACCAAAGTGGTCTGTGTTAGCAATGAGCAGGGATGGGGGAAAGGGAAAGAACGAAAACAAAAGGAAAATCAACTTACAGAGCACTAGAGGGCTTTCAGAAAAAATCTATTCAACTTAAAATGCTCTATGTCCTTCTTGTGTCAGCAATCCTTTCCTCCCTCAAACCTCCACAAATGTTCCGATACAAAGCACAGACTACATGAAGGAGTTTTTATTTTAGCGAGTGTGTTATTTGGGGCAGAATTAAGACGCCTTCCTCTTTTAGATCAAGACTAACATAGAGAAAGAGAAACAACTGTAAGCATTGAGCAGGGAATAGGACTTCTGCAGAAGCAGAGTTGGAATTAGAAGGGATGGCACGAAGGTCTCTTCACTGGGATACCCAGGAATGGGAACACTGATTTTCCCAGAGAACAGTGAGTAGATTTTATTTACATTTTAACAGCTGAGAGTGCCAACTGAGAGGAGTTTCATATTAATGCAATTGGTCTGAGCTACAGTTGTTTCTGTCAAAGGTGAAACTGAGGCTGTCAGTCTCAGACTTACACCACCAGATCACACAGCCTGCATCTCACAGACAGGTGCTCAAAAAATATTGGTGGATTTAATACTTAAAAAAAAAAAAAAAAGGTAAATTGCTTCAATTAATTATCATTTACCATAAGAATCTCGTAAAGGCCTCTGCTCCGCTGCAATTGTTTGTATGACTTCCTTTTACAAAATGAGTATATGGGCTTGTTTCACATTCCCAGTACATAGCACAGGGCCAGCACACAGTAGATATTCAGTAAATCTTTGATTAATGAGTGCAGAGAAATAAAAATAACTTTAAAAAAACCTTACTTGGCTATTTCAGGCTCCCCATGACATGACCTCTATCACCTCTTTTCTCCTGTTGTTCAGGAAACTCCAGACACAATGAATACTTTCCTGTTTCTTAGAACACAGTAAGTTTCCTCCCTTTGTGGCCTCTGGCTTTACTGTTTCTTCTGCTTGAAAACTTCTTCCCAGATTCCCCATGGCTGGATTCCCCTTGACATTCAAATCTCAGCCTGTGTGCTACCTTTTTACAGAAGCCTCTCTTGGCCAACCAATCTAAAGTCGCAGCTACCTCTCACCCTCTATTTTCCTCCCAAAGGTCTAATCACTGTCAGAAATGAGTATTGGTTTAATTTATTTCAGTTTTTCCCAAATAGACTATAAGCTCCAGGAAAACAGGGACCTTGTTTTCCCCACAGCACCTAGGTCAGTGCTCACAAAAAGCAGATATTCAACAAATACATGTTTAATGAATTAAAAAACAGTTCTAACTCTAAAGTGAGTGAGTGAATAGAAAATACTATGTATATAGTCAACAATATTTTCTTTAGGAATTGCAAAGAGGATACAATTTTTGTTGGATCATAGAGAAGAGGCTAGGATGTATTCTAAGAAATGGTGTAGTAACCAGACTCCAAAACGGCACCAGCAGTGAATCTGCTGGTGGTGTCCACAGTCTTGTCTAGTCCCATCCCACTGTCCTGTGCCAGGTTTGGTCTGTGCAAACAACTGAGTATGGCAGAAATGATGGCAGGTCACTGCTGAAGTTTGGTTATAAAAGACTGTGCGTGGCCCAGGAGAGAGAGGCACACCTGTGAGAGCAAGGGGAACGTAGTTATTTTATTTAAAAAGAAAGAGTGGTCACATAGTTGACAGAAAATATTTGAGTTTTGGATTCAGATAAGATTGTGTTTGACTCTAGCTCTTGATTTATAAACAATGAGACACTGTAAGTTTATTTTTCACCTGTTTTCAATGTTCTCTAATATGCTTAGTGTCTGATACATAAAGGACATTCAAGGAGCATTTGCTGAAAAAACAATAGATGGGTAAATAGAATCTATAAAATGTTTTTCTAAAAATACTTATATTACTGGATTATTGTGAGGATTAAGTGAGATGCCAAAAGTGACCTGTTTAATACACCAAGTCAAACAGCTCTCAGTAAGTTATAACTATCATAAAATTTATAGTTCATTAACTTACACGTAGTTAATTTTATATATATTTCTATTTTATGTTTTTTTTTCTGTTACATTTATTATTTTGTATTTGTATTTACATGTAACGTTCATGAAATTTACACATGTGTGGGTACTGTATAACCACATTATATGGCTACCTAAGAAGCATGCACGAGCATTAGGCATACTTTACACAGGAAATGCTAAAACAGAAAAAAATTAAGAAAACTGCCAATAAGTCACTAAACTAGTAATTAGTTGACAGAGCTAAATTTCAAATCCCAAGGAGTATGACCTACAGTTTTTACCACAATGCCATAATGCCTAAACGACCACCTAGTTGATTTTCTAGTTCATTCCAATTCTGCTGAAATAATAATCATGTGTTCATTGTCTCTTTTGGGTCTCTTCACACGCCAGGGACAGACATTCACTTAAGAGAGTCTGAACTAAAGGAGGGGGCAGTTAAAGAGGTATGGAGAGAAAGCTCAGGCCAGCAAAGCAGTGGAAACACATCTGAGAACAGTGAGGTTCACCACCAGCTGTTCTCTTTCCATCTCTCTTTTTCCCGTTTCCATGCACGGTCTGTGTCATCTCTGCTTCCCTCTGAGCATCTGCTCTCTTTTCTTCACTGCAGGTTGGTCTCCTTGTGTTTACGTACAGTTCACGCTCCCGTAAAATCTCAGGCTGCATGCCATTTTGCCTTATTCTAGCCACTCCACACACCTGTCAGCTCCTGACCCCACCATGAAGTTCATTTGTGTCTTTTACTTGAGATTTCTGAGATGCTCAATGCCAGATAGCTGTCGCCGTAGAAAAGAGGTTACCTATTTAGCAACCTAGGCCCACTCTTGTATAAGACAGGCAGAGACCGTTAATTATCGCCTTCAGTAAAGTGACAGGAGATCACTGTCCAATTGTCTCAATTAGGTATTTCGCTTATTTTAAGGATAGAATAAGTTCAGTCCAATCACTTATTCAGTAATCAAGTAGAAACAACTGAAAAATTCCCTGTTTACTCATAGAAATACTAGAGCCAAGCATAGGGAAATGAAAATTCCTGAACTCTGAACTTTTGCAAATCCTCTTGTTTATTAGGTAAGAAGTATCTGTGACCTTTTTAATTAAAACTATGTAATAAATGTAAATATCAAACTGATTTCTTGAATTGTCTCACATTTAGGACTATCACTTAGAAAACCAAAAGTGCTGTGGTTCTTTTAAGATTAGGTTGTAGCAGCCGCTGTAAATGTCCCATAACCCCTCAAACCCCCCTAGGAAGTCATCTGTCATTTTGGGGGACAGTTAATAATTGAGGGCTTGCTACCTTCAGCACCTTGGTCCCTTTGCCTGAGACTTTTATGAGGACTTCCTTATTCTATGGGCATAGAATGCCTCAGACCCCAGTGTATCTGCTGGAGATTTAATGTTCTCAGCAGTGAACCTCAACCAAGCAATAAGGTAGTTGGTCAGTAATACCCCAACTTCCTTGCCCTAAG
Source organism: Ursus maritimus (assembly GCF_017311325.1). NCBI lineage: Eukaryota > Metazoa > Chordata > Mammalia > Carnivora > Ursidae > Ursus > Ursus maritimus. The sequence continues at coordinate 15,884,426 of NW_024423786.1, forward strand.
GTGGAATGATCATGAGGCATGTTTTCTAGTCTGTAAGAGGCACAGCCGTATCGAGCCACCATTGTCCTACTCTTCCTGGGTTTTCTCCTTTCCCTATAAATTTCCCTACTTTTTCTCCATGCTTCCTGAGATTACTTCCCAAATGCACTACTTAATCCAAATCTTTGTCATGAACTCTGCTTTTAAAGAAAGCAAATCAAACAGAGTGTGCTACGAACATTTAAAGCAGGTCTCATCTGCCAATTTATTAAGCAGCTACTATTTGCCAACCAGTGCTCTAGGAGCTATAAATGCAGCAATGAACTAAACAGACAAAATTGATTCGTCTCCTATGGGAAATCAATGTTTCTCTAATTTTTTTTTCATGGCACACATGGAGTTCTCTGAAGCTTCACATTAAATTTGAACTGATTCCTCAATTATTTCTTCATAAAACAGAGAATATGATATATTATGAAGACAAACCAATTTTTTTCTTTCAGTGAATTATACCTAAAGCACCGGTGATAAGGAGAAATTTTGTTGTTGTTGTTGTTAGCACTATTAAAATGTTGAAGAGAGGCAGAGAAACTCACCATGGTATTCAGCAACCCAAACATGCGGCAACATCAAACACCTGCCCTGAATCCATCTTTGGGACTACACAGTTAATGGTATAAAATATTAAGGCTCACCTTTGGACTGTAGGAAGTGCTGTGCTGCATAGTAAGTGTGGATGGAGCCTCTGGATGTTTTCAGCCTGAACCCCCATCTGGAAGCCACAGGCGGACAAGGCCATTGACTTGCCAACACAAACGAAATATTTTCAGTGTTCTGTTTTTGAGAAGTTCTCTTGCTTGTCATCACAAAGTCACTTACGATCAGGGAGTCAATTTGTATTCAAGAGGTTCTCCTTCTATCAGCAAATGGTTTATAGGCACTTTCACTAAATTGCTTCTCTAAAAGAAATAGACAGGATCTCATCTGCATTGGCTTAAGATTATCTCTGCCTGAAGACAGAGGAATGGATTAGATGACCCTCAAGAACTCTTTATACCTTAGAATCTAAAAATTTCTACTAAAATTTTGCTTTAAATGCATAGCATGTTTGGCTTAGATCATTTAAACACAGACTTTTTTACTAATCTAAAGGAAAAGTGACTTTTTAACATTCACTTTGATATATATGTATGTGAAGATGTTTGTATGTGTATATATATAATTATATATAGTTCCATTTTATGCTGTATATATGATAATTACATATTGACATGTCAAAATGAACACTTCTTCATTTAGTGTCTCAATAGATCCTCCAAGTAATTTCTAATATAGCTATGTAGCTGGAGTTTCTCTAGTGTCTAGTTTCAGAATTAGGTTCAGAATGCAACTTGTCCAAAATCATATATTTTTTTAAAGTGATAGAGCCAGAATTTAAAAACTCAGCTCATTTAACTTCAGATTCTTGTCTCTCTTATTTTTTTTTCAGTTCATGCTGACTTTACATATTTAATGTTTAGTCTTCTGCATGTTTTCCCTACCAGTAAGTTAATTTTCTTGAATAAAAATTTAAGCAGTTAAATTTAAATAATAATAGCAACCTAGCATCCTGTGAATAATAAGCTGTAACATAGGTGGTATTTTATTAATAGTTTAAAAAAAAGATGTTCACACATGAAAACATCTCACCAAAATGGGTTTTCATGGCTTTTCCATTTCTACTGATGAATTAGAAAAGCATTATGGCATAGTGGTTGGGCCTGGGTCCCCAAGTGAGCCTGACTTCAAATGCCTTTCTACCATGTACTAGCAAATTACTTGATCTTCATCTGCTTATGTTTATTTATCTGTAAAATGGGTTTACGATAGTAGCTACCTTTTAGTTTTGCTAAATGACATGAGATTTTTAAGTATATGTTCAATAAATGTTACCTGTCACCACTGGCAGATGACATCTAAAAATATATTCCAAGTCTACCTGAGAGCTCAATAAATTACAAAGACCCAGGCGCTAAATCGAGCTCATTGCCTGTTTATGTAAAGTTGTATTGGAACACGGCCACACCTATTTGTTTATGTATGGTTGATATTTACTATGTTGCTCTTTACAGAAAAGTTTTGCTGACTCCTGTCTACACCATGAAGAGCAATCCTTGAGACTAATATGTCAATCAAGGCTGCTTGATGGATATGTGACAGCCAAGAACAAGATCTGAGAAAGAAAACTGAGGGTACTCTCAGATGAAGGTACCTCACCACGGAGTGGGTAAAACCTGAACCCAAGGACAGCAAGATGAACTGGAGATAAAACTCCTCGGGAGTACAGTGATATTAGGAGGGTCCTATGAGAGGGAAAAGTTGAGAAAGTTGACTTTTAACAGCTATGATCCCCAGACACAAATGAAACTTCTTTTATTTGAGAAACTAAGCTGCTTCAACCCACACTTTTTTATTAAAGGTATTTATGAGTACTCTTCCAATCCCTCACACATAAACCACGCACCACCCGAGCCAGGCCACTGCACATTCAAGCTTTGTGACTCATATGAAGCAAGATTTACCTGCATTACAACAGTGAAAGGGAAATAAATTGGGTGATTTCATTACTTCCTGTTCAATGAAATCCTTATTTTATTGCTAAGCTTTGACACTTTTTCCAGAACCTCAACTATCTTTTCTCTCGCCCACTAAGAAGTAGCAGCAGCACCAAAAAATCATCCAGACATCTGGATATTGCATCCAATAATTTATTGGAATCTCAGTCATACTGCTACAATGAAAGTAGAGGAGATAAAAGGAACTTCACCCACACTACAAATAAAAGAGCTGGAATAATAGCCTTTTTTCCCCCCTCCCTTCAAAATATTAAATTTTATCAATCAGAATCTAACAGTTCTGGGACCAGTACATGCTTTGTTGTTAACAATATCTCAATCACACATATTGCTTTTCCAATACAATCTGCAGGGGACTGATTTGTGATAAAGCTGATATAGGAAATGCAGAGGGGGATAGACATATAGCCAAATAAATCAGGTTCAAATGAACTTGATGGAATGGACTCAAAGGCAACTCTTCAGTCACTTTCTCCAGTTTAGACTCTGCATTTGGTCTTAATGGCTGCCTTTGAAACTTTTGTATCTGACCTATTCATAGGAAGAATAAAGCACCAGAAACCACTAAGATCTAGGCAATGCTGTCATTTTAAAAGTTTGTCTTTAGATGATAAATGGGCTTTCTCCAGAGGAGAAACAGCACCCTATAGTACAGCTCCACGCTTTTAGAAGAGCTTACTGTGTCACCGGGCAGTGTCACATCCTGCGAAGAGGGATATGTTGCGTATATGGGGGGGGGGGGTAATTATTTAGGATAATTGGAGACTTTACTCTTAACCACCACATTGTACTGCCCCACAGGAAAGAACAACTTGGATTCTAAATGAAAAATGAGCTTTGTCAACACTGGACTGTTTAATACATAAAAATTAGAAAACTTTACGGGATGAAGATGGGATAGCAAAGCTAGATGTTCTACCTCAAACTGATTACAAAAATAAATTCTAGGTGAATCAGAGATCTAAATATAATAAGTGAAATGACAAGAGTACTGAAGGGAAATAGTTTCATAGTCTTGGGTTTAAGAAAATTTTTATACACGTGTCACAAAACAAAAATTTTAAAGGGAATGAAAGATAAATTTAATTACAAAAAATATAAACCCAATCAGTTTTACAGGCTAAAATACCAAAAGCAAAATTAAAATAAAAATGGAAACATTTTATATAATTTATAATAGAATAATATTATACTTTAAAAAAGTACTTAAGAAAAATCTGAATCCCTCAGGACAAAAAGAGGCAAAAACCATGTTAAGGAAATTTGAAAAAGAATTCCAAGTTTCCAATAAGCATATGAAAAGGCTCAATTTTATTAATAACCCAAGAAATCCAAATTAAAACAACAAAAATTTGTCACTCATCAGATGCTAAATGAAAAATGATGTGATATATAATATTGAGAGGGACTGAGGAAACTAGCATACCCACTGCTGCTCCAAGTATAATTTGGTATAACTGTTTTTTAAGGGCTGTTAATCAAGATGTATTCACATTTAAAATATAAAACCTACTTTCCCTAGCAATTCAACTTCTTAGTATCTACTCTAAGGATATAATTGGTCAAATGAGCAAAGGAATATATAATAGATAGTGATTATAGCACTGTCTAATGAAGTCTAGCAAAGTCTGTTAACAGCCAATTATTTACGGTAATATAGTAAAGTCATATAATCAGATACTATGTAGCCATTTAGAAGCATGAACGTATCTATCTATATTCCTTGATGTCTAATAGTTGGAATTATTTTGGATTTATTTCTGGGCTCCTCTCTTTTCTTTCAAAACTTTCCCTCTTGGTGGCTTCAAGTACTCCTGTGGCTTCAAGTAACATTTATACACAAACCATTATCAAATTTATATGGTTGGTCCAGATCTTCCTTCTGTAATACATACTCTTGCATCTGCTATATACCACAGGCTGTTTCCTCTCTTTTTAAATCTACATCACATCTAGCAGCAAATGTTATTAACATCCAAAATTCTCAATAGTATCTCCACTCTTCTCATTCTCTACTGCTACCCTCTTAGCCATGTTTTTAGCACCTAATATCTGAATGACTGCACAGCCTCCCAAACTGTTTTACTACTTACACAATTACAATCTTCAATATCATACATAGTAGCCAAAGAAATTCAATTAAAAAATAGATTATATAATCTATTAGATCCATGTAATAGATTAAATTGGATCATGAAGTCAAATAAAATGAGATCATATAAACTATTTCTTAAATTTTTATGGGGTCCTATTATTCTTGGAATACAATTCAAACGTCTAGATGTGTTCAGTATGATCTGGCTCATGCCACTCTCTCCAACTTTCTCTCACCCTATTCTGTACTTTCTACAATATACCTTTTTTTTTTTTTCCTAGGTTTTGAATGTCTTAACTTCTTCTAGCCTGTAAGCCTTTAAATATGTTTGTTGTTTCCTCCAAATGGAATGTTCTTCAACTCTATCGCTCACATCATTAACAGCAGATTCATTGCAAAGTAGCCCCAATTCCCCACCTCTCACCACCTCCACATCCCTGCAGTGTGACTTTGTAGCCCCTTCCATCACAGGTATCGTCTGTTTCAGCACTTCTGCTTCATCTGATCTGGCTTTGCAAACAAATTGCAGCGGGAAGTGACAACATGCCAATTCCGAGCCTAGACTTCAAAATAGCTTTGTACCCTGTTGGAAGGAGACAGCCCACGGAATCATTAAAGCTGCTTATTTGACCACCAGTATGGAAGTGAGCACAGAGACCTAGTAACCCAAAGATTTGTGGCCAAAATAAAAAGTGTACTGCTATATACCACAGGCTGTTTCTCATTGTTTGTTGCACTTTATTATGGAGTTGAATGAAAAAACACAACAGGTAAGTGATATTGCATGAACTGCAATTCATCTCTCAAAGATTTCATCCGTCTTGAGTCCTATTTTCCTGTGTCCCCAATGAATAACCCCTGCATTTTAGTCTCTCAGAGTTTCTCCAACTATTAAGATTTTTTAATGCTGTATATATTTACATGATCCCTTTTCCACTACCTACACAGACTCATGAGGACTGAGGACATGGTTACTTTTTCAAGCACTATACCCTCAAGATATCACAGAGCATCTAACACATGATATGGTTCAATAAAAACAAGTAAGATAAATGCATAAATATATGATGGAAATATCTTTACAATAAAGCATTCTTTTTTTATTTTTTAGATTTTATTTATTTGACAAAAAAGAGAGAGACCACAAGCAGGGGGAGCAGTAAGCAGAAGGAGAGAGAAGCAGACTCCCCACCAACCAGGGAGCCCGATGTGGGCCTTGATCCCAGGACCTTGAAACCATGACCTGAGCCAAAGGTAGACGATTAACCGACTGAACCACCCAAATGCCCTACAATACATTATTCTTGGGAAAAAACAACAACAACAAAAAAACCCAACAGTATTAAATGTTGTGTATTTCCATCGCTATATTGAAATGGAACAAATTTCATTTTATTTTTGCAATGAAATACTATACAACAGGTAAGAGGAAAGAAGTAAACAAACATGTAGAAATATGGCTAAATTTTAAAAACATAATGTACAGGGGAAAAAATGGCAAAAGGAATTGCATTCTGGTATTATTTATATACAAATTGAAAACAAAGGCAACAAAAAGGCACCACCATACTTGGAAATGTTACCACCAACTTCAGGAAAGTGGTTACATCTGGGAAGGTGTGGGGGATGAATGAAGTGAAAAGTGGCAGTGTCTAAGACATTTCATATCTTTAAAAAAATTATCTGAAGCAAAAGTGGCAAAACATTAACATACATTTAAATAGAAATATGCTTATAATATTTTTCTAGGTATTTCCATATGCTTGAAATTTTTATAATTTAAAATTTTTAAAGAAAGTAGATTATTTAGAATGACATTTATATAAATGTATGTGTGTGCATGTGTGCATACATGCATCTGATTAATGTGCACACAGCAATTTTTTGAAGGATGTGTCTTGTGGTTTTTTTTCACACTTAATATCATTTAAATTGTCCTCAATAAGCATGAATTATTTATAAAAAATATAATAGACTTATGCTCATTTGGGGAAAAGAGAGTTTGATTGAGATCAAAATCACACCTTAGATAATCAGTCACATCAGTTGAAATGGTGTCATTGATATGCATGACTGCTTGAGACATTTACTGAGAATTAGCAGACAAAATTACTATAGCAGGTTTTTACTTTCAGCCTGCAGTTATTATATCACCATTTATCAACATATCATAATTATAGGGAGAATATAAACACCAATAACTCTATTTATATCAAGAAAAAGAGTGACAGTCTACTTCAATATTTGTTAAGATCTCAGTTTTGTGAAGAACAAGGCTACTCAGGTAAGAGAATATGTAATACAAATATAAACATTCTTTCTCTTGCATTCAGAAATATAAGAATAAAGAGCATAGTGTCCCAGTGCTGGGCGAGGTAAGATACGAGGGCTGAGGCAAATGAAGCCCTCTGATGGGAGGGCAAGATGGGATCTGGGGAGGTAATTAAGTATGCTGTCAGAGTTCTGCCTACTGACAAAATAAGGACAATGATGAAACAGATTAATTAGATTAGAACATTCCCATTGAACCCATTGCTATACCTGTCTCTAAATAAAATCTTACCAGTTTAGAAAAAGAAAATGCAGAAATTGAGCATTCTGACTTCCCAATTTATCTGTGTAACACCTTCTTCCAACAGGCGATTTTTGTTAGGGAAATGTCCTGGGCTGAGCCAAACACCAACAGGATTTAAAATGGTTTAACTTGGAGATTCTCAGAGATGCATCTTAGCACTATCTGTCCATCTCCTCAAGGCAAATTGACAGGAAGGGCCCTCTCTTTGTGTAGAGAATAGCTCATCTTTCACTTTCAGCTTTGCATCTCCAAAAGCTTATTCCTCAGGAGTAAAATGAGCATCTTAGTCAAGAGACTTGAATTTTAAGACAAAGATCATGACCATCAAACACTGAGAATTCTGAAATCTTGATTATTCTTCATATTTTATTATTTTTGTTAAGTATTTTCTTTCTCTAAAATAATTGGCATGGAAAAATGCTTTAAAGTATTATTATATTATTTTTGTAAAGTGAAAAAAGTCTACAAATAACAAATATTCATTTGTGTGTGTGTGTATAATTCCTGTAAGAAAAAATTCCAGAAGGATCTACCAAGAGTTGTTGTCTCCGATGCAGGTGATATTATTAATAACTTTTCCTTATTTTTAATTTATATATATATACTATATATTTATATATATATGTTTTTTACATATTTATTTTTTATTTTATTTTTTATTTCTTTATTTTTATTTATATATATTT
>NW_024423786.1:15892385-15985823 GCF_017311325.1 Ursus maritimus
TTTATTTTTTATTTCTTTATTTTTATTTATATATATTTATTTATATATATATTTATTATATATTTATTATATATTTATATATATAAATACTATATATATTTATATATATACATTTTTATATATAGTATTTTATATCTAGTATATATATAGTATTATGATTATGATTGTAGTAAAAATTGATCACTACTAAGGAGTAAAAAAAGCACACAAAAAGAAGAAACACATGCCTTGTAGCTTGTCCATGAAGGGCTCCATGCAGACTTAGGAGAAGTGAATTTTAGAACAGAAAATGAGTGTTAACAGTTATTAAAAGGGAAAGGCAAGCTAGGTGATGTCTAAAAAGTGGGTCTAGGCTGTGAGATAAAAACAAAAGGCCAACACTTTTAGAACTTCATGGCAAAACACAAACCCAACGGTGTATTAAATCTGGGATTGGAAAAACAAGGAAGTTGCCTCTATTATGTGTTTTAATGATTGATAGGCTTCATTTTGGAGAAATGACTCTAGACACAGGCAACTGAATCTCATCTAGTCGGGCAGAGTGCCAGATTATCTGGAAAATCCCTGACATGGCAGGTATAGGCAAAGTCCATCATGGCCCAGTGACCAGTCAGTAGAATTTGAAGGCAAAACCAGACCTGAGTTAGGACAGGTTTCAATCAGTCCATAACACAGAATACACTAAAGGGTGGGAAAAATGCTGTTTGAAATACATGGTGAGATGAATTAGTTGAATAATATAGTAGAGAAATGCTAGCTAGTACCTTTCTCCTCACACAGGGGACCTTCCAATATTAAAGACTCAGGTAATAGAAAAACATCTTTGAATTTCATGATTACTTGCCTTCCTAACCTTAATGTCAGGCAGCATTAAGGTCTCATTTGATGTAAGTGCTTATGAATTAAAAGTGAGACCAGGTGTCATGGTTGGATTTTTCTCTAGGTGAAAATTTTGTTTTGGATTTCACCATGTTTGGGTTCTACCAGATGAATAAAATGAAGGGAGAAATGAACAGTTGAGTCATGAATGACTGGAAAGATGTTTCAAAGGTAAGCAAGGGAAGGTAGTCTCATTAAGGAAGGAATGATGGCAAGAGGGACAGGAGGTAATTGTTAGGATTAATATATGGTAGGACACGGTGAGTCGAAGTATTATTGGAGTTCATGGACTGAAGATAGTGAGCTAGACAGTTAAGAAGTGGTGTTCTACAGTTGAGAAGATTGAAAATCACATATGAGTTAAGCTTGACATTTTAGATAACTTACAAGGTCTTGGAGTGAATTTGGCAGGGAGGTTTTTGGCTAAGTTAGGGTAATGAACAAGGTCAATGGAAGACAAGAAATCAGAGAACTAAGAAGTCAAGTTATTGATATTGAATGCTGATTTCCGTGAAAGCTGAAATTACCAAGAACATGACAGGAATATTATGGACAGAGTAACAGGAGCTAGGAGATAAAGTCTTCAGGGAACTATGAGGGTGATCTCAAGCAAGAACATGACAACTACGTGGGTAGCATAGTCTGATGGCATGATCGCAGTGCCCAGGGCATTAGATATGAGGGAGGAAGAATCATCTAGGAGAAAGGAGGGCTCTACCCCTATTCACAGACCAAGTAGTAAGAGAGAATGGGAGAAAACAGTCACCAACTCAGGGGAATACAAAAGAAACAGCATTCTTAAATGAAAGCCAAATTTCAGTCAAAGCAATGAAATGAGGAAAAAGTTGAGAGCAAAAGATAGGGATGGAGGGATTCAGCTGATAACTGATCTTGGTTTCAGGAGGTCCAGGGAAGAATCTCACCAGCAAGGGAGTGTTGCAAACTGGGTTCAGAAATGGGAACATGCAGTTATGGGTACAGCAGTGTTTGGGCAATGGGGGCTGATCTTGGAACTCTAGGCTTATTACAATGCCTTATGTACACCACAGGGAAGGCCTAACACATCAGAGATAATGTGTCAAGGCAAATATGTGGGCAAGGATGTGTATTTGGCTGTGTGTTTATGGGAGATCTTGTCAAAAAACCCTCTTCATTCCTGCTATAAGAATGTGGAGCTGAAGGGAAGAGACAGTTTTATCCAGAGCATCACAAACTCTGACACTTCTTTCTGTTAAGTGCAGAGAGGTGGAATATGCACGTAGGATAACTGGAACCACCAACAGGAAACTTCTTTAGAACACCTGCCATTAGGGATGCTTTGACAGGCCATCACTGTGTTCAAAGCCAGCCTGACTTCTGTTGCTAGTCAGAGCCAGGTTTAAAATCCTCCCTTTGCCACTAACTTGCTGTGGGAATTTAAACATGGTGGAACTGTTTTGCCCAGTGCCTGGCTTACTGACTATATATTAGCTTTTATTAAAACTAATATTTATATTGATAACAATAGTCAGGACCTCTCAGTCAGCCAGACTTGCCAAACAAGAAAGTCATATATCCTCATGTTTGACTCAGCGAGATTTCATGTCTTTTTAAATGAAAACAGTAGGATTACTTTCCAAAAGAATACTGAAAATGGTACAAAGATCAGAGAGCCTTCCAGAAAGCTGAGAGGCTGGCAGGGGGGCATCGCCCTCCAGCACAGTTGTTTACTTTTGATTACTTTTGCTTAAAACTGATGAAATAATTAAAATAAATCCTTTGTGTTCAAAGGATAGAACACTAGTAAGAGGAAGTCTAGTAGCTCTTATGGATGGGATTTCTGGGAGAATTAAACAAGGATTACATAATCTCCATTCATGAAAGAACTGATTTATGCAAAACAACTCATTAATATGTATGTGAAGGGTGATCTCTCAACTCCATAATTCTTGAAAAAGGGGGAAAACACCCTGAGGTTGACTTCGGAAATCTTGTCTGTAGATCTAGTCTCATTCTCATTTGCATTTCCTGATGTCATGAGTAGAAATACTGCCTAGGGGGATAGTATTTCTGACAGGGGATTATAGTCAAAAACCTATTACTTTGGATAATTCTCAAGCACATTTTTCCTTGTTCTTTATTCCAGCATTTTATATATACATATATGGCAAGCCTGTGGTTATAGTTAAGGAGAGGCACAAACAGAGAAAATAGACTTTATTTTGCTCACTGTTCCCACATGTGTTAGGCACACAGTAGGTGCTCAGGAAATATGCATTATTTGAATGTATAAATGAATATGTTGAACAGCCATCTTAGAATTTGGAAATATAAATTAATATTTGCTTTTCCCCTGGATTCATGTAGACCATAACAGAGCTGCTTCCTTGTATCACCTTGGGTTGACCCCTATAGTAGTGCTGCTACTGGACTGCCTTTAGGCAATGTCCTAAATCTTATTTTAGACTATGTTTCCTACTCACTCTGGTATTGAGGCTGGCAGCATCAGTGTCCTCTGGATGCTTGCTAGAAACGTAAACTATTGGGCCCCACTTTAGGCCTACTGAATCAGTACTTGTATTTAATAAGATCCACAAGTGATTCGTATGCACATTGATATTGCACAAGCACTCATTAAATGATTAGGGAGGTGGGTTAAACCATCGGAATGACTGGCATCAAATCCCAGCTTCACTGTATTCTAGAGTCTCTGGACCCATTTCAGTTCTCTGATCCTCATTTTCTTCATCTATAAAATTGGGATTATAAGTTTACATGGCAGTTTTGAGGACTGAACTATAGATTATTCTCTTTAACTAGGAAGAACTGTTGAGAAGGTTAGTACTTCCTTTCAGGAACATATGTCTATAACATGTATCATAGAGGGCATCCTCAGATCACAAAAGTTGAAAGGCTTATATGTCTTATTTGTATGAATTCCCATCATTTCCTCACTCCTACAATAATGAAGGGGATAACATAAATATAGTAACACCAGTTCAGGAACCAGAACAACTTTCCTCCCAAGCACCCATTTATAGGAAAAGACTCAGCCTCATAAAAGCACACAGGAATGTTCAAGGAGAATATTCTAACCCAGTTTTCTGAAATAGGCAAGAACTCTGGAGGGAGCTATGCTCTGTAAACCTTCCACCAAGAAAAGCCACAAAATACATGAACAGAGTGAGCACAAGCTTCAAAGTCTGAAGAATTCAGCAACTCGTTTCTATTGCTTGTGTTTCTGAGGACCTACTGATGTTGTAATGGCTACAGAGAGAAATCAGAGTTTGGTGGATTCACACATCTTGACTGTAATAATGGCTACAGTAATAGCAAACTGGGCACATAGTTTGGGAAGCCTCCTAACAAATGTTATGGAAAAGGTCTGAGAAGTACCTAATGAATGTTAGCTCTTATTTTTGAAAAATAAGAAGCCACTATAAGAAATCCAGTGTTGTAAGTGTACGAGCATGTTTGTGAGGGGAATGTTATTTACTGAATCACCCACTTTGCTCTTCATGAGCATTCACAGGAGAAACTTCTCTCAGGTTCTAGAGTCAGAGCAATTATGTTTACAGAACGATGGCATGTTTTTATCCCATGAAAGATATGAGCCCTTTTTTGTCTTGGCCGCTAGAAAGCTCAACTTGAGTAACTGGATAGGACCTTATCATATTAATTTTTATTCTTTTTATTCTCTTTGGGTTTTATTCTTCTTGAGTTTAGCTTACAGTTTGAGCCTCATTTTTTTCTTTATCCATCTTATCTATTCTAGTAACTACCAGACGTCAAGACTTACTGTAAGACTGCAGTAATTAATACAGTGAGGCATTTGCACAATGGGAGACAAATACACCGATGAAAGAGACAAGAGAGAACCTAACAGCAGTCCCAAGCAAACATACTTGATTTCTTTCAAATCTGGTACTATAGAACAGTGAAGAGAGATTGCATTTTTTTAATGGACTGCATTTTTAAATCTATCTGCTGACTCAGCTGGATTCCCATAGGGGGGAAATGTGTATATATATATATATATACATTCACTGGACCTATACTGAACCTACCTTGCACCATGCAAACAAATAAATAAATAATTTCCAGGTGCATTGCAATTTTAAACATGAAGGACAAAACAAATTATAGAAGATAATATAGGAAAATATCTTCATGAATCCAGGGCAAGGGAACATTTCTTAAAATTTTATAAAAAGCACCATCACTTATAGGAAAAGATTGATAAATTGGACCTTATGGAATTAAAAAATTCCTGTTTATCAAAAGACATAAGGGAGTAAAAAGGCAAGTCGCACAGTAGGAGAAGCTGTTTTCCTATATAAAAGCAACAAAGTGCTCAGATCTAGAATCAGCCACGAAGAAAAAGGAAGACAACTCTAGAAAAATGGAAAAATGACTTCAATTTTTTTTAAGATTTAATTTTAAGTAATCTCTGCATTCGACACAGGGCTAGAACTTACTGCCCCAAGATGAAGAGTCGCAAACTCTACTGACTAGACAGCCAGTGCCCCTAAAAAATGATTTAATTTTTTTAATGGGGGGGGAGAGTTGCAGGTAGCCAATACACATAAAAAAGTTGCTCAATTTTATTAGATATCTGAAAAATAAGTTAAACCAAAATGAGATACATTTACGTATGCTCCCAAAATGCTAAACTTTTTAAAAGACTGGCAAATTAATAAATACAAAATGGATGAAAGACCTAAATGTGAGACAGGAAACCATCAAAACCCTAGAGGAGAACACAGGCAGCAATGTCTTTGACCTCTACTGCAGCAACTGCTTACTAGACACATCTCTGGAGGCAAGGGAAACAAAAGCAAAAATGAACTACTGCGACTTCATCAGGATTAAAAGCTTCTGCTCAGTGAAGGAAACAATCAACAAAACTAAAAGGCAACCTATGGAATGGGAGAAGATATATGCAAATGACATGTCAGATAAAGGGTTAGTATTCAAAATCTATAAAGAACTTATCACACTCAGCACTCAAAAAATAAATAATCCAGTTAAGAAATGGGCAGAAGACACGAACAGACATTTTTCCAAAGGAGACATCCAAATGGCTAATCGACACATGAAAAGATGCTCAACATAACCTGTTATCAGGGAAATACAAATCAAAACCACCTCACATCTGTCAGAATGGCTAAAATTAACAAAACAGGGAATAGCAGGTGTTGGTGAGGATATGGAGAAAGGGGAACCCTCTTACACTGCTGGTGGGAATGCAAACTGATGCAGCTGCTCTGGAAAACAGTATGGAGGTTCCTTAAAAAATTAAAAACAGAACTACCCTACAACCCAGCAATTCCACTACTAGGTATTTACCCAAAAGATATAAAAATACTGATTCGAAAGGGCACATGCACCCCAATGTTTAAAGCAGCATTATCAACAATAGCCAAATTATGGAAAGAGCCAATGTCCATTGACAGATGAATGGATAAAGAAAATATGGCATATATATATATACTAAATATATACACACACAAATGGAATATTACTCAGCTATTAAAAACAATGAAATATTGCCATTTGCAACAATGGGCTTGGAGCTAGAGTGTATTATGTTAAGTGAAATAAGTCATTCAGAGAAAGACAAATACCATATGATTTCACTCACATGTGGAATTTAAGAAACAAAAAAGATGAACATAGGGGAGGGCGGAAAAAAAGAGAGAGGGAAACATACCACAATAGACTCTTAAGGATAGAGAACAAACTGAGGGTTGTTGGAGGGGAGGTGGGTGGGGGAAGGGCTAAATGGGTAATGGGTATTGAGGAGGGTGCTTGTTGTGATGGGCACAGGGTGTTATATGTAAGTGATGAACCAATCAATTCTACTCCTGAAACCAACATTACACTAAATCTTAACTAACTAAAATGAAAATAAAATAAAATAATAAAATAAAATAAAATATGCCATCAATAGCAAATGTTGTCAAGAAAGTATTGCTTGGTAAGAGACTATATTAACAAAATCACTATGGACAACAGCTGGCATTATCTTGTACAGTTGCAAATATGCATACCCAAATGCCCTGTAATTCCACTCTATGTTATGTACAACAGCTAAATGTATGCACAAATGTACCAAAAGATAGATGTAAGAATGTTCATAAATATTCATCTTTGCCTCTTGAAACAATCCTGAGTTCCTTTACCAGCCTATGTCATTTGTAAACTGTAGTATATTTATTGTATTTTATTTATTTATTTTTTTAAGATTTTATTTATTTATTGACACAGAGAGAGAGAGAGCACAAGTAGGGGGAACAGTGGCGGGAGAGGGAGAAGCAGGCTCTCCACTGACCGGGGAGCCCAATGTGGGGCTTGATCCCAGGACCCCGGGATCATGATGTGAGCCAAAGACAGACACCTAACCAACTGAGGCACCCAGGTGCCCCTATAGTATATTTATACAATAAAATATTATATAGTGATAGAAATGAATGAACAGTGACTACCTAAACAACATGGATGGGTCTCACAAACACTGCTGGCTACAAAGCCAGACTTGAAGGAATATATGTTGTATGGTTTTATCCATATGAAATTCAAAAAGGTAATATTTAATTATAGATTTACAAATAAGATAGTAGAGAGGAAGGAGAAAGTAGTAACCGGAGGAGTATATAAAGGAAAGGGCATTCTGGGGTGTTCGCAATATTCTGGACCTGGCTTAGTCATACTTCACTGAGCTGTATATTTATGTGTTTTATAGTTTTCTATATGGGTTATACCTCTTAGAAAATAAAGTATATAAATTGATACCTTAAAATATGATAAACATTTCTAGGACCTGGCACCAAAACTTCTTTATATTTGTATTTACTTTTTAAATACTTGATTCTAATTTGCTATTAGGTAACATCGGATATATATTAACAATAAATCTCAGAAATTATTTCATCTGATTCTTTAACACAAACAAAAATTTTGCTGTTATTCTCAACCTGTTTTATAAATCTCAAAAGCAAAATCTCTACGGGCTATGCTCATAACTTCCTCAAAGCCATGTGTCAACTAGCACAAGAGTAACGAATAAGCATTTCAGCTTTGGGTTTCTCTCTTAGTTTTATAAATCGGAAACTCCCAGTTTTGATAGGATGAATACCTTACTTTTTAACATTTCCCTCTCCTACCCCAACTCAGACTGGCAGCTTAAATATGCAATTTTATTCAAATGGACCAAAAGACTAGGTCCTACTGAATATAAGTAGAGGTGAGAGGTGAAAGGAGGCCTGAATTTTGAGAGTATCATTTCTGATAAGGTACATAAATAGATGTCCAGCAGTGATGGTGAAAAAAGAATGAGGCTAAAACATTGGGTAATCTGCTTCCCTGTTGATTTTAGATTTTAAAAATATAATAGTGGCTTGCTGTAATTCAACCATGTGACTGCTCCAAGTCCCCTTGTTTAAGACATGAATTGTTTTTAAAAGCTAAGATGAAGTTTTCTCCTTGATATATCAAATGGTGGTTATTAATACATTAAGACAAATTCAGAATATTAATTTCATTGAAACATTGTGTTTTCTCAAGTGATAATGAAAAACCAATACTAATTTATCAACTGTCTTTTGAGAAATTAAAGAAAAAACATGTATTTTCCCACTTTGTTTAGCTATTTCTTTTCTAATATACAAAAAAAAAAAAAAGGTTAAAAGCCATCTAGCATTTTCATTTGTAATTACATATGCATAACCACTTAACACATACTTCCCAAGTATCAGAGACTTTACAATTTCCAAATGAGTTTTTAAGTGTTATTTTTAAAGCTTCTTTTCCTGGTCTTAATTTCTTTTTCAGATATTAATGTACTTTATCACCATATCATCAGGATCGTGTATAACTATTTTTGCATTTCTAATGCATGAAAAAATTTTAAGGACATTTTAAACTGATCAAAGATGTCGATATTATGGCTTTTACCTGGATACCTTTACTGTTGTGCTGTGACTGTGGTTTTTATTCATGTGGATTTCATTTTACTTTCTCTACCTATAAATAAATATATATTTAAAAATTATTTTGAGATGGAGATATGAGAAATTCTGGTCTATTGTAGGCTGGGTGACCTTGGGCAAGTAACAGAGTTCCCCCACCTTGAATTTCTCTATCTGTAAAACACAGTTTAGAATAGCTTACAAGGATAGAATAAAGTTGAACAGCATTGCAGATATAAAATCCTTTGCATTCCTCAGGAAAAAAAAATTATGATGATCATAAATGCCTATATTTATAGCCCTTTAAAATGAATTATATTGCATTTTAACCTTGAGCCCTCTAAAATCATCCCTCTGATGTGGAGCAAGAATTCCTTCACCCCATGTTACAAGTGTGAAAACTAAGGGTTGGAGCATCCCTAAGTATGTGTAGTGTCGTTTTAATAATATTAGTAATATCATTAGTGTATCAGACTAATATTTTATAGGAAAAGTATGTGGCATTTTCAAACTACATTTTATAAACAACTTCAAAATCCTTAACTTCGCTCAAAATATTTCCATTGTTCTGGGGATAAATACTGATGTCCGAACCATCTATTATATTATAGTTGCATAGCCAGGTCTCTGCTGAGCAATCCATTAACAACTTACAGTCACCCTTACCCTCTGCTCTACATTTAAAAAGTATTTGTCCTGCTACCAATCCTATATGAAGTAATATTAACACCCCATTTTATGCATGAATTAACACTTGTGCACAATGTCACACTGACTGGTGAATACTCTTCAAACACAGGCAGTTTGCCTCTGGTGCCTCTGCCTAAAAGCATCACAGTATGATGGATTGTTGTGTGTTTCTTTGGCATTTCATAGTATCATTCAATCACCCTGTTGTTTAGATAGGGCTTGGATGTAAAGGGCCTCCAAAATTTGAATGTATCTGCCTCCAAATTATTTTTCAGCCTTTCCCTAGAAAACTAGTCATTTTATAAACATGGCCTTATGCACTTCTGTTATCATGCCTGGTCCTTTGTCAATCTCCTCATATATCCTCCAGTACTGGGGCTTGTTCACACATCTGCATTTCGTCTTGGATCTAATTTCAACCTGAATGTTCCTCCACGCACTTGTTGTGTCAGGAACACAAATTGATATTTCAAGGCTTAGTTCAAGCCACATTATCTTTGGAGGAGTTCTATTGCCCTTTCCCCAATCCAGGTAAACCTTACTATTCCTTACTCTGGGCTGCATTATAGGTTAAGTCTACTTCTCCCACTTCACCTGATATTTTTTTAAAGGAGGTTCGGTAGGCAGTAGGGATGTGGACTCTGAATTCTGACTGCATGGCTTTAAAAACTGACTCTGCCACTTAACTATTTGTGTGATACAGGGTGAGTTACTTAATTCCTCTATGACTCAATCTGCTCATTTGAAAATAACCTCATAGGGTTATTGTGAGGCTCACTGGAGTTAATTTACATAAAGAGTGTAGAACAATGCCTGCTGTATGATATGTACTATAGAAATTTTGTCAATTTCTTTCTTTCCCTTTTTTTTTTTTAATTGTGCTTAAGGTTTCAGCTGTCTGTTCTGTGAAGACAGGGAGTAGCTGTTTCTTACCTATCATTTAATCTTTAGGCCCTAGCACAGGGCTAGATGCATAAAAATAAGGTGTTTTCTGGGTGGCTGATGGATGAATAAATGAATGGTCAGTTAGGAGGCTCCAGTGTAGCTACCTTTCCCTCGGCAATAAGGGGAGAACCTTATTTGAAATGGTATCTGTGATTAAATATGAAACAGTCATAACCAAAAAGTCCTATTCATGAGTAACTTTTATCCCAAATGTTTATCTATTCATTAGTAGAGCTGTATTATTAGAAGAATCTCAAAAAAAAAAATACAGCTTAGTGAAATCATAGGTTTATTTCAAAACACCTATCTTTTTTTCTCAAGGCTGACATTTTAAACAGCAATGACAGATGCAATGTTCTCTCACACAAGTACAGAGTAATTCATTAACATACATATGAAAGGAAGAAGTCTACATTCAACCTTTACTACCAAAGTCCTTGAGAAATAAAAGAAATTCAAAGCAGCTAACAAGTGTAGCTTATAAAATTCAAACTGGTTTTATCATTCAAGAACAACAGGTTGGGAGCAGGAGCTTTTGGTAACTAGACACCTGCTGAACTTGCTTTAGGGTTGACACTGGGGGGAAGAAGGAAGAGCTTAAAATAGAACTCTACCTGACAATCTGGAATGACAGAATCTTATGTAGAAGAACTGATGGGGACTTTTGTAATCAAATAATTCAAAACATACCTTTAATAAGTCCACAGAGATGAATGTCTTGTCTGGGTAACATAGTTGGTTAAAGACAGATTTGATTTAGGAGTACATTTTATAATAGATAGTTTTGTATACATGGGCTGCATTTTAGCAGGGTTTCATGGTGGGATGAATCAGGATGAGGCAAAGTGTTACAGGCTGAGCCTAAAATAAACCCTGAGGGTGTTTCTGAATTGCTGAACATCAGGATAAAAGTTACAAACAAAAGCCATCAATTATCTAGAGGTATGTACCTACAGAGTCTTTCCCAGGGACAGGTTAGGTTCTGAAAGGCTGTTCATAGTTCATTTGTTCTCAAGGTCAAAGTGACACTATGCAATTGACTGCCAACCAGTAGGAAGCAGAGTTGCTGATACAATTTTATTTTGATGTATAGCTTTGTTCTTACTATAGAAATTCATACGAGTAGGGTTTCTGGACCTAATTTTTCTATCAATAAGTAGATCAAATATCTTATATTAAATGTTCTAGTGTCTGTCTTACTTTGGGTCCCTTAGAAGCAGAGCCTGAGGCAGATATTCAAGTGCGTATGATTTAGGGAGAGAACACTCCCATGAGAAAATGAGGGAGGGAAGCAGAAGAGAGCTGGGAAGGAGCTAACCAAGAAGGGGTTGGTCCTCAGCTGTTGTCTGGCTTCAGCCTGATCCCATAGGGAGTCGACGGCATAAATGGTAGACCAGGTGCAGCTGTGGTCATTAAAAACTGAGGATGGGCATGTTGTCCATTAAATGGGGTCTGGACAGGGTTTCAATAGCATCTACCACCAGGCTTATTGTAAAGCTAACTGTCCTGAAGATATGGCTTAATATTGAGGCAATTACTATGCCAATAGCAAATCAAATAAAAGAAAAGACGCACACAGGTTTTCTGTGGGCAGTGTTTGGGAAGGATATTATAACAAGAAAGGCATGCCCTTAAGAGTCTCAATTTTTATACTCAAGTTTCAGTTGGTTCTCTAACAATGGAACTTTAAAAAGCCCCAATCTCAGTGAGCCTCAGTCTTCTAATCCGTAAAATAGAAACAACAATAGCATCTATCTCCTATGCTAGTTGCCTGGCTGAAGAAGGTTAACATATGTCAAAGCACCTAAAAGTCTCGAAAATAAGAGAAGAAAGAACTAGTCCGGAGGAAGTTTTAAAATGTAAATGGAAAGATTTTTCTATGAGTAACTATAGCAGTTTGAAATATGTATATGCTTGGCCAAATTGAGGGAGGTAATTAAAAACAGCAAGAATTACAGCTACCATTTCCCAAATGCCTATAAATCACCGGGGCTTTGCAATCATTACCTCAGGTAATCCAGGTCATTGTCCTGTGGGTGATGCTGTCATTTCCACTGTATACATTTCATCACAGAGGCTTAGTACTGCTGAGGTAGGCTGATTTTACAACTAGATATTTGACAGAGATAGAAATTGAACTCAGATCTGTCTGTATCGAAAATCTTAGCATTCAACTACCATTGTTATCCAACCTACCTAAAGCCTTTACCAAAATGGGAATTGTTGGAAATTTATGAAGGTGTTAGTGAGGAATTCAAATTAAACTGAAGGTACAGGTCTTGCACTTCAGGAACTTTCCATTTGGCTGGAGATTAGCATTCAGACTCTACTTGCTGTGTCAAAGAACCAGAACAGATACCTAATAAGAAAAACTTACTCTTTTTCTTTTCTTTTAAGAACTATGATGCAGAAAAAAAACGCAATGGAAATGATTACTTTATTCCACTGAATTCTGATGATACTCTTTAAAAAATAGTAATAAAAGACACATAACATAAATTTACCATTTTAATCATTTTAAAGTATACAATTTAGTGGAACTGAACACATTCAGATTGTGTAATCATTACTACCATTCATCTCCAGAACTTTTCATCCTCTCAAACTAAACTCTGTATTAATTAAACACTAACTCCGGATTCTTCCCTCCACCCAGTCCCTAGCAGTCACCTCTCTGCCATCTGTCTCTATGAATTTGCCTTTCTAGTTACCTCAGATAAGTGAAATCATATAATATTTGTCTTTTTGTGTCTGGCTTATTTCATTTAGCAGGATGTTTTGAAGGTTCATACATATTGTATCAGATTTTTATTCCTTTTTAAAAGTTGGATAATATTCTATTGTATATACACACACACACAAACACACATTACATTTTCTTTATTTATGTTGATGGACATTTAGGTTGTTTCTACCTTTTAACTATTGAGAATATTACTGCTATGAATGTGGGTATACAAATACCTGTTCGAGTCCTGCCTTTAATTCTTTGAGGTATATACACAGAAGTGGAATTGCTATGTCATGTGGTAATTTCGTTAACTTTTTTTGAGGAACTGCTATACTGTCTTTCATGGTAGCTCTACCATTTTACATTCTAACCACCAATGCACAAGCATTCCAATTTTTCCACAGCCATGCAAGTATCTGTTATTTTCCAGTGTGTGTGTATGTTTGTGTGTGTGTGTGTGTGTGTGTGTGTGTGTGTGTGTTAATAACAGCCATCCTAATGGGTGTCAGGCAGTATCTTGTTATAGTTCTGATTTACATTTTCATAATGATTAGTGATTTTTTCATAGGAACGAGTGTGTTTTCATAGGAAAATTTATTCTTGATTAGGCATGTCCCTTCTACCATTTTCTCTCGTTTCTCTCTCTCTCCCTCTCTCTCTTCCCTTTCTCTCTTTAAGAATAAACATTTCTCAAATTGTCTGTAGATTTACATGTGGATACAAATGTAATTTCGTAGGATGAAACTTCAGAAAGTCTACATTACAAAATTAATATCCTATATTTTAAAATGAGATTAGAACAGAAGGATTTGCAAATAGAGGCTCCTGGACTGTAAGTCATCAACACTTTTTTGATTCATTCCTAAGATCCTTGTGTAAACCACGGAGAGCTGTATGACACTGGGTGGCAAAGATAAATCTGGAATTTTCAAGTTTTTTTAAGCTGTACTTTACTACACAGAATGAACAACCAACTTAAGTGAGTTCACAGAGTACTTATGAGACACAGGAGATGGAGGGAAATAATTCTAAATTACTAAAATGTGCTGGTTATGCTTAGGATTGGTTCAAATGAAGAGAGATAATTACACTCAAGTAAATCTCTCCCTGGACCCAGCAGGAAACACTACGGGCATATGGCACCACTACAGGTCCTGGACAGAGAGACAGGATGGTGTAGTTCTTGTTTTTGTTTCTCTAAATTTCAGACTTGGAACCTAAAATCCTTTAAGTTTGCAGAAGAAAGACCAGTTAGTGGATATAGGCCATCCTGCTTTCTGCATGAATAGTGAAAGAAATGCTGTTAGAGATCAACAATCATACACCTTAGACCCAGAAGGAACATTTTATGAAGAGACAGGAAAATCAGCAAAGACAGATTTGATTTCTCCCACTCATCCAAATAGAAACATGTAATTTCTTCTTAATTTAAACCTTTTCTTTTTTTTTTAGCAAACATATTGTAACTTGAAGAGGCTCCTAGTTATATGTAGTTTTTTTTTTTTTTTGAAGATTTATTTGTTGAGAGAGAGAGAGAGCCCACAAGTGGGAGGGGCAGAAGGAGAAGGAGAGAGAATCTCAAGCAAAGTCCATGCTGAGTGAAATGCCCAATGGGGGGCTCGATCTCATGGCTCTGAGATCATGACCACAGCCAAAACTAAGAGTTGAACGCTTAACCGACTGTGCCACTCAGGTGTCCCTAGTTACATGTATTTTTAAAACAGAAAAAGGGTGAGAAACAATAATGTAGGGAATTAAAATTTTTTTTTCTTTAAAAAAGGGATGAAGAAGAAAAGAGGAAATCTACAGTTTTGTTAATCACAGTGCATTAACTTTACATATAGGTATTCAGTTGTTGTCATGAATAGATAGAATCCATAGGTCTAGAGATACTCAAGGTAAAACAAATAATTGTGCTGTGTGAATATTCCTTTACCAGAAAGTCAAATTTATCTTATGGAATCTGATCCAAATCATGTGTATCTTCCAGGGTCATATCCTATCCAAGCAAGAGAAATAAATAATTACTGTGGCAGAATCATTCAAAAATCTCTGCAGTATTATTTATTTCTACAATATAAGTTTCTGATGAGCATTTTGTTCTTTTATTTTTCCAAATGATAATCTTACGCAAAATACAGAAATCAAGTATTGTGATTATCTTTACCCTATGTTTCAAAATAGCCACCAGCCTTTGTTCATATTCCACTTAGCTCCAAAAACTTTTGTGTTATCTTTCTATTTCCACATATACAAACACAGTCAGATAAATTTAGCAATGCATGTGTGTACATATATGTGTGTCTGTGTATGTATAACCACATACATATATATGTGTGTGTGTATACCTATATAATGCTTGTGTTTATATACATATGACTGAATACACACATGCACATAAACACACACATATTCAGAAACAAGACCATTCCCAAAATGGCCAACATAAGGGGAACTGTATATGAAGCAAGGGATTTTGGAACACAAGACTCAATTACTCAATTTTGGGAAACAGACTCAATTACTAATTTACGTATCTACTGATGAGTACAGTAGTTCTGAAAGGTAGGCTCTGGATATATATTTTATTATTAAAATTTCAAAACAATTACTTTTTCAAAGTAACAGACAGAATATACCTTTCCATGAGCACCCAAAGGATTAGCTGCTAACTCTTTGGCTTCCTGATATATCCTCTGAGGTGGGCAGGGGTGGAGGAGGGGTTGGGGAGGAAGTGTAAAGAGAGAAATTTAAAAAAAAAAAGAGAGAGAAATTCAAGGCTTCTCTTCCATCTACATCAACAGATATAATTACTTTCAATCAAGGCTATTCCTGGATTCAATATGAAACATTTCAGTCTCTGGAAACACTACATATAAAGGATATAAGAGGCAATATGTCTATTGTTCATCTGCTAATGTCCTCAAATGTCACCAAGGTAATTACTTGGATGACATTTATGTGATGCAGCTGGACATTGTTACAGTTAATATAAAGCCTGCCTTTGGCAACCACTTTATTTCCACCTACATCAAACTGTGGGTGCATAATCACTTTTCCTGGGAGAACACCCACCTCCCCCAGAAAACATCTCTACCCTCAGTTTTTTCTTCCTGTGTTCTGCACACTAATATATAATGCAAAAGAAGAAGAAAAAAAAAGAAGAAAGAAAAATAGTAATATGTCATATATCTTTTTCTTAATATTTATATCTGGAACTTTTAGAGACGTTTCTAAATATAATTTATAAAATATAATAACACTGATATTTTCTCTTTTTTTTAAAGAGGATTTTGACTATCCCCAAGAGTCTGAATTCATAAAATGCACAGTTAAAACTTTTATCGCCATAAATTAATCACTCTCAAAGAAGAGATGATTTGCAAAGCCAGATTTTTTTCCTAATATTAAAAAATATTGTATTAAAAAAACACAGGGATTAGATTTTTCCCCATAAACTCACATGCAAATTGGAGCTTTGCCTTCCGACTCAGAATCGTCCCCAGAGTGTTGGTGGCCAGGCACTGGTACATGCCAATATCTTGATCTGTACGGGGGCTACTGATTGCCAAATTGCCTCCATCCAACCTGTAGTGATAACTCATGGTAAAATCTATATCTGTGCCATTTTGCTTCCACCTTCAAGGGAAAAAAAATCAAATTATGTTATAACATACAAAGTTGAACACTCCTAGTCTTAAACAACATGCAGTTGTAACTGCTTGGACCATTTACGCGTGTATGTATGTATGTATGTACGTATGTATTTGCTAGGATCATTTAAAACAACAACAATAACAACAAACAACAAACATGATTACACGTGGAGACAATCTTTCAGTTTCAGGAGCTCAGTGATATTAATAACTAGGTTATTTGAAAGATCTTCTACTCTATGAATCACAAACAGTTACCCAAATGTGTACAAAGAGGCAACACAACTCTTGACATGAGAAATAAAACTGAGACGTTCAGTCAATAATACTGGCCATTCTATTCCTTTAGCGACTTTTCAAATAACATATACCATAACTGAACCCCCACAACTGATACTAAAAAAATTGGACATTGAAAATGATTTAGAGATAGAAATCCAAAAAGGATAGATTACAAATGGCATAAAGAAAGCCAGCAAAGATTTTCCAATGCCAATTTGAGGCTGATATCAAAACAATAATAACCTGCCTACTTTAGAACATGATTGTTTCTGTTAGTCTCTTACTTGGAAAATTAATCATGCTGAATGTGTTTCAACAGTACTTAGAAATGCCAACCTAAAATTATACTTTAACAAAACAAATGTAATTTGGGAGGTTTTTATTTTGGGAAGCAAAAAGTCTCTTGGCTTACCTATTAGTCAACAATCCTTTAGTACATGAATTAAGTAGAAGGGCCTTACAGTTATATTTATTTTCAAAGAACTGTAAGATGTTTTAGAAAATTACATTTGGCCATTTTAAGATGAATTAATACCCAGTAATTATCTCTAACCAAACCTACTTCCCCCACCTTTCGCCCCCTAACTTTTAGAAAAACAAACGAATGACTTTACCCTATGGAACATAGCTAATTTCCAAACCATGTTATTTTCAGAATCTTGCTACAATTTTCCCTTTCATGCTAAGATCATATTAAAAAAATTTTGATGAGGGTGGCTAACTATAAGAAAGAAATTACATTTTATAGTATTGTTCCAAACATCATTGATTTCTTTAGGAACATTGTGAAAAATCCAGTGTAGAGAGTATGGCAAATGTCTACCATAGTAGAAAAGAAATACAAACTTAGGTACTTCTCCACCCTACTGAAGATGAGAAGTGATTGACCAAATACCAAATCAGTCAGAGGTTTTCAATCAATTTTAAAATTATTTAGCCAATTCTGGTGTACCTCAATTTCCTTCTAATAAAGAGAATTTGAAAGACAACAGCCAAAACCAGTGTATTTCATTTGCCTGAACTTTGTCAAATTTTTTTTTTCTAGAGAAATATGTACAGTTGTTTGCTCTCAATGTTAGGAGGAAAAAAAAATAGAATTTCTTTTTTTTTTTTTTTAAGGCCTATCCCAAGACTCTAATATTCTTCTCCCAGCTCTATAATACTGTCTTTCACAATTTGCTTACAGGGCATGATCTTTGGACCTCCATGTTCCCTTTCATTTTCGAAGCAAAGGATATACCACACTTAGTTTGCCAGCTCTCTTTAATTTTGGAATCAATCGCTGAAATAACTGCTGTCATCATTACATGCTCCTAATTAAGCCTGGTAATTGTTTTTCAACACAAATTCAAAGTTGTTGGCTTAGCTGCAGCAAATGAATTTTTCACAGTATCCCCATAATCATTTTAATCACTATGGTACAATGATTATTAAACTGTGCATATAGATCAGGGGTTCAGCTCCTGGTGTGGGCTTTCTCCTAATTAATATGTTTAAATCAATGGAGAAATAGTATTAATGATTTCAAGTGATTGTCATAAACACATTACTGATAGGATTGCATACCCAGGAGAATTTTTGTACAATGCAAAGTAGGAAATATGTTTTAAATGATTATTTTCAGCATCTGCATTAATATCATATTAATTCCAGGAGACATAATGAATTTGAACTAAAATCTTGACCTTTTTCTGGAGAACATCCTTCAATATTAAGTAGTTAAGCCCTGTATCAAGAATATAATGGCTGGGGGCTATGTTTGTTGTCCCTAGATAATACGTGTGTGCTTGTGTGTGTGTGTTTGTGTGTCTGTGTGTGTATTTCAGAACTAGGCCTTGTTTTAGAATTACACTGAGTGCTTGTTAAAACTGCTTATTTCTGAGCCTATCCCTAGACTTATGAAGGAGAACTCCAAAAATCTAAATTTGTAACAGTTTCTCTGGGTGATTTTAATGTGCACTAAATTTGACACCACTGACTTTGTGGAAAGTGTCCTCAGCCTAGCTTTGACATTCCCTTCCTGTGTATCTCTAGATGAGTCATCTAATTTCTCCAGAAGTCATATCCATCGATTATAAAACTTGCACAATAATGTATATCCTGCCCTATCCCATGGGGTTGTTAAGAAGATGACGTGAGAAAATGAATGAAAAGAATAGAAGGGCAGAATGACTACTATTATGATTTTTACTCAAAGACACCTCAACCTTCTCGGATTAAGAATATCTTCACGACTAAGGTAGAGCAGACTAAATTAGAAAAAGGAACTTCCTGTGGTGATCAGGTCAAGAGGAGATCTGTCAGAAATCCTCAATGACATCCAAAGACCTTCTTCTGATAGAGTGTATCTGGCATAGAAATCATTTATGTGTGTGTTGTTTCATTTTCCCAAATAAAATAAATATTCTGAGCTGGAAATATGTTCATTACTATCTGATTATCTTAGACTTTTAAGTGTAAACAGTCTCACCCAAGTACCAACTTTGGGTAACCCATTTTCCTCCCCTTCACAAAGCTTCCTCTTTAATTCTCACATGTTACCTGGTCTTTAAAAAAATTAAGAGTGATCCTTTCCATGGAAAAGATTTGTTCACACTTGCACTGTTTGTGAATGTGTTCACTCCAATGGAAGTGACTGGAAGACAAGTTGCTTTTAAACTATTTCTAAAGTTATGCTTTAGATATTGCTTATTTTCCCCCATGAGATTTCTTTTCCTAAAGAGAAATTACTAAAAGATGGAAAATATGGGGTGGAAGGAATAGGGTAACTGGGTGGTGGACATTAAGGAGGGCATGTGATATAACAAGCACTGGGTATTATATAAGATTGATGAATCACAGACCTGTACCTCTGAAACAAATAATACATTATAGGTTAATTAAAAAATAAAATAAAATAAAATAATAAAATAAAATAAAAATAAACTCCATGAGGGCAGGAAAAAAAAAATAAAAACAAAGTAAAGTGAAAAATAAAAGGCCTATGGATCTCTGGCAGGCAGCAGCAGACTGTTCATTTTATCCAGTTAACCACTGATCACCTTCTCTCACTTACTTGAACTGATGCTTTGATTCTGATTCTGCTTTTGTCCTCTTCTGTGAGGCTGTGAAACTTAGTATTGAGGTCTGGTTTTTCCAGCCACACAATCTTCCTTGCTATTTTTTTAGACATTGTGATAACCTAATTTAAAAATCAATTTGGGGACGCCTGGGTGGCTCAGTCAGTTAAATGTCTGCCTTCGGCTCAAGTCATGATCCCAGTTTAAAAATCAATATTAACAAGCCAACTAGAAAAAAATATGTATGAACCAATCTGGGAAGGCCGAATACTAGAGAATATTGGATAATATTAATGAATTATTGATAAATTTTTAGGTATGATAGTGATATTGTAGTATGTCAAGGAAAAGTGTTCTTAACTTTGGAAATATATACTCAATATATAAAAAAAAAAAAAAAGAAGGAAAACATGTCTTAAAATCAACCACACCCTCACTTTATGGATAAGGAAGCTTATACCAGGAGAGAAAAATGATTGTTCCAAGATCACACATTAAATATCAGAGCTGTGACTAGAAATGATAACTCTTCATTCTAATCAAGGGCTCTTTCACATGACTTCACAGTATATTCAAATGATCTCAAATAATGTTAGAATGTCTACCATAAAGATTTTCCCTCTATTACACATATGCG
The DNA here is from genome assembly GCF_017311325.1 of Ursus maritimus. Lineage (NCBI taxonomy): Eukaryota > Metazoa > Chordata > Mammalia > Carnivora > Ursidae > Ursus > Ursus maritimus. The sequence continues at coordinate 15,913,214 of NW_024423786.1, forward strand.
CACGCACGCACACACACATCTAAGTTTATGAATGAGTCTTTTTAATAAAATTTTAGTTAGGGTCATATTAAAACTAAAATTCCACATTTTTTTGCTAACGTTCATTATCTGAAATATCTCTGCCCTTTGCTTTATTATCATGGAAATTGGGTCTAAGTCTGATGTTTAAGCATTAAAAACAGCCCTTTTTTCACTCTCTTTCCAAAGTCTCTTGCCTATGAGTATTTTATACTATAATATTAGAGACGAGCTAAACCAGGTTAAGGGGATTGAAAATAAGAAGCTAAATTACCTGTCTTCAGCCTACTTATTTATAAGTCTCTTAGAAAGAGAAGCCTTTAACAACAGTGAAATTTGTAGTCTCTTCATTCAGAATATTTCCTCCTAAGTAAAAACTAATGAGCAAATTATCATGAGAACCACTAACTTACATCTTTCTGCCTGTTACAAGCCAATTATATAACTATATGACTGACTGATGATTTATCTGATCTATATTTAGCAAATGTTTCTTATTTCACAGGAATTTATATGTATTTTTTCCTCTTCTCTAATAAACCTACCAATGGTAATGATCAATCAAATTAGCTCTCAGAAATAAAATTACAACTTTAAGTATCAGGTAAGTGTGAAAAATGCATTAATCAGATTTTCATATATTTAACCATATGTTAAATCAAATAAGACCAACTACTGTTTAAGGAAAACAAACAAACATACAAACCCTGAATTGAGAGAATCAATTTATAAAGTAAATGATCTTCACCTAACAGATGGGCTTCATCCGTTTGGGTATGTTAAAGACAGGGAAGCTTTAGGAAGTAATGAGAAGACAGAGCTTTTCAGTTCTTTTGTTGTTAAAAAAAAAAATGCTGAAGTAGCCCAACAAAATACAAGGTGAGAGTTGCCTCTAACTTTGTGCATTTAAACCACTTATTAAATTAAAATAATCTAGACATTTTAAGATCAAAGTAATTATACATATAAATTTCTAATGCAACATTAAAAAGTAGGCCAAACCAGTTTATTTTGCCAAAATGGACTGAAATTGTTACTTTTCATGTGTGTTGATTCAATTTCACTGCTAAAAATTAAGACACATAAAACACACTTTTAGAACACAAAGCTACAAGAGTCATTTTAATATTTATTGTCTTTTCTGATAGTCACATTGTATATTCAGTTCTTACCAATAAAATGTCCTTATTATCTACACAAGCATGGTATATACATGTATGTATTTTTAAATTTGTGAATTCCACTCACAATGTGGATCAAATTCTGCCTTTTTTTTTTAGAGCAAGAGAGCGAGAGTGCGCGTGCACACACTTGCACGCTTGAGAGTCGGGGAGGGGCAGAGGGGGAGGGAAGGAGAATCTTAAGCAGTCTCCACTCTCAGCATGGAGGCCCATGCGGGGTTGGATCTCATGACCCTGAGATCATGACCTAAGCAAATCAAGAGTCCAACACTTCACCGACTTGAGCCACCCAGGCGTCCCTCTGCTTTTATTGTAACCTTGTAAGAACAGAAACATTACTGACTCTTCTTTCCTATTATTCAACAGGTAATAATGTGAGGAACAAACACAATTTTTTTCTACTTGCCCAGTAAAAAAATTCTTTTTCTGCCTTACAGGGTACATAGCGGTCTTCAACATGTGTTTCTGAAATCAGTGCTTTTTGGGCAATGGGCTACGCCAGTGGAGTCACAGAAATTGATCTGATAAAATAAAAAGTCTGCATCTTGTTTAAAATTGTTTAGGGGAACATTTTCACAGTCATTGTATATGGGGCAACTGAGCCTGTAGCCCCAAATAGGGGGAAGCAGGCAGCTTCTACTTTAGTCTTTCAAATTGAGGAAGTAAATCTTTTCCTTTCTTTGCTTTTCCTGTCCTTTCTCTTTCTTTGTTTTCTTCCTGTCTTCCTGTGCTACCTTCTACCTGTCTTTCTATTTATTCCTTTCTTCTCTCCCTCCATCTTTCCTTTCCATTTTTTTTTCTTTTCCTTTCCTTTCTTCCTTTTTCTTCTTTCTTTCTTTTTTTTTCCCCCTCTCAATTCTAGCCACAACATGGCACTGCATGGCACCAATCTCAAGAATAACTCTTCTAAGTCAATCTAATGACTAAAACAGAGTCCTAACAGTGCTTCCTGGTCTGGGGGTAGGGTAGTTATCACCTGGAAAGTAGCATGAAGGAGCACTTGAGATACTGAAAATGTATGTATCTTTATTTGAGTGGTGGGCACCCAGCTGTATACCTATGTAAAAAATCACTGAGCTGCACCCTTCAAATTCAGTAAGTCTAAGCAATTTATTGTATGTATGTTTTACATTCAAGACAAAGAAAAAAACAGTGTGGTGCCCAAAGGTAGGACTTTACCTGTAATGGGGTGAAGGGTAACCACTGGCAGCACAATTCAGGATGATTTCAGATTTTGATAAATCCAAAGGAAAAATAACATCTTGTGGCTCCTGGGTAAAAATAGGACGACTCAAAAGACCAGCACCTGAAAACAGAAGAGTAACACCATGTGAAAACATTTGACCCTGGTTTGAATGCCGCTCTGTATTGCATATCAAGTCAATATACTTTTTTTTTAACTTTTATTTTGAAACAATCTCAAATACATAGAAAATCTTATAAGAATGGTACAAAGAAATATTTTTTTTCTGAACCATTTAGAATAATTGTGCAAACCAATGCTACAGCATCCCCAAAACCTTTTGTATTTCCTAAAAAGGACATTCTTGTAGCACAGTAAAACAATCAAATTAAAAAAAAAACATTGACTGAGTACTAGTATCTAATCCTCAGGCCCCATTTCAACATTTTCCTAATAAAACCTTTTATAGCAAAAAGATCCAGTCAAGAATCACAGATTTCATTTAATTGTATCTTTTTTGTCTTCTTCAATGTGGAATAGTTCCCTACTCTTTCCTTGATTTTTCTGACTTTGACATCACTAAAGATTACAAGGCAGTAATTTGGTAAAGTTTCACTCAATTTGGCTTGTCTGAGCAGTCAGCTACCAAGGACAGGGCAGTGGCCCTGGTAGGAGCTGTATGCTGAGGATACAGGTAATAAAAAGGGTCTATAAAGACTTTAAAAAACAATAATAAAACCAGTGAAAATTGGCTCCTATTTTTAAAAATTATCACCTTGAAAAAGACTCCTCCTCCACCAGCCAGAGTACACTGATCACACTGTCTTACCCTTTGTCCCTCCATTCCCCTCCCCAGCTGGGTGCACCTTAGCGTCTGCTATTTCAGTAGTATTAGATTCAAGAATACGGTGTGCTTTATACAGTGTCCTATCAGGTGGTTCAGGACTTATATTTGCTCCAAAACTGCTAAAGTTAACTTTGGTCACTGATTAAGGTACTGCCTGCCAGACCTCACTATAAAGTTATTTTTTTCTCTCTCTCTCTTTTTAAAAAATATTTTATTTATTCATCTGAGAGAGAGAGAGAGAGAGAGAGAGAGCACAAGCAGGGGAGAAGGGCAGAGGGAGAGGGCCAAGCAGACTCCCTGCTGAGCAGACAGCCTGACACAGGGCTTGAATCCAGGGCCGCAAGATCATGACCAGAGCTGAAGGCAGACACTTAACCATCCAAGCCACCCAGGTGTCCACTTTTTTCCTCTTCATAATTAGTAAGTATTTTGTGTTTAGGGATTTGGAGACAATGCAAATATACTGTTTTTCATCAAACATTTAAGTGTTTTAATAATGTATTTCTATCAAAATGATCTACTGTATCAGTGTGAATCCATGATTTCTTATTTTATTAAACAAGTTATAATCCATTAATATCATTTTGATGACCAAATTGTCAATGATTTGGCCAGCAGGAGCCCATTTCATGTGGTCTGTCTTTTTGACATGTGCCTATCATTCTTTGAACTCTTCCTTACTTTGTAGTACAAGAAAGTGTTCCAGAATTATCTTGTGTTTCTCCAACCTGGCCATGGAAATAGTCTCCCCCCTCAACCAAAGAAAACCTGGATTCTTTTATTAGAAAATGGTATTTAGAAACCATGATCTGGATGCTAAGTGTACTCAATGTTATTGAGCTGTTCTTGTTCTGAGGCCTTCTCACTCAGCATGTGTGTATATGTACAGACATATTTATGTATTTGTTCAATTCCCCTGTATATCACTAATCTCCAATTACTGCCACCACCTTCTTTTTGTAAAGATCCTCTTCACCCTACACAGGTTCTCTCATGTGCTCCCAAGTTTACTCCCACACCTGCCCTGAAACCACTTATTGGGCTGTTCCCTCCCTTCTCACCTCACTCAGGTTCGGACCTTGTGCAGTGTGCCCCTCCTTTGTGGATTCTCTTTCATTCCACTTGACCTCTGACACAGTGTGCACAGTCATACTCCATGGTGCATAATTTTCTCTCATCCTGCAGATATAACAATGCATACTGGAACACCCCTTCTCTGTGGAGACTGTCCTGCTTGGTTCCCACACCAGAATCCAGGTTTCCACCATCATCACCCTCTCCTAGCAATGGAACCTTCCTGAGCGTTCTCAGACTCTGATATCCTGGGTGAGACTATACCACTGTAGGTATCCTTATCACCTTTATTGAGCTCTGCCACTTAGCCACTGAACCACCACTGCCCTACCATTTACCCTGCAAGGATACCTTTCTCATCTCTCTCAGGCTCTACGACCTTATGCTGGGATGCTGTAACTCTCATCTTCCACATTCATGTGGATGCATACCTTACTTAGCTCCCTTCATGGCCATTTACAATGAATTGTTAAGGAAAAAGAGAAGGGAAAGAGGAGGATGAAGAGTTCAATTCTCATGTTTGAGATGAAATGCTGTTTTGTTGTTGTTGTTTTTTTAAGTTGAAATGAATAACATAAAGCATAAATCTCATCATATTAAGACTTAATTTTAGCACACCCAGTCCAGAACTCTAATAGTTATACTTGAGAGACATGTAAGAGCATGGTCATCTCCTCTACTTACCATAGTTCTACATCTCAAAGTTGGTAAGTCTTTTGTAGACCATTCAGGCCAGACTTTTGGTATGGAAAGACAACAGAGCTAGTGGTTGAGAGTATGTGCTCCTGTAGGATGCCTGCGTGGTTCAGTCAGTTAAGTAGGTATCTGACTCTTGATTTCAGCTCAGGTCATGATCTTGGGGTCCTGGGATCAAGCCCTACATCAGGCTTCGCTCTGCAGGGAAAGAATCCTGCTTGAGGATTCTTTCTCTCTCCCTCTTCCTCTGCCCCTCCCCCCAAATAAAAAAAAATCTTAAAAAAGAGAGAGAGAGTACGTGCCCCTGAATCAAATGGGCCTTAGTGGGTTTGAATAATTTTCAGTATCTTCGTTGGTAAAATAGACATATATATATCAAATGATTGTTTTGAGATTTAATGATATACTGCTTATAAAGTCCATCATATTGTTCCTGGTACAAGTAAATATGTGGTCACCATATCACAACAATCACCACCACCGTTGTCAAGGAAACTGAAACCCAGGAGATTGGATCATCTTTTTTCCAAATTCACCATCTGCTTTAAAAGACAGCAAGAAATTAAACTTGGGTATCCTGATTCTTTCTTCATTGTTTTCATTATCCATTCAGATCTACTTCCTTCCCATTAGTATTCCAAAATATTTGCACCCAGGTAAAATAAATTATTTTGTTGACTTTATTTTCAATTATAATTTCAGCATACTCCATTAATAACCTAGAAGTGGAGACAGGTTTTAATTCTAGCCTAATCAGTTACTAGCTACAGAATGATGGACAATTTGCTTAACTCTCAGCTGTAAAACAGCAATACTTAGTCTTATGTGTTTGTGTGGCTGTAAAAGCTAGTTGAGAAAGAGTGGACTGGGGATGCAATACAGGCTTTTTTTACTCCAACAGCTAATGAAATGGCAAGAAATTATAACGCAAATAAACAACAAGTAAACAACAGAAATGAACAATGTGTGAGCAAGAAAAGGGACAAATCCCAATGCTGCTGACTTTAATCAAAACAAACAAAGAAGCAAACAACAACAACAACAACAAAAACAATGGTGCAGCAAGAAGAGTTTGCCCTGTTCAGAGAAGTGAATTTTGGACTCCTTATTCTCATTCTTACCTCCAGTGAGATTTCCTGGTGAAATGACAAAATGTTGAGAACTCTCATAACAACCTCCAGTCCTGAAGTTAAGCACATTTGTATATACATAATGTATTTTAGGCTTTTTCCTCTTCAGCCAGAAGAGGAATGACAGAGTGTATGGTGACCAGAGAGTGGAGCAGAGAAGTGTGAAGAGTAAAGCTGATTGTATTTTACAGACTAATAGTTTCATGCCTATACGCTCACTTGGTAAAACTTCTAGAGTCCAACTCTGATAAACAATACATCTCCCTAGTGAAGTATACCCATGACTCCTCCACCAATAATTTTGCTACACACCACTTATAAATAAATAATAAATAAATAAAAACCTTCAAATATAGAGAAGTACCCAAGTCTCCCAATAAAGACTGAACTTCCTCAATCCCATCATTCTCTGAAGTTATAAAAGGTGGGTACTTGTGATGTATCCAGCTTCCAAACAGGAGCTAAGGGGGAGAAAAAAAAAAGTCCCTGATATGATGAGACAAAAGTTAAGAAATATCCCTCCCTAAAGTAATACATGAATTGTCTGCACACATTTCCTTAAGTATGAGCAAATGAAAAGAAATGGAAGAGTAACTATGCAAATATGCTGCAACAATAAAAGTAAAAAACATAGCATGCCAAAGATAGACAGAATACCAATCTAGGAAATTTCTCAAATTTATTTCATGCTATAGAGTAAGAAAATGAATTCAGAAAAAGCTAACATAACTCAATGGCAATGAAAAAACAAGCAATAGAATCAGATAAATCAGAAGGTTGCAAATGTAGGGAAGGATACAAATCACAAACCAAGCAGCATCACTAAAGAACTAACAAATCAATTAGAATAGGTAAGAAACTAAACAGATACCTGCTGAAGTCAAATTATTGACATAAAGGACATTTTGAGGTAACTGTAATCAATGAAGTTGAAAAAGCACAGGTAAAAAGCAACTGAAAAATAGACAATGAACAAGAAAGATACAGATGAACAAACATAAAATCTTTGATGTCATTGAGATAGAGAATAAAACAAACATATCAGCAGCAGATATCATAACAAAAATTTCCCATGTATTTAAAGAATATATCATGTTCCTAGGGACATTTAAGAGAAAGCACTTAATACCAAGGCATGTGTTATTTAAGTTAAGAAAAGTTTAACAAGACCAGGCTGAAACACGATATCATCTAAAAGAGTGAAAGAAAATATTAAATTAATCTATATCTTAAAATGATAGCCTTGTATACCAGAGGACAGTGGGGAAGAAAGTCTGCAATATTCTGAATAAAAGGGTGACAGGTCTATTATCACCCACCAAGTTATCTTCCAAGTATAATGGCATTCAAAATTCTTTATCATTAAAAAAAAAAAAAAAACCTTCAGGGACTGTAACATAAATGACTATTCTTAAAGAAATGACTTAACAATGAAATCCATCCAATTAAAAACAAACCGATATATAAATCTTAAGAAAGAAGGAGGAATAGGAGGCACTTCGAATATATATAAATATAAAACTAATACTTAAAACCCATGCTATTTTTACTTATAGAACAGAATATGAAATCTATAAACTTGGATAATGTAAATATAATAATATAAATAGAAAAATGAAAGGTCATAAAGGAATATAGATAGAAATGTGTGAGTGATGGGGCGCCTGGGTGGCTCAGTTGGTTAAGCCTCTAACTTTTGATTTCAGCTCAGGTCATGATCTCAGGGTCCTGGGATTAAGCCCTGAGTGTGGCTTTTCACTAAGCAGGGAGTCTCTGAAGAATTTCTCTCTCCCTCTTCCTCTGCCCCTCCCCCTTGCTCTCAATCTCTCTCTCTCTCTCTGTTTCTAAAATAAATAAATCTTAAAAAAAAATGTGTGAGTGCTAATATCATCTTTTATTGCAAAGAGTCAAATGATGAAAAAAATTATATATTTATATACAATTTTTAAAAGCATAAACACTCTAACCTCTTACATATTATTTAGTACATTTTAGAGAAATCTTCTAGAAAAATAAAAAATGTATATCTTTGTTGACTCATAATTTATTAGAAGTTCAAAATTCTCTTCATTTTTACTTTACCTTTCTTTTACTTCATTCTCTTCATTTTATTTTTACTTTTGTTAAACTAAAATAAAATTTAATCCTCATGTTATAAGTAGTATCTATAATACGATCCCATTTTTATAAAAGCATTGTTCTATGCATTTATCTATCTACATATTAACCTATATCGTCTGTATTTAGATGCTACAGAAAGATGGCTACAATTTTATCAAATTTTAATAATTTTTATTTTGGGGGAGAGTTTTATTTGAGATAAAGGTTTTCATTTTGCTTGCATAATTTTTCATGGTTTGAATGTTTAAAATGAACATGGAATACACCAAAGAAAATACAGTTGACTCTTGAACAACATGGGTTTGAACTGCACAATCTACTTATATATAGATTATTTATAGTACAGTACTGTAAATGTATTTTCTGTTTCCTATGGTTTTTCTTAATAACATTTTATTTTTTTTTTAATTTTTAAAAATATTTATTTATTTGAGAGAGAGAGAGAGAGAGAGACAGCACGAAGTGGGGTGGGGGGCAGAAGGAGAAGCAGATTCCCTGCCAAGCAGGGAGCCTGATGTGGGACTCAAACTCTGGGATCATGGCCTGAGCTGAAGGCAGACACTTAACCGGCTGAGCCACCCAGGCGCCCTAATAACATTTTATTTTCCCTAACTTACTTTGTTATAAGAATACAGTATATAACACATATAACAGACAAAATATGTGTTAACTCTTATGTTATCAGTAAGTCTTCTGGGCAACAGTAGGCTACCGGCAGTTAAGTTTTTAGCGAATCAAAATTATACATGAATTTTCAAGTGCACAGGGGGTTGGCAACCCTAACACCCATATTGTTCAAACATCAACTGTAACAGATTTTCTTTTTAAATGAAGGAAAGAAACTGAAAACAAATAAGTTGAGGTGGTAATCTAATTTTTGGTGGTGGAATATAAATGGCTTTTCTGTTCTTTTTGTAGAAATTTCCAACAACACTCCTGCCCCCCCCAAGAAACCTGCCTGAAATAATGCATATTAACTACCTAGCATAGTGCCATGCACAAAAGAGGCAGACAAGAAATGTTCATTTATTTACCTTCCTTTACCTTCACTCCAAGAAAAGTGCTGTTCAAATTTCATATAATCCAAATTTGGGGTATAACTTGATTTAATAATACCTTATATTTGGGAGAGTGATTTGTGGTTTTCAAAGGACCTTTATACATACCAATTAACAAATTAAATCCCTGCGATACCTTTTGTGAGACACATTTTCATTCCCATTTGGTAGATTAAGAACAAGGCATTTTCTAACAAACTGTGGATTATTTTGGAAGACACAAAAGCTTGTCTTAGTGAATTATCATCAGTTGGTATTTTATTTATTCATTTATATTTGTTATGATCAATATTTGAAGAGCTTGAGTTCATACCAGTGAAAGGTCTAGCTTGTCAACTAATTGTTCTCTTTTAGTAAATTTTCAGGTTTTTTTTTTCACACTGTAATGGAATGATTAAATAATAGCACACTTTTGTTGTTTTGTTTATACTGTCAGAAAGCAAAGACAACATTGGTTTTCTGTACAACAGCTAAAACTGTGACAATATGATATGAAAACCAAGAAATCAAAATGCTTTTTCAAGTACTTTCACTTTAAGAAGGTACTAGAGGTTAGGAACAGTGTTGACGATAACTAAATAATTGTATTGATAATACCTACTATTATAAAATCACCTATGATTATAATGCTACTCTATAAAATTGTTTTACTTGACAGTAAAGCAAGAACTCTGCAGTAAAGGTACACTGAAAAATAAATACTTTTAAATGGTAATTAAAAGAAAACCATACAGTTATTGAAAATTAACATAAGTTTCCATCCCAGTTTTCTTCCTCTTTCATCTTCCATGGAATTAAAAAATATATATCCTATGATCTAATACTGGATTAAATCTACCAGTGTCTGAAGTTCATTGTCATCCCCCTGAATACTGAGAACATTTAATTGTTTTTAAAGCAGTAACATTTTGGCTTCTGTGAACAGTTCCACGAAACTCTTCTTGGAAAATCAGTTCTTAATCCATGTCAAGAGTCATGTCAGCTTTTATAGCAAAAAGTCAATTTTTTTATAGCAAAACATCCTGTTTGATTTACTTTACCCTTCTGGCCATGGTTGACTGGACCAAAGGTGAATATGACCTGCTGGGGTGCTATGTTTCTCTCTCTGCGAATAATACTAGGACATGGTAGTCATTGATTGTTACTTGAATAGTAGAGCAATCCATTTTTTCCATAAAACTCATGAATAGTTAGAGAATGCTAGTCTATATAAAGACATACTGAGACAGAAAGACAAGTAGTAGAATGATGGAGAGAGAATAATTGAAATAAAGCCACTCTTTAGTGGCTTTATTCTCTGAGCTTTTTGATCTTTCGTTGCAGTTTTCAGTGAGACCAGCCTCTGGGTTCTGTGCGCCATCAACTCTACTAATTTCTGTTTCTTGCAAAGAGACTTTAGAAATGCAGATTCAAAACAATAAGCAATAGAATGAAACCACTGTTGTGCTGCTTTTTCTCTCTCTAGAACTATGAAAGCACAAATAACCTGGGCAGTCAAACATTTGTTTTCAGGAGAAATTATTAGGGGCAAATTCAAGCACATGAGAAGCCTCGTATCTAAATGAACAAAGAATTTAAAAATGTATCATCCATGGTTTTACTTGAATCTCATTGTTTGGACTTGGGCAAATTTTAGGTTTCACAGAGGGACAAGACTAGATATCTCCAGGTCAAAGCCGGATAGAAAGTTCCTGGGAGGGGCGCCTGGGTAGCGCAGTCGTTAAAGCGTCTGCCTTCGGCTCAGGGCGTGATCCCGGCGTTATGGGATCGAGTCCCACATCGGGCTCCTCCACTGTGAGCCTGCTTCTTCTTCTCCCACTCCCCCTGCTGTGTTCCCTCTCTCTCTGGCTGTCTCTCTGTCACATAAATAAATAAAATCTTTAAAAAAAAAAAAAAAAAAGAAAGTTCCTGGGATCTTTGTGTCACAGTCCTATCCCTCCCAATATAGTTCCCTACCCAGGCTCCTGGCACTCCCTAAACATCCTCTACTGCAGAAGTTCAATTTCTAAAATCATTTTTGGGGCACCTGGGTGGCTTAGTCAGTTAAGTGCTGATTCTTGATTTTGGGTCAGGTCACGCTCTCAAGGTCATGAGATCCAGCTCCATGATGGGGCTGCATGAGATTCTCTCCCTCCCCCTCTGCCTCCTCTCTCCTGCTCATGCACGGGTGCCCTCTCTCTCTTTCTCTCAAATAAATAAATAAATAAATAATAAATAAAATCTTAAAAAAATTTTTCCAATTCACTAAAATTAGAACAACACAAAAAATAAGTAAAGTTTGATGACTTCACTTCGTTTTACTGAAGAGAAAAATAAAACCAGGGCACATGACCAATGTGATTACACAAGGCTCAGCTCTTAGAATGGTCCTGAATTTCTGGTTTTATGTTCTGAAGCACTGCCTTAACATTCTTGATACTGTTAGCCATAAATCTGAGTTTAGTAAGTGAAGCCTGAAGAGTCTGGTGAGCACTGAGTGCTTGGCGCCTTGGCTAACACTTGGTGCCTCCTCCCACCACTACCAGGCCTGCCTCCCCAGAACCCTACATTTTCAGATTGCACCATGCCCTGCCAGTTATGTAGCTGGTCCTGACTAAAGCTTACAGAAGTTAAATGAGTGCTCAAGGTCACATTGTTAGTGAAATTCCAGAGCTAGTATGCAAATCTGGGTTTGACTCAAAGTCCGGGGTTGCACATACTACAGTACAACCACTGGAGTTCTGCATATTTTCAGGACTAAAAGAGGCTCTGTCTTCTCTGGCTTTGTTTTCTTTCTAAGCCTCTTTGTTAGTTTCCAAACCACACTCTTAAGCCTGTTTAACCTAACTTAAGACTACGGTCAATTATGTCTTCTCAGGAATTTAGGTTCGGAGGGAAAAAGCATTAAGGATGCTCAGAAATTTGCTGTTTTTCAAAATAAAGGAAAAAAGAAAGGTGGTTTTATAGCTAAAAAATACATATTATTCACACTTGCAGATGTTCATTTTCATAAGTCTTTGGGGCTCATAGGTTTAGCTGTCCAATAAACAGATATACTGTTGTGCCTGTATAGTGAGGGCTGGGTTGGAGAAACCGAGTTTTGGAAACACTGGCCTTTAAATTCTAATTAAAGAGAACCTTGTTCTAGCAATGGTTTGATGGTAATTATTCTACAAATATATTTTAATTAGTTCAAAGGTGTAGGTTCCCATGTTTACTGCAGCATTATTTACACCAGACATGGAAACAACCTAAGTGTCCATCAGTGAATGAATGGATAAAAAACAATGTGGTATATACATAAATGGAATATTATTCAGCCATAAAGAAAAAGGAAATACTGTAGTTTGTGACAACATGGATAAACCTTAAGATCATTATGCTAAGTGAAATAAGCCAGACAAAGACAAATGCTGTATGATCTCACTTATATGTGGAATCTTGAAAGAAAGAACTCATAGAAACAGAAAAAGTGGGAGAAAAGGGTGGAGGTGGGGAGGAGTGAGGGGGGCAGGGAAATCAGTGAAAGTTGTCAAAGGGAACAACTTCCTGTTATAAGATAAATAAGTTTGGGGGGTATAATGTACAGCACGGTGGCTATAGTTAACAAGAGTATATTGTAGGGGTGCCTGGGTGGCTCAGTTGTTTGGGCGTCTGTCTGCCTTTGGCTTGAGTCATGATCCCAGGTCCTGGGTTCCTTGTTCAGTGTCAGGTTCCCTGCTCCATGGGGGAGCCTGCTTCCCCCTCTCCTCCCCACTTGTGCTCTCTCTTGCTATCTCTGATGCTTTCTTTGTCTCTCTCTCTCAACTAAATAAATAAAATCTTAAAATAAAACAAAAACAAGAGTATATTGTATATTTGAAATTGCTAAGAGAATAGATCTTAAAAATTCTCAACACAAAGAGAAAAAAACTGTTACTATGTGAAGTGATGAATGTGCTTACTAACTTTATGTGGTAATCATTTTACAATACATACATATATCAAATCATTACATCATAAACCTTAAACTTACACATACACAATGTTATATTAATTATATCTCAATAAGTTGGAAAAAAGGTAGTTTCAAAATAGCTTTAAATTCAAACCTTAATTAGAATCGAGCCATACTTTGAAACTGGCATTCATTTTACAATCTGGATAATCTGTGAGTCCTTATTCAAGCAAACATCAAAAATGAGGAAGAGGAGTTTAATATCTACCTGACAGTGGCCATACTTGATATTCTTTCAGGCAACAGACATTTGAGAAGACAATTCCTAATTGAGAAGCTACTTTGAACATAATAGAATCATTCTGGTTATTTTTATATCAGACACTCTAAGCAGAAAAAACTAATGGTATATACTTGGTATACAATCTGTACATGGAAACCTACAGTATTTTGGTCCAGTCAGACATTTATAGTGACCTAGTGATTCGAAGGCTGAGCATTAAGCCTACCTGGAAAGTATATGACACATCAGAAGTGGGCAGATCATAAAGTAAATCATAGTAAGAAGTGTGCATTACCACACATTTTGTATTTTGTTGATGTCTGCAGTTTAAAGCCAAACCAAAACACAATTCTACATCATTGCTTATTCACATCTTGCCAGTACACAGTAATAAAGTCTAACATAAGTAAGTTCAACCAAATTTTATTAGCTCTAATTGCTGAACCTTCTTCAGGTGTTGATAATACAAAAATAAATAAATAAATTGCACTCAAGGAACTTATAATCAAATGAGGGCAAATGGGCAATGTGGTAAGTGCCAGGGATGAAGTTGAACTTGTACATGAATTATCTTACTTTATCCTTACAAGAACTCTGACAGGTAAATACCAATTTATGCGTAAAGAAATTGAGGTTTAGAGGATTCAGGTAACTTTGTAAATACTGGACAGTTAGAGACTGGTTGGAATCGAATTTTGAATCTAGGAAATCTGACTCCAGAACACACACTCTAAGTCACTGAGATGTATACTCCAAAAAGGGAAGCAGACATGAAAACAAGTATCTATCTGCAAATATTACAGGATAAGTATTATACTAAAAGCATAATTATACTTTTATGGGAGTGCAAAGAGGAAGTGATTAATTCTGCCTAGAGGTTACAGAAGACTGACAGAAAAGAAATTATTTGAGCTATGTGTAAAACAATGAGAATGAGAATGCCTTTGAAAGGGAAGGTTGTAGTAAGGAAATTCTAAGACTAGCTTGAATAAAGATATGAAAATATCTGTCACTCAAAAAAATATAACTAGTCTGGAAGGTAGGAGAATAATGAAATATAGAAATGGAATGGTATATTTAGAATATTTTGAAGGCCCTTAAATGACATGACAGAGGTTTGAACTTGATGTGTTAACAGTTAGAAAACATGGAAGTGTTTTTAATTTTAAGCAGGTATATGACATGCTTAGATCAATGATTAACTGGAGGACGGATAGAGGAAGAGAACCACAAGTCAGAGAGATTACTTATCAAACATTTGAAAACACTGAGATAATTGGGGCATTGTCAGTAGGAATGAAGAGAACGAGAACAATGTGAGAGCTCTTTTGAAGTGTTTAGAGGCAATACCAACAGAATGATTTAACTGATTTGAAGTGAGAGGTGAGGAAAAGAGAGCATTAAAGATTCCTCTGAGCTAGCTGTGAAGAGGAAGGCAAAAATGCACATCTGTAGACTTCCTTAACTGTTAAAGGAAGAAGGAGAAGGAGAAAGATGAGAGCGCTGAGGCTGAAAGGAGATGAGAAAGCAGCTATAAGTTTAATTCATTATTTATTTATTTATTGAACAAGCATTTATTTGTGGGATTACCATTTGCAAAAACTATCTTTGTGTCTGGAAAATATAGCAATGAAAAAAACCTGCTAATAAGCTGTTCTAATGGAGCTTGTATTTTAATTGGGGGAGGTATAAAGTAAGTCAACAAACACATGGTACATGAGATGGTATTAAGTGCAATGGAAAAAATAAAGAGTAAGTGATCTAGGAATTCTGGGTGAGGTGGGGTATTATTTTATAAAATATGGCAAAGGAAGATATCGCTTATTTGGTACATCTGAACGGGGAGTGGTCAGCTTTGGCAAGTAGGGACAATAGGCCAAATAAGATGAGGGGAAAACATACCATTAGATTTAGCAATGTAGAGATCACTGAGCACTTAGCAAGAGTTGAGTGGAGTACGGATCCTGAATGGAGTGTGGTCAAGGAGCAATGCGAAGAGAGGAAATTAACACAATAAGCATGAAAAAAAAATTGTAGGAGTTTTTTGATGAAAGGGTCCAGAGAATTAGGGTAGAAGGATGCAGGGTCAAGGGCACATTTTGTTGAGATGAGATATTACAACACAATTGTATGCTTCTGGACATGATTCAGTATAGTGTAAACAAGATGATGCACAATAGTACGCCCGGGTGGCATAGTTGGTTAAGCATCTGCCTTTGGCTCAGGTCATGATACCAGGGTCCTGGGATCCAGTCCCACATCCAGCTCCCTGCTCAGCAGGGAGCCTACTTCTCCCTCTCCTCCCTCCTCCTGCTCTCTCTCTCACTATCTCTGTTGCCATCTGTCTCTCTCAAAAAAATAAATAAATAAATAAATAAAATTTTAAAAAAAGGAAAATATTGTATAAAACAAAGATGATGCACAATAGGGGAAGACAATATCTGGAGTGATGCCCTTGAAGAAGTGCCAGAGAAGGGATCCAGTTCCTTTGTAGTGAGTGGCTTTAGAAAGTTTTCTTCCACAGTAACAGGAGGGAAGGTAGAGTATATAAAGACGGGTAGAAAATATACTGATATATGTGAGGTTGAAAGCGTGTTAAAATTATCTTCGGATATTTTCCTTACTTTCTTAGGAAGGAGGAAGAAATATTACCAGCTGAGACAGATGATGGGAGAGGAAGTGTGGGAAGTTTGAGAGGAGACGACAATGTACAAAATGACCATCAGGAGAATGGAAAAGTGACAGAGCAGAGAGATGTGATAGGTCATTATCATAGGAAATATTTGTGAAAGATTTCAAAACAGACACAAGATTACTGGGTTTCCTGTTCAGTGCATTTTGGGGGGGTAACTCTGCCTTTCAATGTCTTTTATCTATTTTACAACAACGTAAGGAAAAGAAAACTGTTAACAATGCAAATGATTCTTAACCATTGAAATGCAAATGAATTGTGCCCAGTACAAAGAAATAGTTTTTTTTCCCTCTTTTTCCTGTGTGGATAAACCAGGTTTTTGTTTTGTTTTTTTGTATCATCTTCCATGAGATATAATTGGCATACCATGAAATTTAGCCATGATAAAACCATTTTGCATCCATTTATAAATCCATTTTACCATTTCTTACTGCCTACGCACACATGGTTCTTTGAATTCTACTTTGAACAAGTTGCAACATTTTACTGGTTCCCACATTAAGTAGTTGGTTAAACAAACTCTTTCACATGGGTTCATTTATATTCGTTTGAGATTCGTTATTTTGCTATTCAAAATGTCATTAAAACACATTAAATTTGAGCTGCCATAGGACTCATAGATGTCGAACCAGTCTCTAGCTATAAGCAGGAGTTGGCTGGGGAGAAAGGCAGAGCTGAAGGGCATTGCTCTGTAATGAAGCACCAACATGGAATTGAGTAAAAGGAAAACTGAAGATGGAAAACCAGGGATCATCAACATCTTTGGAATTGACAAAAGAGAGAAAAGAGCCAAAAAATTCTAAGAAGGTCTATATGAGAAATTGAGATTTTACTTGAATCATTATATTAGTTATCTATTGCTACTATAATAAATTATCTCAAACTTGGTAGCATAAAACTACACAAATTTATTATCTTACAGTTCTGTAGATCAGAATTCCAGAATGAGCTAAAATCAAGGTGTTGGTAGAGTTGCAGCCCCTTCTCGAGTGTAGAATGTGTTTCCTTGCCTTTTCCAGCTTCTCTTGGCTTCCTGCATTCCTTAGCTTGTGGACTCCTTTCTCCATCTTCAAAGCCAACAACAGTGCATTGAGTTCTTTTACATCAAATTACTCTATTCCTTCATACTCACATTTCTGTCTGATTCTCTTCTGTCTCCCTCTACTTTTAAGGATCTTTGTGATTTTATGGGGCTCAACCAGATAATCCAGGATAAAGTTCCTCTTACATCAGCTGATTAGAAACCTTTATTCCATCTGCAACTTTAATTCCCCTTTGCCGTGTAACCTACTATATTCACATGTTCCAGGGATTAGGACACGGACAACTTTGGCACCATTATTCTGTTGATCCCATCCATCATATGGGAGGCCAAGAAAGGAGAGTTTTTAATAGAAGACATAATTAAGGTTGTTATGTGTTAGAGAACAGCAAAAAACAAGAACAACAAAACCTTACTCGGTAATCAGAAAATCTTTTTTTTTTTAGGAGAAATTTCATTATCAAAGTCAAGATGGATTGGTACACAAGGCCAAGTTTAAGGTTAACTGAAGACTGAAAGAAAACGATGGCATGGGATAGAAACAGCATAGAAGTCAGGTGGCAAAGAGGAAGGGAGAAATGAATGGGGCCTAGAGAACCTGTTTGTATGTATGTGCTTCGGTTTTGATTATCTGTATTTTCAGGACTAAAAAGACAAGCTGGTATGAGGTTGATGCTAAGGGACCAACTGAAAGGCAAACTCAGATTCTCTCTTTTGAACTTCTGGGTCTTTGACACTATTACTTCCCTAATTTTGAGCATTTCAACATTAACCTCTGAAAACTAACAGCATGCTGTCAAGTATACGAAGCACCTAAAAGCACTTTTCTAAAATGTCCCACAGTGAAGATGTTAAAAAGCCCCACAAAACCAAGTGTTATCATTGAGATATTGCAGTGGCCCCATTGGCTGCTCTCTGAGATAAGATTATGTCTGCCTGAAATGGCATTGATTCCACGTGTATAACAATAACAAACTAAAAGGAGAACATTTGGAAAAAGAGAAATAAGTAACTGAGAAAAACACTCTAAAACTCTGCGAATAGCAAGACAGACACATATCCCAAACGTACATTACTTGATGATAACGGATATAATTTTGGTAACAGAGTGTGACAAGTAAGCATGCTGATCCATCAATCCTGTTTCATGCTTATTGACAAAATGCATATCTTAATGAAATCTGTAGGTCTGGGGTGAAATGTCACCCATGTGGCCTCCTTTGGAAAGCTGAAACTGTACCTCATTCCCACGTATATCATCTATGCCTCGCTACTTTCTCAAGTTGAATTCTATCTCTCATTCCAGGCACGTACTTCTCCTGCACTCTGTGCCATGCAAAAATGCCACCAAATTTGTCAGAAAAGATTTGCCCTTTGTGAAACTAGCCTGATTAAGTTTTATCAGCTCATATCTCTCTGGATGTTTGGTAACCTCATTCCTTATTACTGTCTCAGAGATCTTGCCTACAGCCAAGGGCAGATCTGCTCATTTATAATTTCCTGGTTCTTCCTCAGCTCTTTTCTCATGGATTGGGGCGAGGTATTTTTGTTTTTGTTTTGCCTCTATCTCCCTCTGTGAAATATTTTTGCTAAGGTTTCTTCATTTTTGTTTAAAACTTATTTAGAAATAGATTTATATGTTTTCCAATTTACCTCAAGGAAAGTTTCTTATAAATTTAAATTATTGGTTCTTAAAAATCTTTCATGCATTTCCTCTACTTGCCAATGTGATCTTTCTTATGAAGAAATGCTCCTTAGTGTAGACGAGCAGTTGTTCTATTTCTCTCTTGCTACATCAGTTTAAACTTCATAAACACCATAATTACACTAGACTAAACTCGAATATGAAATAAGAAAATGAAATAGCATCCCCTGATTCATTATGCTATATTGTCTTCCTCCCAATATAAAGATTAAATGACAGGGATAGTTTACAAAGATGACAAACATGAGCTCGGATTTTTTTTTCCAGGCTCATAAGCAACAAAAGATTTTTTTTTCTTTTATGAGTGGGGAAACTGGTTGGTTTCCTGTGTGAGAGAAGCCCTTGACATTTTCTGTTGATTCTTTCAAGGTTCAGACAGCTCTAAATTTTGTTCCTGTTTTTCCTCACTTGAATATTTGAACATAAACAGTCTCTCCAGTGATGCTAAACTGACTTTGTAAACATTTCACAAAGATGAGGATACATCAGGCTTTTCCTTCTCCTCCTTCCTATTCATGTTCTCCCTTCACATTCTTTATCAGCCTGTTTCCATCCACTTCACCATAGGGGAAAAGTTAGACAAGAGAAACACATGACACATCTTATTGGCATGGACTGCTATGGGCATGTAGGAAACAGTTTTATTTACTCAACCAGCATTTTTTTAAGTTTAAGGTTATTATTTTATGCCATTACGTAAGTAATAGATGCTTAATATGGAATATTTGCAAGTCTCAGAAAGGTAAAGAGAAAAAAAGTACTCAATTTTGGATACTGGTACCTATAATTCATGAATCTTTTTCTGTACTGTGCTGTCAATTGTTAATCTCTACCATTACTCACTTAAAAATATAACATTAGCAATTTCCCTACTAATAATGAGCACTTGTGAACTTTTAGTTTTAATGGAACTACACATTTTGAAAGTTTCATAATAATCCATCATGTGACTAATATATCCAAATAAAAATGTTCACATTTATCTATATTTTGGTTTTTATCATAAATAAATGCAATAATAAATGCCTTTCCTATACTGTATTTATTATTATTTTCTTAGCATTATTTTCTAGAATTAGAATTGATGGGTCTAAAAGTATTAATACTTAGGGTGTTCTGATAATTATTGTTAACTTTCATCTAATTGAATCCTGTGAAGTCAGGGAATGCTTTTAAGTGCAAATTTTGTCTCAACTGGGATTTGAAAGATAATTAATGGTGATGATGACATTTTTGACAATTTACTAGCTGTTCCATGTACTAATTTGGCATTTATTATCTAAGTCTCACCACAAACTCTATGAAGAAAATGCTAATCCTCCCCTAGTTCACACAGGTTGAAACTAGTCAGTGTAACATCAGAAATCCCAATCTTAACCTCAAACTATAGGAATTAGGATGGAGAGATTCTTTAGAGAGAAGATAAGGTAAGTAAATGCAAATGCCTTGAGTTGAGAGAAATCAAGAAGCTTTTGGAGAGCTCAAGGAATCCTTGTTAAGGAAGTTGACAAGAGATGGGGCTAGAAAGATATCCAAAGTGACATCAAGAAGTCACTTGTACCTACATTAAAGAATGAGGAACTCATCTTGAGGGCTTTGGGAAGCCATAAATGTGACCTAAGCTTGTGATCACATTTTCAATTTGAAAAACATGTCCAAGGTCTGCATGCAAAATGTGCCTAAGCAGCAGTAGCTGCCAGGCTTGCATTCAAGTTAACAGGGAATCCTGATAGCAAGTGCTCTCCAGGTAAGAAGGAGCTAGACTTTGGGCAAAACTACTTTTTTCTTTGTTTTCCTATCAGATCTCTAAGGGTCCAAGTGCCTCTGGCTTCTACAGATGCCATGACCTTGGCTGTTCCTTCTGCTGCTTTGGAGAAATCACACGTAGCCCACCATCAAGTGTGACATATACCAAGACTCGGTTCAAACTGAGCTGAGTGGATGCAGCTCTCTGAACAGCTGGATTAAAAGTATATTCTTTTTGTTTTTCTAGACAAAGAAAACAAAATTCTATTCAGCTCTTGATCTTTGAAAATGTAGACATTTGTCTCAATTTTCCATACTGATTCCAAAGCTAAGCAGAGAGACTAATTTAAATTTAGCAAACATTGCTATCACATATTGGCTATCACATATCGGCTACTATTTTATTATTATTTTTTATTTGTTTCTCTTGGCACTAGCATGGAAGAAGCTATTTCATAAACTTTTCACAAACACTAATAATTCACAAGTGCCAAGTGCTTTTGCTGACAAGAGTGCAAGTGATAATAATGGAGAGTTCACATTTAAGCCACAAGTTAGCTCTTAATCAGACTACTTAGCACTGGACATACTGCTTATCAGCAGCATGTACAATTTCTCTCCCTGCCCCTGCAATGACAAAAAAAAATGGAACCCAAACAAATGGGCAGAAAAGAGAAGAAAGCTCTTATCGAGATACAGTTAATGACATTTTCCACATTTCAAACTGCCATTTTTCGAATGCAGCATATATGTACTATTTATTAGTTTCCTAGGACTACCATAACAAATTACCACCAACTTAGAGATGCAAACCAATAACTTTATTCTCTTACAGTTCAAAGGCTTAAAGTCTAAAATGAAGGTGTCGTCAGGATTGATTTGTTCTGGTGGCTGAGGGAGAAACCACCCTGTGCTTCTATCCTGGCTTCTGGAGGCTGTCAGCAGTCCTTGGCAGTTTTGGGTCAGCATCACTCCAGTCTCTGTGCCCATCTTCACATGGTCACCCCTCTATCTCTGAGTATCCTCTTCTCTTCTCATAAAGGCACCAGTTATTGGATTTGGAGCCCAATCAGAATCAGCATGATTTCATGTCAGTGGCTATAACTAATTACATTTGCAAAGACCTTATTTCCAGATAAGATCCCATTCTTAATTTCTGGGGGGACATGAATTTTATGGAGGACACTATTCAACCCACAACACTTAACCTCAGCATTTTTTTTAAAGATGTTTTGTGTGGTAACACAGGTTATGTGGAACACTTGGGGGAAAAACCCTAAATGATAAACCAAATAAAAGGATTATTAGAGCTGTTCCAAATTTCTCTGACTCTTCATCACTAAAATAAGAATGATGATGGTGATTCTTCAAGGGGCAATTTAATACTCAGTCAAATTTCTTTGAAGGCATATTTTTGTTGGTTTTTGGTAGCACCTCATCAATTTATTTTGTTTGTTTTGGTTTTTTGTTTTCTTATGTACAGTTCTTTGGAAATGTTGGAGAAGACAAGCCTCAAATAGTTCATAAAATGTAGTTCACTTCTTTTCCTGCCTTTCCAGTACCTCTTGGAATTCTGTCCTAAACTCTAATACAACTGGACTACACATCTTGAGAAACCCAGCTGAAATAGTAAAACTTGTCTGTCTTTGACTTCTACTGTGATTTTCTGCAATCCTTATAAAACTGGAGCAATCACTTTTTAATAAAAATTATTATAAAATGTTAATTGCTTTCTTATGAGTTGGGAGACTGGGGTGGTTTCCTAGAATAATAACTATCATGTAATTAGCACACATTATTGAGCAGATTGAATATCTTATAAAACATTATTTAGTGTGTTTTAATCCTTACAAGAACCCTGTAGGTATTAATATTATTACTATTTGATAGATAAGGAAAATGACATTCAGAGGTCTATGACTTGGCCATGTTCACAGAGCTGGTAAAATAAGAAGCCCAGGCTCTTTCTCTCCATGTAAGTACACATTTCACTATTTTACTACATTGGTGTGTGTGTGTGCATGCTGGATTTACATCACTAAATGCTATAGATGCTAGCTGTTTTTTTATTTATTTACTTTATGAACTCCTTAGGTTTCATTAAATGTGTGTGTAATTGACTTGGAGATAAAAATGTCCATATACCTATAACCTCTCACAACAATTTGGCTTTAACAATTGGAACAATGGTACCCCAGCAAATCACAGGAGCTGATTAGCAAGGTTTCAGGGCCATGCTTGAAACTGCTGACACCTCTATCACTGTTACATCCAGAAAATGTATGAGGTTAGAGATAAAATGGTCTAATTAACCAGGAGCTGCTTCAGTATCCTCAATGACTGGACAAAGATTAATCAGAAACTGGAACCCTGACTGAGAGATGATGCGGAGATGTGTGTCAATGAACAATGACACCAAAATGACTAATAGCCAATTATGTCTATAACCTGAAACAACTGGCTGAGAAATTCTCTAAGGCAGACATGGAAAATGAAGAGGGGAGTCTCTGAATAATCTCTTGTCTCAGAGAAAATGCTTTTGTAGCTCAAGAGTTTTAGAGACTCTGACAGATACAAAAATGGCAAAAGATTAATAATAAAGTTAATGATCTAAAAGCTCTGTTTTCATCACTGGACTACAGGTTTCTTTTTCCTCAGCTATTGGTCACTGACAGACATGTGGGAACTGTCCCAGGGTGGGCAGAAAGTTTCATGGATGTCCTTTATTTCACTATTTTTGTTAACCTCTGAGTTCCTAGGACCTCCAATAGTGCATGTGATAATTGCTCAAAATATATCCGGTGAATAAAAAAATGGACAAAACAATTAAGAATCTAACATAATTAATGAATTTCCTATAAACCCATCACCACACACTTCATTGACTATAAAGGGCTTAATCTGTTTTTATTTTCATTGTAATGAAGGATAGTTGGAAGAAAGGCAGGCAGGGACAAGGGGCCTGCCCTAAACGGAAACCACCTTTCAAAGGATTTTACACCACCTGGAAGGAGCTGTCCACCCTTTCCTATGTGATAGGTAGATGAGCATGTGGACAAAACCCTGATTGGGTGACAGGTGTATGGAAGGTTAACCAGATTAAAACAGCTCCAACATACCCATAAAACCCCCTAGACTTAGAAACTCTGGTGGCAACCCCTCTCAGGTCCCTCTCTCTTTGGAAGTTTTGTACTATTACTCAACAGGCTTGCTTTACTATTTCTCAATAAACTTTACTCTGCGGTCCACCACTCTTCGTTTGCTCTACCTCTTCATTCTTTGGAATGGCATGACGAAGAACCATGGGCACCTAGAGAAAAAGAAATCCTGCAACAACTCTATGTTTTTCAAATGAATATTTACTTAGATCTTACTTTGTGCCAGGTTCTAGTCTAAGGGCTTTGCATGCCTGATGTCAGTTTATTTTCATTAGAACCCTTTGTTCATTCCTTAAGAACTATTTATTGCTTCCTCTGTGCCAGTTTTAGAAGCAGAGCATACAGCAGAAAACAAAACAGAAAACAAAACAAATAAAAAACCCTTTCTCCTCCTGGATCTAAAAAGAAGAAAGTGGTATTACTACCACCACATTTTGAGCAAAGCAGTTAAGCGATTTGTCTGAGGTCATCAAGAGCCAGGCTCCAGGGTAGGCTCCGATACCTAGAGTGCCCCTACTGCTAATCAGAGCATACTGCTTCTACACCAGCCACTATGGTAAAGGTTTCTGCAGCATATTCCATGTAATAGTTCTGCAGTGATCACTATACTAAAGAAAGAAAGAAGATACAAGCTCTCTGGATGACTGTTCAGCCTGAGCAAATGCCAAAAGCTGTTAAGCAATGCTCATTGCTAAAACAAATTCTTTCAGATTGTGTCGCCAAGGTTAAAGGAGATATTTCCGTAACTACAAGCAAATTAATTTGGAGTTTTGCATCAACAATAATGAGATGGGGCAATAAGAATGTAACCTTTCATGTGTCTTTTTGCTTTATAACAAAGAGAGCACCTTTCCAGGCTGGGAAAAAAAGGAATTTCTTGCCGCTGAGTTTTGTGCAAGCCTTTAATGCTGCCTCATTAAGAAAAAAAAAAAAATCAAAAAACTTATTTGGCTGCTGAATCAATGGGTATAGGCTCTTAGGTAGAATATAGGAAGTTACAGTGACGTGTCCTCTAATAATGCAGAAATAAGATTACACTAAAGGTGAGAATAGTAAGATTCACTATATAATGAATGAAATCAACTCTCTGTCAAAATAGCCCCAGGGGTTGCCTATAAATATGTATCGGAAAAGGTCTGGGAATACCCAGGGTTATTTAAGGGGTAAACTAAGAAGGCAGGACTACAGTAGGTCTAACCAAAGGCTTTAAGTCTTAATCGGGTACATGTTATCATGAATGAATAAAGAGCCCATTAACAACATAAAAATGTCCACAAAGACCCAGAAAAGAAAAGCAAAAAAAGAATTTGGCAGTGTTTTTATACTACACTTCAGGCAGGAGAGATTTTAGCATGATAACTAAGACAACAATACTAATGCTGATTATGAATTTAGTGGGTGTGGCAACTAGTCTAAGTGCTTATTTACGAAAAAATTAAACTTGCCAAAAGGAATGTTTGCCCTTTGCCCAAAGATGTAATCTGTAAATCCTTGGAATGTCATGATAATGTATGTGATAAGAGTGACTATTTACCTGGGGCCTTGGGCCATGCCAGATAATCAATGCCCTCAATGTGATCTATGGCGGGTGCTTTGGCTACACTGCAGTCTACAGTAACAATGTGATTTATGGTGCAGTGTGTGAAAAGTAAGGGGAAGCTTGGGCTTTGTGGTATCAGCTTGACCTCTGTAGTGGCTTGAGACTAAGGTAAGGCACATGGGCAATCAACCAAATCTACATGATTGAGCATCAACAAAAACTCAACATCAGGACTCAAGTGAGCTTTCCTGCATATTGCCATGCATCTTCCCTGGGAGAAGTAAGCACTGTCTGCACATCTACTGGGAGTGTACAGCTGGAAGCCCTGCACGTGGGACTTTCCTGGGCTCTGCTCTATGTGCCTCTGCCCCTGGCTTATCTGAATCTGTATCCTTTCATTGTGATAAACCATAACAGTGAATACAATGGCTTTGTGTTCTGTGAAACCTTCAAGGGAATGATCAAGCTTGAGGGTGATCTTGGGATCTTGAGAACCTGCAGCAAGTACCAGAAGTTTGGATGGTCTTGAGGATTCCTAACCTTTGCAGTGCATTACACATATTGTTTAGTACTCACAGCTAATCCACGAAGTTCAAGATCACGTAACTGAGAAATAGCAAAGGTTTGAACCAAACAGTCTGACTGCTAAGATCATACATTTATCACTTTGCAGTACTCTCCACCAGCATAGAGAACAATAAGGATGGTGCTTTGTAAGGGACAGGAGAATTTACAAGTCTTCACCGTAACTCTAACAAATATCTCTCAAGACATTTCGGCAGACAGCCTCTCCTCTCCTGTCCTGCCCACCCCTCCCTTGTGGTGTATTCAATAAACTTCTGTATCCTTAAAAAAAAAAAAAAAGACTATCCATATTTCATGCTGACCACAAACTTCCTGGTACATAATTGTTTTAAAATGTGGGTTTTATTACTATTTAGGTACAGTGAGGAAAACTGATTGGGAGATGGCTACCATTGAAAAGATGGCTTGTTATAGTTCCCAAGGGGAGGGGAAATGTCACATCATGCAAGGCCACACAGGGGCCAGTCAGGATGCAGAGGGAAATGTAGGTAAAGTGAAGGAACAGGCAAGACAGGTTAAGAAGTCTTAGGATGGACTAGTTTCTATAATTTCAATCAGCCTCTGGCTATCCCTAATTGTTTGATACCTGGCCCTGGAGTGATCTGGGCAGGAGAACAGGGCCAAAGTGTAAGAGCCCAATAAAGGAGTGGTTGGAGTTATGGGGTCCGGATTGGTTAGTTTGCACATGAAAGACCGCTCAAAGTTGAGTCCTTTAATATCTGTAGGATAGCCTTGGAAGTCTCCCCACGTCCAGTAATACTCAAGATGGCAAAGTATCACAGAAACAGAAAAGAAGCATGATTAATACAATAATCCATAGTGCCAGGTAGCAAGAAAAAAGAAATAGGGCATACATTCTCAAAGGGGTCAATATCAACCCTCAAGGAAGTAAAAATTAGCTTTAGGGAGTGCAGAGGGTGGTGAAAAAAATGTTACCTTTTATGTATAAAGCACAGGAATACATATATTATATAAACAGATAGACAGTAGATATGGTATTAAAACTTCACAGGTAGATCACTAAAAGGGCTCCTTTGTGAAAATAGGAGGGTGATAATGAAGTACAAGTGGAGAAAGAATAGAATAGAGTATCTTGTATAATGGATGTAAATATTGTACTAAATGAAAAATAAAACAATCCATTGTAAATAATATATTATTAATGTATTGATACATTATACTACTATACTATTATTTTTATATTTGTATATAAATATCTTATAAATTTGCTTCGCAAGTGTTTATCCATAAAGATGTGATCAACTCTGTGCTAAGAAAACCAAATCTCTAACTCCAAGAGCTGAGAATCAGACAGAAATGCAATGACTACAACTCCATGATGTTCTATTTGGGTACCACCATTCCTCTAAGAGATTTCCTGTCTTCTCCCTCTAAAATATCAATACCATTGGGGCGCTTGGGTGGCTCAGTTGGTTGGGCACCTGTCTTTGGCCCAGGTCATGGTCCCAGGATCCTGGGATTGAGCCCCGCATCAGGCTCCTGCTCAGCTGGGAGTCCTGCCCCTCCCACTGCTTGTGTTCTCTCTCTTCCTCTCTCGCAAATAAATAAAATCTTAAAAAAAATAAAATAAGGGATGCCTGGGTGGCTCAGTCGGTTAAGCATCTGCCTTCGGCTCAGGTCATGATCCTGGGGTCCTGGGATCAAGTCCCACATCAGACTCCCTGATCTGTGGGGGGGCCTGCTTCTCCCTCTGCTGGCCACTCCCCCTTCTTGTGCTCTCTCTCTCTGACAAATAAATACATAAAATCTTTAAAAATTAAATAAAATATCAATGACCTTATAAAGACACCTTATAAAACAGAGATTTCTACCTTTAAACAGTCTGGAGGGTCATGCTTACCAAGACTTTGCTGATCTTAAATTGGCTCAAGAGGATTTCTGGGTGAATTGTTCTTTTCTTTTTTTCAATAATTTCTGCTGGATCTAAGGGAATGGGGGAGGCAATAAGAAATGCATTGGGCAGAACCCACTTTGACAGAATGAAGTAAAATTGGCCCGATACAGAGAAAATTATCATACAGCTTACATACGGATGACACAGGTTTTTGAGGCATTCCATTTCTTTTTTTTTAATTGAGAAGGCATGAGAAATTCCCTGGGGCAATAGAAATGTTTTATATCTTGTTTTAAGCGATGGTTTCATGGTGAGTATAATTATTAAAACTCATGGAACTGAACACTCAAGATCACTGTATTTTATTGAATATTAGTTATACTTTGACTTTTTAAAATGAGTGCAGTGGGAAGACTGAATGATGATCTAAATCTGAGGTTTTATAGGGTTGATTCCTTCATATATAACTAAGGTTGAACAAATAGAGCACTAACCATAAGCTTGCTGTACTTTATGTAACAGATGAAACTGCACTGGAAAATCACATTATTTGTAAAGTGAATCATAGAGTTCATGAGAAAATGAAGGCCCAGAGAGGAAGGTGACTTTATAAATATAGCAACCAGAAGAAGAGTTAACATTAAAGAAATAATATTTAAGAATATTCACTGATTGTTCACCATATGCTAGGTACTGTATTAGCATTTCAAACTTTTTGTTTAATTTAATGTTCATAACCTAACAACTGACCGATGTGTATTCCTAGAGGCTGTTTGTAATCCTCTAAGGATAAAAGTACCTATAATAGTAGAAGTAAGATAGTCTCAAATGAAAGAGATATAGTGAGCAGAGTGTTAGAAGAGACATTATAATATAGTCAAGAGTCTGAGATTGTATCATAATTTTGCCAATGACTGTGTGATATAAAATAAAATGTGTTAACACTCTGAAGTCTAGTTTATCCGTAGTATGAGGGGGGTAGAAAACATCTTGGGGGTTACTTTACAGCAAAGGTGGTAGCCCTCTCTATTCTGTTAGCTTAGTAGACATTAATATTCAATCACAGAATTCTTTCCCATTGAGTTCATATGTAGCAAAGGATTCTCACTGTAGTCAGTACGAAATGTTGGTAATCACAGCTCATTGACTTGGAGTTAACTCGGAGAAGACAATATATCACCAGTTCAGGTTTAGATAATCTGAATTTCAGGTCTCTAACAGTCAAAAATTGTTACTTATTTTATATATCCACTCATTAAACAGATACTTGCTAAGTGTACCCAGAAGGTGCAAGTCAGTGTAGTAGGCACTTTCAAGGATACAGAAATAAACTGGATAAACCCAAAGGAGTTAGAGGTTAGCAAATGTGATGATGTCTCTACAGCTACAAAATGAGGTAGACAGTGGTAACTGCAGTAAAGGATGTTTAGAAATGAGGTTGTGTGAGTATGTGTGTGTGTGTGTGTGTGTGTGTGTGTATGTGTGTGTGTGTGTGTGTGTGTTAGGGAAGGGGCAAAAGAGTTCATAGGAGACAGTGATTTGGGTGCATTTTGTTTCTTAAGTCCTCAAAAATCATAACTTGGGTCACATAATAAATCCTGGTATAATATATCAACTCTACCTACACCAGGCTACATGGCAGTCAACCCCTGCTGAGTCTTGTGTTTTACAGAAAATGCCTTTTTCAGCCTCTTCCTCCATCACCTACAGACGTCCACATGCCAAAGGTGGTGCTCCTGCCAGATTTGTGATATCAACTGAATGAAGTAACTCAAGCCTATTCTAGACAGATATGCAATCACACATGGGCCCAGAAAAAAAAAAAAAAAAAAACTAACCTATCCCTAAATGCCAGGGAATTTGGCTCATAAAAGAAAACTGAATTGAGATCCCTAACAGAAAAGCATCAGTAACAATTTCACATCATATTTCTCTATAGAAGCTTGGGAGGAAGCCTACCATTCTCCAGGAGATAATTGAATATTATCTTTTTCTACATTTAAATTAAGAATTTTAATTGAATCATTATTTATCTTGGTTACTGGAAATATTAATTTTTACTCTTACAAGGTATAGCCATTTCTCTTTTTTCATTTTTAGGTTCACTGAAATAGAAAGCATTTTAAGGGGTGGCTTTGGCTCAGGTCATGATATTGGGGTTCTGGGATCCAGCCCTGTACTGGGCTCTCTGCTCAGTGGGGAGTCTGCTTCATCCTCTTCCTCTGCCCCTCTACCACCCTCCCTGCTTGTGCTCTCTGCTCTCTCTCATGCTCTCTCTCTCAGATAAATAAATAAAATCTTTGAAGAAATGAAAAAAAAAAGCTTTTGAAAAACCTCAATTGATTTTTTGTTTTTTTTTTTAACCAAAATCTAGTTCTAAGAGACCATAGAAAAACCAAATGTACAATGGAATAACTAATTCTGTGTATTTTGAAATCTTTTAATTTTTTTCTAATATCATCAAACTATAACCTTTCAAATGTTACTATCGACTTCTGTAAATTCCAAAGGAATAAAATTCTTGCAAATCCTATAAGCAGAATATAAGAACTATAAACATTTTTGATATAAAATCTCATTTTGGGGGAGGTAGTTTATAACAAGTGGTGTCTTATAGAAGTCTTTCAGTCCCCTCTGGGGAAGAAGAGAAAGATAAAGATGAAGAAATGCAAATATTGCCCTCTAGTTCTGAAAGTACATATCACTTATTGAGTTCATGAAGACTGACTCCTTCCTATCCTTGAGGTGGGGGTAATATTTTTCAGTTGCTATTGATCATTGCTGGATTATTCACCTTGGATTATTGGGTGATTTTTAGGACTTTTGAATGTGTGCATGTGGCATGAGGAGTAGGCTGATTGTGGATAAATGAGCACCTGTGGAGGAAGATGAGGAAGAAGAGGAAGGAAGGTTGGTGGGAATGGGATCCAACAGAGGATACGTGTTGTCCACTGAAGGGAGTAGAATAGTGTGGGGCTCCTGTCTGGGAAACGGCTAGAAGAACTAGGTAAGGGTCACCATAGGAGGCCTCAGGAACCTCACGGATTTAGAAATACACTGCCCTCACCAACTGTGCAGACTTTGAGTTCCAAAGAACAGCCACACACTGGATCTTTGTTATCCAGGTGACCAGGGACTGATACGGCAACTGCACAGTGCCCCATACTTATAAGGACCCTAAACAATACTTATGAACAAGAGACCCTTCATTTTCATTTCTACTTTGGCCTCTGAAATTATGCAACCAATTCCAAGCAGGGGCAATGCTGGATCCCTATTGCCAATCTTCAGACCACCCCACCCTCTCCACTGGTGTCTCCATGAAAATTACAGGACCAAAGGGAAAACCAGGCAGCTGCTGGGCTGTAGGAAAGAAACTACTGAATTATACTTGGGGAATAACATGAGGACTTGATATGGGGAAATGAAGCCTTTGTAGCCCAACACCATGGCCTGTAACTGTGTATATAAACGTACTATATTTTCTATAAAATCAAGTGAAAATTATTTCTATGAAGAAGGATTTTTGTACAACACACACAAACTTTAATTATTTCATCTCTGCTTGCTTCCACAACTCAAAGGAATGTAAAGCAGGGTATAAAAGGGTAGGAAAAAAAACAACAATTGTATGTGTAGATAGAACTGATCAGCTACTAAAGAAGTACTTCATTAGGTAGTACTTTAGGCAGCTTTTTGAGCTTGTGTAGCTCCCAGTGGAAGGTTTTTACTTGAGGGGGAAATCAACCATTGAAATTCATCAATGGGGGACGACCATGAATTGTAAAAACAACAACAAAGACTTTTGCAAATCATTCTATGTGGATAAAATAGGAAAACCTCACATTGAGGCATTTATGAAGACACATTGGCCTTACCTCTTTACCTGTCTTGATTGGTTTCACCCCTCAACTTTTTCTCTTTTTCTCCTAGGCAACATGAAAAAGACCTTTATATATGACAAGATTTCTTTTATATATGTATTTGCACAGGGATAAGGGGAAGAAATCACACTGAAAAGGGCAGTTTATCATATCTCCTTCTTCCTCTCCTTTATTTAAAAAATAAGACTAGATTGAATGACTTTGGAAAGGCTACTGAGTGGGGCAGACATTTAGCCATTGCAACAGGGGCTCCACACTGTAAAAGGTCTCCTGCCAGCAAGACTGAGCAGTGCTTCTTGCCACAGCCAAGTTCAGGTTGTCTCTTCCACTCAGAAAGCTAAATTAGGAGTTAAGAGGTACCAATTTAGCTTTTCATGCTGCAAATAAAAGAAGAAAGAGACCTAACTTACAGGAGATATTTAAAAAAAAAAGAAAAACACCTAAGTGGAAAGCAGGGTGGCTAAATGACTTGTATTTGGATTTTATTTTGCTGGTCATGCCATAAGACTCAATATTTTGGTCATTCTAAATTAAAGATGTCTTTGTGAAAGTTTCCCAAAATGATCAAAATGAAACAGGTCATTTTCTTTCCTGAGTAATTCTCATAGAGTAGGTGGAATTTGTGAAGACATCTGTGAAAACTGGGTTTGTATTCACAAGAAGGCCTGAAGATATGAAACATTTTCGTATATGAACATACCTCTGCAAATCTCTATTCAAATGGTTGGTAACCCTCCAGGAACAACAACCATCTTTGTGGTTCAATTCTGACACCCTCCCGGGTGCGGCTCAAAATGATTTCTTCTACAAATACATAGAAACAACTCCTTTTTATTTTTATTTTTTTGAAAATTTGGTATCTGTAATCTCTTCCATTTTCTTCAATATACTAAATAACATATACACAAATATCTATCTTCTACATTAAACAATAAATACTCTTATCACAAAAATCATCTTATTCCCTTTTATATTCCTCCTATTATTTGGTGCAGTGCCTTAAAGTTGGTAGATGAATCAATTAACATTTGTTAAATGAATGAAAATAACACAGGCCTAAAATTTATTGATAAGATTATGTCTCTAGGAACTAGAAAATGTAAGGACAAAAAATAGAACATAGTTCCTAATCTATGCAAGTCACTATTTTCTTAATTTATATAATCCTCATAAAACTTCATGAGATGTCATTATTAATATTTAAGTGTTTCAAATAAAACAGTGAGATCAGAGATTAAGTGATTTAAGTTTACAGAGCAGCAGAGCAAAGATTCGAACCAATGCAGTCTTCAGTCTGTGCTTTTAATTACTATGCTATATAGCTTCTCTAACAGATTATATTTATTATGTCTCTTATAAGTGCTTCACAGCCACTAATTCATTTCTATCATGAATTCTATTTAAAGAAGCTGGCTATATGCCAGGATGGGATATATTAGCACTTTAAGTGGCCTTTAACAATATCAAACAAGGCTGAGAATTTTATAATTTTGTGGTTTTATTCTAATGCAGTGGTTATCAAAATGTCCATTGAGAACCCCTAGGGGTTCCTCACTGCCTTTTAGAATTATTGTGCAATCAAAGCTCTTCTTGATAGCAAAGTGTTTTGTACTTTTCTCTTCTTTTTCTCTTCACATGTTCTAAAAAACATTCTTTTTATGCAAACAGTTTTCATTGTGGAAGAGATAAGAATCTCTAAGTGTAAAAACTATAGCAAATAAATATAAAATTAAAAAGGAAATCATGGAACCACTTCTTAAATTCAACAATTTTAAACAGAAGGGACTTTGAGGTACTGTATCCTATAGGACTTGCTCTATTAATTAGCAAACCATATGAAATTTCTTATTAGATAACGATCTAGCAAGCCATGATTATTCCATAAATTTTAGGAATGATTCTTTATTGTCTAACTTTCTCTAATGCAATGATGATACTTTAAGTATACATATATAGGTATTATTTTTAACCATTCCTGGTAGAACTACTTATTGATCTAATCTATACCAGAAGTATAGTAATGTAATGCTAAAACAAGCACTAGTTGTTCCTGATTCTATAAACATAAACAACATAATCTTATATATTTACTATTAACTTTACAGTCTCATGTGATTCCCTAATGTGAACTTCTTGTGAAAAATACCAAGAGTGAAAATGTTCTAATAAATAATACATCATTTCATAAGACTTGCTGTACACATACATGCTTAATTCCTAGGCTATATAAATTTCATGTAGTCTGCAGTTAGCTGTTTGAATTATATCCCAAGACCATTGGAATAATAACTATTATGCATTTTCAGATGTTCATAAGGAAAGTCATCATTATATTCCAATGAAATCAGTATGTTGCAGTACTGTAGTACAACTAGTTCCAGATTTGGGCATTATTATCATTATTATTATTACTTTAACATGAATCTGTGTTCTTCAAATATGGCATTAACATAAAAATAAACATCTGGCTTCATGGACAAATATCCACCATTACATTAAATGAAGGTATTTTTATGATATTTACTAAATTCACAGCACACTCTTCTCAATGAAACATTAGAATTTTTGGTATCAGCCACAGCAAATAATTAATAATTAAACTTTTCCACCTACTGTATGAGCATTATCTTCCCTTAAATTTCCAGGTCAGACATAGATTCAGTGACACATGCTATCTCTTCTGTTGTACTTCTGTAATGACCATTTGGCAAAACTGTCAAACTGCCAGTTGTGGAATAGAACAAGTATGGTGGGAAGACTGTTTAAGATGATCCCCAATGACTTTTCCACCATATTCATACCCTTTTGTAATTCCCTGCCCTTGAGTGTGGATGAGCCCAGTGACTGGCTTCTAATCAACAAAACAAAGCAGAGGGATGGAGTGTCACATCCATGATGAGTTACATAAGACTGTAACTTCCATCTTGCCAGAAGACTGTCTCTGTTGGCTACTCCTACACTTTATCAAAATAAGCAGCTGTGTGGAGAGGCCCATGTGGCAACTGATGGAGGACAGCCTCTGGGCCACAACCTGCTAGGAGAATCCAACAACACTCAAGGAACTGAGTCTGCCAACAACCTTAAGTGTTTGAAAGCAGATCCGTTCCCAGTTGAGTCTTCAGATAAAAACCTAGTCATGCTTGATACCTTGAGCACCACTTTCATACGAGATCTTGAAGCAAAGAACCCAGACGAGCTGTGCCCAGTTACTGACCCACAAAAAACTGTGACATGATAAATGAAGGTTGTTTTAAGCCACCAAGTTTGTGGTAATATTTTGCAGCAACAGAAAATCAATATAGTGACTCAGATACCAGTTCTCTTTAAAAGTTGCCAGAAACAGAATTAGGGATTTGATTTCAGGAGGTACTGTTATTTATCAAAAAGTAAGGAAATTTTATATGAAAATATGCCTAAAATACCTAGAAAATAAGTGACACTGAGGATTACAAAAATATGAAATCAAATTGTATACTGTACAATTAGTAGAATATAGGCCCTTGTGAGACATTTTGGTATTTAACTAATGCTGAAGGAAAAAATATGATCATGGCCAAGAACCTGCTTATACCAGGCTTTGATCAACCTATTTCTTTTTAAATTTATTTTCACTAATATTTTTCATACATTTAAAATTACTAATTGACTAGTAATAGATATTAAGCATGGTATCTCTTTGAATCAATGGAATTGTCTTTTAATAGAAGAATTTGGCACATTATATCTTCAGACTCACTTTCTTTACTTTCTTTTCTCTGATTTTTATTTCACCACATTAATTTTTTTCTGATGATAATCTTGATGTTAAGATGATTATATTTCTCCAAGAACTGTAAATTTCAATATTAACTTAGAAGCACTGTATGTTGCCTTTTAAATCCCATGTATATAGGATATTTCATCTTGTCCTTTTTAAAACTCACAACTTTAACCCACACATGAAGGACAAAAAAAGCCATGCCTGTGAAAATTGCACCAATGTTTTTCAGCAACTTAAGTCAATGATAAAATAAAAATTAAATAATTATTTGAGATTATACACTTTACACATTAAACTTGGACTCCTTTAGAGCTGATCTTTAGTTGTATCTTTTCAAAAAGCTATAAAGTGAATTTCTCCAGAATTACTTTTAAAGAAAGAAATTAAATTGTCCATGCAACACCATTACATATGCAAGAAAAAATATTCACAGATGCATGATAAACATTTCAATTGGATTACACTTTTATAGCTGGAACTGAAATATAATTTTAAGCCACAAGCATTCAGGCATATTTCATCAATTTTCTGTTCCTTTGCCCATACGAAATGTGTGATAAATGATATAAATATATGCATACTTTGTATATGAGTTACACTTTTGAGGTTAAAAACAAAAAAATAGCCAGAGAAAATGCCAGTGGAAATGAGTGAGTGCTTATGTTTATTTTAACAAAGACTGCAGATTAATGATATGTTTTAAACTAGGAGAATACTCATTATAACTACATATTTGATCCTTGTTCAGCAGGATGACACTATTTTGAAATAGAAAAAAATCAATAAGACCTGCTGAAAATGAACTACCAAGTAACTATAGTTCTACAATGACTTCAGAGAACATTGCACCCTGACATCCATGATTCACCTTTCTAGGATTCTGGAAACAAACTATGTGGAAAGTCTGTTATAACTAGAGTACCTCCCTAAAAGCTGGAGAAGGAAGATGCTTATCTTCAGACTCTAACCCTGATAAGGAAAATATAATCATTAAAAGTTCTTGCATAGAAATGTTAAGCTAGTTTTATTCGTCTCTCTGGGATAATGGGTTAACTAAGTGAGTAGATTTGTCACCATTCCTAAACAGAAGGCTTAGAAGAGTAGCTGGAAATAATTAAGGAGATATTAATAAGTGAATGTCAAAAGGTCTTGAAATCATTTGATATACACTGCATGCTTTGATAATATAAAGCTTTGAGAAGCAGAAGGAAAAGATGTTCTGGGGTGACTGCTGTGGTGACAAGTGTGATGTTGGTGGGGCTGCTGGAGGTGAAGGCTGATGCACAGATGTGTGCAATGGATACATACTGAGTATTCAGCAGTCTTTTGTAAATGTTGTTATTAGTTGGATTCTTTATAAAGAATAAGCCCAACTGAGCAGAATAAAATGCTCTCAAATATCAATTTTCCACACTCATGAATAACCTAGCTGTTTAATCCATGAACCATTAACATGGCACAAACAAATCACAAGGATAAAGTACCCTGTGTGCACGATACGTACTTAGCTAGAAATAAATCACCTTGCAAATTCAAAACTGCATAAACATAATGTTTAGAGAGACACCTATATACACAATGTTTAGAAGTTAGATAAGTATAGATAAGTCTCAACAAGTTGTAGGTGTAAACTCAAAAGTTTAGATGTTTGTATTTTCAGAGCACTTAAAAAATGAACAAAATAAACTTTGTATTTCTTGTTGTAAAACTTTTGTTATTCCATTTTGTGTGTGTGTAAAACAAGATAAAATCTCAAAAACCCCACAAAGATTTGCAATAATAACAAAAGCAGCTCACATAATTTGATGACGCGTACATATATAACCACAATGTTTGAGAAATGAATTCCTTCTAATATAACCTCTGGATAGAAAGAACAACTCCAAGTTTTTCTCCCCTTTGTGGGCGTATGGGTAAGTGTGTGCCGCAATGTGTTTTATTCATTGTGCATCTCTGGAGAAAATCAGGTCACCTTCAATGATCTTATCAGTCAAAGAAAATAGGACTGCTTCACAGAGCTATTAAAATGGAAGAGAATTAGGATGTATAAAAAGCTTTCAGATGCCAGGATCAAAGGGAAAAAGGTCACGGACTAGGCAGGGATTGTTGCCTTTGCTGAAATTCATGGTTTTGATTAACATGAAGTTGTAAATGGCTATAACATTGTAAGCAGTCATAATAAAGTAAGAAAGAAAGGCCAAGGACATTATAGAAATGTAGAGGAAAGAGTCAAAAAGAATAATTCTAACAAGTGAAGAAAAATAAACAACTAGAATACAGTTGTAAAAACATGCTTTTGGTAATTTGTTTATGATTCACAAAATGCTTTAGCATATACCAGGGAATTTAACCCTCACAAGTGAGGTAGGTATTGTTATCTATACTTCAGAGAGATGGAGACCAAGGTTAAGATGGTATAAATTTGTGCAAGTTCAAAGAACTATTGGCAGCAGAGCTACTGTTCTCTTCCAAGCCTTTAAAACAATCAATAGAACATTGTAGGATCTCCACCAATATTTGTTAAATAAATAAGCTTGTATATAAGCCTATTTTTCTAATTCCAAATCTTATGTTCTTTCCAGTTAGCTGATTCCCTCAGGAAGTGATAAATCTATGCAAAACCATTTCTATTCTATTAAAAACAGTGCTGAGAGAGAAGTAAATAAAATATTTAGTAAATGTCTATTTTTAAAATAGAATTAGGTGGAGTAGTATCTTAGGTGACAATGTCCAACTAGATGGAAAAAAAATGACTCACCCATTTTGGTTGTGACTAATAAGAATATCACAACATTATCACTCAACAGATTGTGTCTTAATTACATGTATGGTAACTAGTTAAGCACTTTCTATGGGTTAACACAGAGAAATGGAAAGGTAAGTATTATGAATACCCATATTTACCTCTCCTAGATTCACTAATTACTGTCTTGCAACATTTGCATTCTCTTACTCCTTCTTTCTTTTTTTTGCATGCTCTGTGTACTTCTTTCCATTTTTTCCCCCTGTGAACCATTTGAAAAGCAGTTGCAGGAAACCGACAATTTTGGCTTAGGATGAACAAAGCTGGAAAATATCATGCCAACACTTTCTTGAACCAACTTTTCTTGAAACAATCAGAGCTGAGATCACAAGAATACCAACTAGCTCCAGATCTAAAGGAAAACATGCTTACAAGGAGAGAGTTGGTAAGCTAGCATTTTTGCTTCCTTTGTAACAAATTGGTAAAGAAGAGCATGGGCCTGATGGCTGCAGATAACACAGAAATTCTCTCCCATTTTCAGGCTCTAACCACAGAAATTCTTGGGGCAAGAGCTATAAGGGAACTTTGTAGCAATCACAGGCTCCTTCTCTGGACCTCAGCTGAAGCTCATAAAAAATTACTGTGGTATAATCCTTATACAGACAAGGGGAGGGAACAACAACCACTGCAGGAAAGGCAAGAAACCCCATTCATATCCTTCACCCCTTCTCTCCTATGGAAGGAACACTTCAAACTGCAGGGAGAAGTGTCTTCAGGAAGTGGTGAAAACACACTGTAGCTGGAGATAGAAAACATAAACAAAACAAATCAAAACCTCCACATCTTTCCCAGAGTTACAGCTGGGAAGAGGGCAAGAAAACTGATGCAGCCACATTCCTGAAACCCAGGAACATAGTGTTTGCCTAAAACTGAAGCTTAGAACAAAAATGCTCCTCCTTCACTATATCCTGAGGTTGAAAAGAGGTGAGTGACATCTAATAGTAGAATACAACTTGGGGAGTTTCAAAAACATGTGCAAAGACACTGTTTGAGGTGCAGTGCAAAGGGAAGACCCCAAAGAGGACAGTGGAATAGACATTGAGAAAAAATTTCTGGCAAACCAGTCCTCACCCTAAACACCACTGTCCCAAAGGATACTGAAACCAGTGGTACCCTGAGGATAATCACAGCAAATCTAAACCCAGTAACTCTCTTGGCTAGATTGACTCAAACTCCCATACGGGAGGCTTACCAGAGGTAAAAGCATGCCTACTCCCAGGAATAGAAACTACTTAGTTTCTACTGTTCTGTCCAAGATGTTCAGCTCTCAGCAAAAAATTATAAAGCATATGAAAAAACAAGGAAAAAAAATACTACCAAGGGGCAAAGCAATCAACAGAACGAGAATCAGATATAACACAGGTATTGGAATGATCACACAGAAAATTTAAAATAACTATGATTAATGCATTAAAGCTCTAATGGAAAACACAGATAATAAGTAACATCAGTAGGATAATTTAAACAGATAGGTGGGAAAAACTAATTGGATATGTTATAAATGAAAAACAATGATAAAGAAAACCTTCAACAGTCTCATCAGCAGACTTGACACATTTAGAGGAAAGAATCAATGAAACTGAATATAAGTTAATAGGAATCCCTAAACTAAATCATAAAGAGTATCAGTGAAGAAAACAGAGCAGAGCCTCCAAGAGCTGTTAGACAATATCAAACTCTCTAACTCAAATGTAATTAGACTCTCACAAGAAGAAAGTGAGACCAGGGCAGAAGGAATACTAATCAGCACTAAAAATATTTAAGTTGAGTCATATTCAAACAGAAAAAATAAAAACAAACAGAAAATCTTAAAGATAAACACAGAGAAAGAAATACAAATACAGAAATTGCAGACTTACCTTCAGAAATCATGCAGGTCAGAAGAAAATGGAGGATATCTTTAAATAGCTGAATGAAAATCTGTCTACCCACAATTGTATACCCAGTGAAAGTATCTTTCACAAATGAAGGAAAAATAAAGATTTTCTTTATACAAACAAAAACTCATAGAATACATTGTCAGCAGATCTGCACTAAAAGAAATATTGAAGAAAGCACTTCAGGTGGAAGGAATATGATGCTAGACAAAATCTTGAATCAATATTTGAAACAAGGAAATTAAGTGTGCTGGAAATGTAAAAATGTGATTTATTGCTGTAAGTTGCAGAATATTACATTTCATCTCTAAATGCCTCAGCATTTATTTTCTAATAAAAAGCTATTATCCTTCAGTAATCATAATAGTATTAGCACAATTGAAACAATTAACATGGATACAGCATTTCATTATAGTCTATATTAAATTTATCCAACTGGCCAAAAATATTTACTCTTTATATCTGATTATATTTTTCAGGATCACATCAAAATTGCATTTTCAATACAATTTCTTTAGTTTCTCTTAATCTGGAACAGTTCTGTATTTTCTACTTTCACCATATCAAGACTTTCAAAGGGCCTGCACAATGGAGAGTTTCCTAACCTAAATTCTATGGCAGTTTCCTCAAGATGAGATTTAGGTTAAACATCTTGACAAGAATATGACATAGATGATGTTCTATACATCTTATTCTATTAGGAAGCATGCTATTTCAGTTGGTCCCTTTATTAGTGATGCTAAGTTCGATCACTTGGTTAGAGTGGAATGTGCATATCTTGCCAGTGGGGAAGGCTCTTTCTCTATAATGCAGACATAATCTGTGGGGTGATAATTTGAGATTATGTGTAGCATATTTTATTCCCCAATAAATTATAAACATTTTAACTTCCACTAAAGCTAATATCTATAAATTGGTTTCTATATGCATTGTTTCTATTTTCTTACCTGTCACTCGCTAAATTCAACTTTACTCCTTATTTCTTAAATAAACAGATATAGTTCAATTAAGGTTACAAGTGACATACTTGTCATCGTATCTATAGGTATTTCTTTTAACTCTTCATGTACTTGACCAATCAATGGTCATAGACTGCTTCCTCACCTGAAAATACTCTATGATACAACACTCTCTAGCTTGCTTCACATCTTTGTGGTTTCTACTTCTTTACCACTTTTGCCTGTTAAATATTCTCCATCAGCCACCCTCTTCAACTAACCAGCTTGAATCAAGTTGCCTCACATTTAGTCAGGGTGCCTCTTTTTTTCATCTATGCCTATTATATTTTATTCATACCCAAGACATGATGATTCCCAAATTCACCATGGCTCCAACTCAGCCTTAATCTTTTTGTTCCATGGGTAGCTATTTTTGTAGTCCATACCTCTATAGGAATAATAAACTGATGTGGAATAATGAACTCATGATCAAACTCCAGATCTGGTTATCTTCTTTATGCAGAAAATGATACCACCACTGAACTGAATGCTTCGTAAGATACGTGGGAGTCCTCCTTAACATCCTCCTTCCTCTCATCTCTCTGTGCAATGCCAAATGCAATTTTTAACCCTTAGATTAAATCCTCAATCTTTTCAAATAATTCAATTGCTACAGCCAGATTCCTATAGCAAACCAATGATTTTTTCCCCCCTTCATTACTATGATTGCCTTTTAACTCTCATTCTTTGCATACAGTAACCATTGAGTGGTCAATGCAGTCATATACTATATGACTATACTATACTGAACTACACTATATATCTATATCTATATGCACAAATTTGATCATGTCTTTGTTGTTTCTCTACTCTATCCTATCTCCCTCTTCCAGCTGGAAATCAATTAATGACTAGACTATTTTTGGACAAAGGGAAAAATGCTTAATAATCTGCAAAAGGACCTACAAAGTCCTATATGACTTGGTCCCTGCCTCTTCCTGTTGCCTCATATGCTGTTCTCCCTATTACTATCTGTACTACCTTTCTGTTGGCCTTCAATTACCTGTGTATCCTTCTACGTAGTTTCTTTGTTGTTTATTCTTGCCTTTATCTAATGAATGGTCAATTATTATTCGGATTTCAGAAAGTCAATTCCTCAAAGTAGTTTCATTGAATTCCCCAAAAGAAGTGAACTTTCCCTATATAAACTCTTAAAGACAGGTGTCTTTTCA
The DNA here is from genome assembly GCF_017311325.1 of Ursus maritimus. NCBI lineage: Eukaryota > Metazoa > Chordata > Mammalia > Carnivora > Ursidae > Ursus > Ursus maritimus. The sequence goes on from NW_024423786.1 coordinate 15,955,538, forward strand.
TGCACTAATCAGAGCTCTGTGTGTGTGTGTGTGTGTATGTAAGGATAAAATTACTGGCCTATAAGCTCTGTAAGGATAGGGCCCATATCAGTTTTGCTCAGTACTTTACCTATAGCATAGTGCTTGGTATCTTAATTTAATTTTATCTGAGTTTATCCTGTGTGTCCCTCACTGATTTAGGTACAGGGATTCAGAAGTGAGCAGTAGGAGGCATGTGATTAACAGTTGTTGAATGAACGCCTATGATAGCGGACCCCAAAGTCCACATGAATAATTACTGATTGTACTTCATACCATAATTATAATCTTGAACATACAAAACAAAAGGAGAAGGATTCAATGATTGCCATTACCATCATTCAATCTATAGGGTCCCATTTATCACAGGACACCTGATGGGAGAATGTTTTGTGATAGGAAACCTGGAAAGTCCATGAGATGCAGCTAAATGATTTCAATTTGGGGCAGAATCCACTTTAAAGCATAAAAAAAGATTCAATCTGAAAACATATCCTACATAGTTGTGTATTTAAAGAAATAATTCTTCTCAGTGTCTCTCAGAGGGCATTCTATAGGCTCCCATGCCAATTAAAAGACATTTAGTAAATTGGGTGCCTCTGAAGAGATGTACAAATTTGTTAGCTTTACCTCTGGCTGTAGCTAAATGAACAGGAAATTCTTAGGGGAAAAAATAAAGCCTTTGTAAAAGTGAATGTATTGTGTGGGTACCAGAGAAATGCCTCAAGCAGAGATTTGCAGAGAAGACCCATTTTATAAAGGGCTATATTAAATTAAGTAAGTGCTTGGAATCTCTAGAGAGAGACACTATGGAGATATTTGAATGAGCAAAGTTAAGTAGCAGCAGATGTAGAATTTCCTATTACTGGTGTTGTCTCCAGTGTATTTTACAAGCCTTTTGTGAGGCAGAAATACCCTGTGCATCAGAAAATCAGAGAATATCAAAGATAGAAAGGATTAAGAATTCCTAAGTCCAACCCCATCAGTTTACAAATATAGAAACTGAAGTCTAGAGAAGCAACATGACTTTTCTGGTATCAGCAAGTAGAAACATATTTTAGATTAGAATACTGGTACAGTCCATTATTCTAGGCTACTTTCACACACACACACACACACACACACACACACACACACACACACACACACAGTATTAGGAAAGGGGAACTTCCAGAGACTGTTTTGTTTTTAATCCAATTTTTATGTCTTTGAAGATTCTACGAAGGTTCATTTTGTCAACAAAATAGTAAAATGAAGGTGAAAATAATATTACCGATCAAGTAATAAAAATAATCCCAACAGAAACTCACTGGAAGGCAGTGTGATAAATGGAACATCTTTGAGACTTGGGATTGGACAAATCTGGGTTCCAATCCCAACTATGCCACACAGTAGGTATGTGAAAGTCAAAAGGTATTTAGCTGTTCTTCATCAGTTTCCTCTGTCTAAAATGGGGATAACAATATCTATTTCTCTTTACAGTTTTCTGAAAATTAAATGAAATCATTCATGTAAAGCACTTAGCACAATATTGGGCACATGTTAGAAAGCTTAATGAAGACAGCTATTTTTATTGGAGCGTTCACACTAAAGTCTATGCAAACTGCCAGATGATAGAAGAGCATTTAGCATAAAGGCTAGATTTCCAAATGAAGGAGCCAGAGATGAGTCAGTAATAAGCAAAACTGGACTGATTAACTCCTACTGCAAAGAAGAAAGAAGATAATATATACAATCACTCCCTATATCTATAGCAAGAATGTTAAGCTTTTCTAGGATGAAACAAATAAAGTAATCCATAAACATGTCCTCTCCTTAAGGTTTGCCTGGAGTGATGTCACAGCTGGCAGGAAGGCCAGAAGGGAAAGAACATCTTCAGATAGGAAGACAAGTAGGTTAAATGAGCAATGGCATAGAGTCAGTTCGAGTGTGATATAAATAGAGCTGAGATCTGTCTCTATTTCGCAAGACGAGACCTTGGCCTGAACCCATCCACTTCTGCAGAAAGATCTTCCAGTAGGAAGACACATACCTTGTGTGAAATGGGCAGAGATTCCTGACTCTGATGATGAATAGCCAAGCTAGACAGTAACAGACTAGCAGACTGGAGGCCAGCTGCTTCTAAATCATTTTAAAAAAGAGACAGCTTGCCTCATGACAGGTCTGTAGATAGAAACTTGTCTTCACTCTGAAGTGTATGAGTTGCTTATCAAAAAATCCGACTATTCTTTATGATCCTCTGGAACATAGTTGATTCACATTTTAGTGAAATGATTAACATTTTAAAAGTAGGCTTAAGTTGTAATATACACACACACACACACCCCCCACACAAATATGGTTACGCCGGCTGTTCCCACTTTTCACAGGAATTCCTGAACACTGTCACAAGGGTACACTAAAGTGGGCACAGAGTACTGAGTCAGGCAGAACAATCTGGAATGGCCAAATACAGTGCACTGTTGAAAACTTAATCTATCTCAGTCTCAGTTTCTTCATGTGAGTTTTCACTGTAAAAACTAAATGAGAAATATACAGGCTACGTAGTCTAGAGGTTAGCGTGTGGTAGGTGCTTAATCATTGAGAGTTCACTAATTTCTTGTCTTCTTCCTTCCTTCCTGATACACCGTTTTATGTTAAAACCCCATTTTTAAAAAAAAAATATTTTTATTACCAGTAGTATCTGCAGAAGCCAATATAATCCTGCTGTTTTTGGAGACCCTCAGAAATTGATGAAAGAGCGAACTAGGGTTTAGAGCAGTGAAAAATACTATTTTTTAAAGCACCTCTGAGGAAATAAGTGCATAGTTGGGAAAGAGAGAAGTTTGAGTTTCATGTAGTTATTCTTTCCAGAGAGCACAAGGGGAATGCGTTTGATGGGACATATTCCTGAAGTAGCTGTCAACCTGTATGGAGAGATGGTCCAATAGGACAGGGTAGGAGTTCCCAGGTCTAAAGACTCAACAACTACAATAGGTTTGAATGGTGTGAAATCTGAGGTTACATCTTCACTGGAAGGCAGAGTATAACTAACAGTTGCTTAGGGATTGGGAGATTTCTTATGTCAAGAGTATATAGGAGTTGTTTTCAACTGGGGGCACGTATGCTCCCCAATGAATTTTTTGAGTCTGGAGATATTTTTTGATCATCATGACTTAGTTGGGGGGATATTACTGGCATCCAGTCTGGAGGTCCACGATGTGGACAAACATTCTACAATGCACAGGACTGTCCCATATAGCAAAGGATTATCTTGCTCAAAATCTAATTAGCAGGTCAACAGCAGTGGAGCTGAGAAAACCTGATTTATGGACAGCAGACTGATTCTGTAGCCAAAACTTTTTTTTTTAGATTTTATTTATTTATGTATTTGACAGAGAGACAGCCAGTGAGAGAGGGAACACAAGCAGGGGGAGTGGGAGAGGAAGAAGCAGGCTCCCAGCAAGGAGTCTGATGCGGAGCTCAATCCCAGAACCCAGGATCACGCCCTGAGCCGAAGGCAGATGCTTAATGACTGAGCCACCCAGGGGCCCCCTGTAGCCAAAACTTTGAAATGAAATTTTGAAGCAAAATTTTGGGTTATTTTATGTGAATTTTCACAGTTCCTCCCATCCCTTTCTGCTACTTGTAATTATTCCTTCATTTAAGTTTGGGATTTTATCTGTGGTCATAATAACCCAGTTAGTATAATGGAGGTGAAGCATGGCCTTTTATCCATTTTAACATTAGATATGTGACTCAGAGAAGTAAGAAGCACTAAGAAGTAGCCAGCCAAAGCCCAGGGATCGAAGGAAGACAGTAAATTTCCCAGTTGACTGAGTTTAAAGATCTGCCTTTAGAGATATGAACACAATCTAGGAGTCATGAACATTGGTCATTGCTGCTACTTCAACTGTTACTATTAACACAGCCCTTAGCTCCACTCCTACTGTGATCACTAGCTATCATTTATTGGGCACTGTGCTAAGCACTCTGCATTCTTATATGTCTATAATAATGTGAATGTGAATGGTAATAAGTCAAACTCACTTTATGAAGTAGATGTTATCTCTATTACAAAGGTGAAGAGACTGATGCTGAGAAAGGTAGGCAATTTTTGGGTAGCCAACTACCTGAAGGGCAGCAATGGGATTGTACCCTGGTATGCCCTTTTCCAAAGTCCATGTTCGATGCTAAGTACATGGCACTGTATATGAGGAAGGAATAAGGGAAGGAGAAAAGAGTTGGCCATGGGATATGTAACTTCTGACACTCTTAATTTGATTCTCTATGTCCTCTGTGCTAAGATTTGGGTAATACAAGCAATACAAGAGAAGTATTTTTGAACTTCATATAAATGTTTTAAGTTGCACTTTGATTATTCTGATTTATGCTAAGACCTCAATCTGTATCTTCCTGGGATATCAAATTCTTGAAATCAAAGGGCTCTAGAGATCAAGCGTTTCCCCTCCCAAGGAAGTTGCAATTTAAACAGACACTCCGGGTTTTAGACTCAGTTCTGCTATTAACGGAGAGTCTTAGGAGATAGCTTTCCTCCCTTTTTTATACATAATGGAGAGAATAACATTCTTCCTTTCTACTTCATATCTTTGTTAATTGTTATGGTATAATTAAAGAATTTAGCACAGTACAAATAAGAATATTAAAAGCACCCTTTTTCTAATAAAATTTGAGATGAAATATAACTCGGGCCACATATTTAACTTGATAGTTCTAAGAAAATATGCAAAATAGCTAAGTATTTGATTATTTATCAAAGTCAAAATTCTTGGTAGTATTTGGAAATTTAGAATGGCCAAGGTTTGCCAAATAAAGTGAAAAGTTTGGGGGGTGGGTTTGGGATCACTGTTGATCAGCAATGCCAGCAGCTGGGGCAAAAGCTGGATACGAAGAAAGAGACTGAGCACAAGCTCTTATTTATCTATGCCTCTCTCACAATTACTTACATGTAGTTTTCATAAAAATGTGTCATTTCCACCATCTAAATTTCTCCCAAATTTCCTTTTTGGTCAACTCTAATCTAAAACCATACAGGGAAGGGAAATTTAGGAAATGTAGTTTTAGCTAAGTTAAGTTTGTCAGGCCTTTTTTCTAGATTAGGATTTCTCTTGATCATCACTTGGTTTTCTACTGAAAAGAAGCAGTCATGTAAATTGAGAAGAATCAAATGATTATAGATTGGCTGTTTACCTCCTTAACACATTAGCTGCTAAACATGTATTTCAGTCTGTCTCCCCACATTAATAGTTTGTTTGGAGTGTCTGGGTGTCCCACTGAATTAACTGATTGACCACATTGACAGACAGGCAGACTAATCAATGAGCTCTGAAGGCTGGAACAGGAGAGTATAGCATAGCCTTAGCCATGAAATTGTGCCATTCGACAACTCAACGGCAGCACTAGAGTTTAAAAATAAAAAGCATTACTCATGTGTGACTACACTCCATCGGTGATGCTCCTGAAAATAATTTCAAAATAACAATCAGAAAATGTTTGATGAAAGAACAGCACAGAGCAATTCACTCATAATTACCCAAGGGAATAGGATGAGATGGATAAATGAAATTCATAGAGGAGTCCCAAAGTGCCTTTTAGCCGAAAGAAGTGGTGCTGCACTTGTACATTCTTTCATCAGAACTATTAACAAACAGTAAGTTGTGTAATGCTTTTCATTTTATAATCACTGAATATCAAGACTGTAAAGGGTTGTGGTCATCTTCCGGTACACGGGTTACAAACTCAAATGTCATCAAGGGCCAAACTAAATAGGCTAAGGGGCCAGTCCTCAGACACAGATGATTTTCCCTGGTCTGACTTTACTTCTGCCTCCCGTTTCTATTCCTGTAATCTCATTTGAAATGATTTTGATGTTGTAAAAATAAAGGCAATGGGCAGACGCAAAGAGGCAGAATATCCAGGTAGGCAATTGAAAAAAAAATCAGGCAACTGAACAGGAGAGCATTTTCCTGGAACCAGTTCTCTAAAAAAAAAAAAAAAAGAAAATCCATACGCTGGTTGTAGTGAGCACAGCCTAATGTACAGACTTGTGGAATCACTAAGTTGAACAACTGAAACTGTAACATTATATGTCAACTATATTTCAATAAAAATAATAATCTGTCTGTTAAAAAAAATTAATAATAAAATAAACCCATCTGCAACATCAATCTTCACATGCTTTGGACTCTGGAAATATGTTCTCCAACAGAAAGCATGGTCCAGCTCCCACAAATATTTCATCATGCAACAGAAAATCATTTGGCAAATTGTCAACTTCTACTTACGAGAGAGTGAAACTCTGGGTAAGCAAAACAAATGTATGGCCATGAATTTACATATATCAAATTATACTTATGGCCTTGAATTCAGTTTAGCAATACTACATAAAAAGTACAAAATGGAAAGAATAATTGGCAATTATTAAGAGATATGATGGCTATGAGATTGATTAGGATAATTTGTCCCCAGAAAGCACTCTTCCTTCAATTATTGGTGATTCTGAATAAGACTTCTATGAAGAGGATGGGGGATTTGCACCTCCCTCTCTTTTCAGTTGTACAACTGTGGTTGTGTAGAGCTCCAATCGCAAATGTAGCACTTTTGTGTTTTTTGAAATAAGTGCTTTTTATAATCCTCAGGCATGCAAATACAGGTAAAATATACAAACAGAAACAAACAAATCTCTGCCCTTTTGACATAAGAAATAATCATTGTTTCCTGACTCAGTGTTGAGAACTGATTATGGAACTGGTGAGCACTTGGGAAAGATTTTGTTCTTCTTTCAAATGTTGGTTTTAGTTTTGTATGTACCAAATCTCTCTATTGTGAGCTTCTGGTAAAGTGAGCAGACACCACTTGTTGTTAGCTGCAAGCTTTAGGAAATGCAAGTTTGATTTATTAATTATGAGAAGGGAAATTCTCTTCATCTGTTTTTCTGATAACCTATTAGGTACGTTTTCAGATTTGAGCAGCATTAAAGTCTGTTATGTTTGTTTATGAAATTAGTACTAATTCCATAGGGTAAACAAAATATTTTCTACTCTTTGACTATGTGAGGTGATGGATATCTTAAATAGCTTGATTAAAGTGGTCATGTCACAATGTTTAAGTCCATCACATTGTACTCTTTAAATATATACAATTCTGTCAATTATACCTCAGTGAAGCTGGAGAAATAAATTAAAAAATTAAAACATATAACCTCCAATGCCCATCAAGAGTAGAATGAAGGATAAACTGTGAAAGATTCATACAATGGAATCATAAAATGGAATACACTAATGGGAATTAACAAACTCCTGTTAAACACAACAACCTGGGTGGATCTCACAGAGTTAACATTGAATTTAAAAAGTCAGATGGGAAAAAGTAAATACTGTATGATTTTATATGTATTATAATCGCAGATATAATACATATGATTATATATATATACGACACAGAGAAGTTATATATTACACAAACTTTGCATATAAAATACAAAACTAATCTACATGATCAAAAGTCAGATAATGATTATCCTTTTGAGTCTCAGCTGTAATTGGAGGGGCTTTTGGGATGTTGGAAAATTCTGCATCCTGATTGGAGTGCTGGTTATATTTGGTGGGTTCAATTTGTGAACTTTTGTTGAACTGACACATAAACTTAATCCCAATGACCAAGACGAACATGATTAAATCTGAATTGCCGGAGGTGGGTTTCTGGCACAGAATTTTGAAAGGTCCTCATGTGATTCTTTAAAATATACTAAGGTGTTTCTTTAAAAAAGAAAGAAAAGAACAGAAAGGAGAAGAAGAGGAAAGAAAAGAAAAGAAACAAATGGCAATATAGCTGCACAAAATCCATATAATTCAGAGGTATTTTGAACAAAATCCAGCCTCTTATCATAACTTATAATACCCTGGGTAATTTGATCTCTCTCTCCCTCTCCCCAGCCTTATAGTTTTCTCTGATTTCAACTCAGTGAAGCCACATGAGAGAGAAAGTGAAATCAGCAGAGGAAATATCCAGACAACCTGCCGAATTACAGAATTAGTTACATAGCAATAGGCAACTGATACATTTATCTACAATTTTAAATAATGGATCTGTAGGACTGCATGTGTGTTCTTAAGGCTTGCATAATATTTTAATGAAATCAGATATATTAAATCTTTTTTCCCAATTTTACCTACTTTTGCTTTAATCGCAATTTTTCAAATACGACTACTTTTCCATCCCAAATACTCCCCATTATTCTGGTGAGTTAAGAATTGCTATAAGTGCAGATGGTTTTCTATTTCCCCGTGGCTCTTCCACATAAGACATACTCTTTTCTTACCTTTAAAATGCATAATCTCCAAAGTGGGGCACAAGAATACAAGGTGAACTACTGATAGTGAGTAAAGGAAATGTTAGAAATTCTATATGTTTATTTTGTCTATAATTTTAACTTCTATTTTTTTGTTTTCTAATGTATCTAAAATAAATATCCACACATTGGATTTATATGCTTATAACTACTCCTCCTTTATTTGTTGGTCATAAAATTTGGCAGAATGCCTCTTTTGATCTTATTATACTCTGAGCAGAAGCTGGCCTTGAACAAAACTGACACCAACTTTTAAAAAAAAGCTGTTACATAAATTTGAGTCTTTGTCAAGAAGTGATGTCTTGAATAAATACAGAACAAAATTTTCATTTGAGCTTTGGATTCTTATCATAAACTCTGCTATTTTCTAGCCCTATGGTCCTTGATAAGTCTTGTACCTTTGAATTTCAGTTTCTCTAGCTAGAGAAGAAGGATAACAATCTTTTCTCTGTTCACTTTCAAGCACAGATGAAACACTGCACATTAAACACTTTATAAACTATAAAGCACTAGGTATAAAGTATAACTAATGAAATATTAAAGGTTAGTTTTATTTTCCCTTTAGAACTGAGCATTCCATCATTATAAATTTATTTTCAACAAGAGTAAATACAATATATTTCTCAGAATGAGTACATATTTGAGAAAAATGACCTCTTTTTAAACAAAGTATATGGAAATAAAATTCCACTTCATGGAATAAGTATTAGGAAAAAGTGTGAATTATTTGTTGCTTGGAGGATTTTTCAGGATGGAGGTCACATCTGAATGTGGGTGAGAAAGATTGGATTTGACTTCATTGGAAGAAAGTGGGTCTGAAGAAGGACAATGCCGGTGGAGACATTCATATGAGGAATGGAAAAAAAGTGCAGAGATCTCATTGGTAGTACAGCCTGACTTAAATGAAGGATACATGAAGGAGAGAAAGAGAAGACACGGCTCAGGACACAGGTTGAATTGAATTAATTGGAGAACTTTCAATATTTGTTGAAGGAAATTGAATTTGAATGCTTGATTAGACAGTTTGAACTTCATAGGAAATGGGATCTGTGGAGGTCTTGACATAGAATAATGACAAAATCCTCTGTGCTTGATGGAGATTTGCCTTGATAGGAGTCTGTGTCAATAAGCTATGTCTTGGGAAGGATATAGGAGATGCCTGGAAATAGGGAGAACACATAGGAGGCTACTACAAAAGTCTAGAGGAGAGGTAATGGGGTATTCACCCTGGAACTGGGAAGGAAAGGACAAATACATCTTGAGATGAAATACAGCTCAAAGGTTTTAAATATTCAGATTATTGTGACACAATATGAGTGGGTATCTGCTACCCAATAATATTAAAATAGCACTGGCTGTGTGTCAAGTATGCTAGTCCTTGAACAAACAACACTAAAATTATGCCTGCCTAGGTCAAGTGTGCCTGAGCAAACACCATGTGTTCAGTACATATCATGAATTTTTTAAAGAGTAAAAAAAGTGCCTGAAACCAAATGATACGTTGTGATGAAAATGCATACGTTTAAAAGTAGATTCTAATAATATACAATAAAATTCTAAGTGTTTGGGGATACTGATTACCCTTAAGTAGTCTTGGGGGCTTACTTTGAGAGGTCATTTATTAATTTATTTAAAAATATTTATTGAGTGCTTACCATGTGTCAGACATTGGGTAGAAATATTTTACCTGCATAGAGTTTGTATTCCACTAGATGTAGACAGAAAATAGAAAAGTAATAAACAAATGTGTAAATTAATTCCAGATAGTAACAAGTGCATTAAAGACAGCAAAAAAGGGTTGATAAGAGTGACTGGGGCCAGTGGTGGGACCAAGTGCTGGCTACTTAGATAGGTTCCTCCTTTCTTCCTTCCTTCCTTCCTTCCTTCCTTCCTTCCTTCCTTCCTTCCTTCCTTCCTTCCTTCCTCTGTTCCTCCCTCCCTCCCTCCCTCCCTCTCTCTCTTTTTTATAGGTTTCTAAGAGATCATTCCATGGAGGTGACTAATTGGAGATGGGCATAATGGAAAGAACCAGCCATAGAGAGATTTGAAGAAGAGTGCTCTAGGCAACTGAACAGGAAGAGAAGAATCCCAGAGCAGAGAACAATCTTGATATTTCTAGGAGCATAAGAAAGAATTATGGCTCTAGTGTGGTGAACAAAGGGGAGTTTAGTATAACTTAAGATGAAAAAGGCTGAAAAAAAGTTAGATCAACTAGTTTCCTGCTAGCCATAAGGCAGTTGATTGTAAGTCTCAGGAAGGTTTTAAGTAGGAGAAGAAAAACTCTATCACAAGGCCCATGTTATTTTCAATTTGTGGTTATGCTATTTATGGTACCCTTAAAATAAAAATATTACTGATGTTATCACCTCCAGAGAAAAGTTGACCCTCTCCTTCAAAGACGGAGTTGAAAGTACTATGTCCCGCATTCCCATCTACTAAGAGCCAACATTCCCTATAGAATGCCTCATCTGCATGCCATTCATTTCCTTTTAGATCTGACGAAACAGAAAAAATTTTTCTACATTGTTATCAGTTCTAAAAAACAATTTCATTTAGGGTTTAAGAATCAATTACTTTGGAGGAAGATTTTATAATCGTATAAACACCTTTATCAGTAGGCATTGCATAAAAATGGTGTTTTCAGCATTTCTAAATTGGGCCATCTCTATTAGAAATTGCAAAGATGTCACTTGACTTAAAAATATAGCCTGGTGTTCCATTCCGAAAGGTGCTATTATGCTAACAATAAATCTGAACAAGACCGTAGGCAGAGTGTGGGTTGTGATGTACTCAATATTCATCACACTCTGACCCAAAGGAATATCCATTATGTGCTTCTGGGATCCTTGAGCAAAGCAGGTTTATTACACCTGCCAATTTTCATGGATTTGCTGTGTGATACATCGTCTTCTTTGAAGAAATCTTGGTCACAGTACATATTTCCATTCTTGCGGCTTTCTTTCTCAGGTAGTTCATTTACTCTGGTTCTCAATTCAGTAGAAGGTTATGCTTGAAACAGAGTAAAATTCAAGCAATCACAAATACTTTTCAATGTCTCCTTATCGTAGTCCTCTGATTGTGAGTGTTTAGAAGGAGGTAGATTTTCTCCCGGATTCAATTTCAGGTTACTCCATTTGCAAAACAGCAAGCTATGTAAAAACACTAACACACAGGTTTTTTTTTTTTTTAATTGGTATAAGCCCTAAAGACAACTTTATTCAAATTTTAGAAATCAATTTCTTTGGGAGATGTTTTGATAATAATATAAGCATGTTTGTCAGTAGATACTGCATGTAAATGGTGGCAGGAAAGACTTATAATTCCTAGTCTCAGTTTATTCCTCAAGAGTAATTAATACAGGGAGAAACCAACTCATTAGACCCTGATGACATAATACAATAGTTAGAATGCCTAAAGGAGACCTTTAATACTACTCTGCCAATAAATGTACTAGCTCTACGTTCACTTCCTTGAATTATTCAGTTTCTCTCTGAAACAAAAATGAGTCTCACAGTGAATATCCAGTACTTCTTTAGGACTGACCAAATAGGTTTTCAAGTCCATAATTTTATAAGATATGTACAGAATTCTCAGCCGTAACAAAATAAATACAAACGGCACATAGATAAGCCACTTACATTATGAATCACGTGGAATGTTTAGAAAAACTACCATTTAAATGATAATATATTTTGTTAAAATAACAAATTTGAAAATATAATAGGCAGAAGTTCTTAAGATGATATGAATTTTGCATGCCATGGAAATAAAATTCCTTATAACTACTGAGGACTACTATTTCTTACTATGTTCTATAATATAATACCAGCCATTGGCCTTCATTGGCACTATGTTTAAGGACTGCCACGCTTGTCTTAGGCCCTGGGTTTAAAATTACACTGTCTCTAAGCCCAGATAACCCAAAACAGACATAGCACAGGATTCAGCTGATTATTACTCTTATCCTATTATTTAATGTTTAAAAATTTTTTTACAAGTGTCACATTTTTTATGTGAGAACTTGAATTTTGCAATTTGCCTACAATTTATCAAATTTTACACAGAAATCATAGCAAAGTGAAAGATTTAAAGAAACCTGGGATATTCTAGCAACAACAGAATCTGATCGTACATGGTTTTTCAGCTTCTTCATTACACCCACTATAGATTTGCTCTAGCTACTTTAATAGTTATCTTAAGAACAAAATATTTCTTTGTGAAAACTTTCTGGGCATTGTCTAAAAGAAAATTAGGATTTTCCTCCATTTATCAATGTAGTCTCCAAATTATCCCATTAATGTTTATGTTTTCCCTACCCTAAAGACATACACATGCCTCAATAATTTGGGGGCTAAAAATAAAACTTCTGAGTCTATACTAAACCTGTTGATGTGTCTTTTTGTCGTTTCTTTACTTGTTCTGTTCCTCATTCCCAGAGGTGAGTAGGCATTTATTCCAGGTGGAATTCCATGTTTAGCCTAACCTTAGCATCTTCAGCAATTTACATCAAAAACAAATTTTCTAACCTGTACTAGACAAGATTATTTCTGTCACGAGGGACAGAATCTCAACATAAATTAGCCTTAAATGAGAAAGAGACATCCTATTGGCTTATCTTACTTAAAGTTTCAAAGGTAGAATAAAAAAACTGTGACTTTCTTCCCTTGGATTGTCCTGCTTCTGTGTTAATTTCATTTTCAGGCAGACTCTCCCTTTACAGTGGCCCTGGGTACAACCTTCCACTAACTAGAACAACACAAATGGAATGCCTCTCTGTCATTTTATTTGAGCAAAAATCTAGAGATTTGCTAGATAAAATATATAGACTGAAGTTTGAAAAAAGCAGCAGATGTCCTCTTTGAACATTTCCATGTTTTGTACTCTCTACTATGTTGTTCATATAGCAACTTGGACTTAATTTCATACATTGACTTGCTTGCTGGTTTCCCCTTTTAGACTGTAGGCTGAAGGGGGCAGGGACCAGCGCCCTCTTGTTGAAGGTCAACATCTAGCTCAGTGCCTGGAACATATGAGCTACTAACACACATCTGTTGAATTGAACGGAACTGCTTTCTTTAGTTTATTTGATAAATATTTCTAGACCATCTGCTAGGTGATGGAGAAATAATAGAGAATATAGCAGATGGAAATCTTTGCCCTCATGGAGTTTCCATTCAAATGATGTGAAACTTTTAAATATTACTAGAATTTCATCTCAGAAACCCTATGACCATAACATCATAACACATATTTATTGAGAAAGACTAGACCAATTGTTTCTCAGAGGAAATGACGAAATGACATTTTTTCTATTTGATGATAATCCAAATAGGACCAAAAACATTGAATCTCATTCATTCATTCATTCAACAAATGTTTAGTGAATCTCTGCCAAGTGCCAGGAAGATACAGTCCGCACCCGCTGGAGCATAAGGTCTAGTGAGGAAGAAATATATTGCCTTGGTTTCCTAGGTCTCCTATAAAAATTACAACTTGGTGGCTTGAAACAACACACACTTATTTTCTCACTATTCTGGAGGTCAGGAGTCCATAATGGGTTTCACATGGTGGAAAGCATGGTCCACAGGGCCACACTCCTTCCAAAGGTGCAGGGGGTGAATCCATTGGTTCCCTTGCCTTTTCTAGCTTCTAGAGCTTCATTCCTCTCATTCACTGGCTGATAGTCCCCTCCTCCATACTTAAGGTCAAGAACATGGTATCTTCAAATCTTTTTCTGCTGTTTTCATATTGTCGTCTGCTCTGTGTCCAAATCCCCCTCTGCCTTTTTCTTGTAAGGACACTTGTGACTTCCGACACAAATTTTTCAGAATACTCTATCCATCTCAAGATCTTTTTAACTTAATCACATCCTCAAAATCCATTTTGTGATTTAATGTAAAACTCAATTTCCAGATACTAGAACCTAGATATTCTTGAGGGCCATTATTCAGTCTAACACACACATTAATGAAATAATTCAGAAGTATATGATTAGCAGTTAGTATCTTAATGAAATGGGCCTTAGCTTTCTCACAATATTGAAAAAATACTAAGATAGGACAATAGAACTTTTAAACACTCACAATTTAAAAAATGTTCCAGAATCATAACATATGCCTAGATGGACTATGATTTATAGTAACGGCTCAAGGATCTGTGTCTATAATAAAGATGATAGAAGAAGTTGTGAGTTTAATGAAAACAAATGAAAAGAAAACTGGAGAAGAGTTTGGGCACAAAATTTTGTTTTAATTTAGAGTCTAGGGGGTACCTGGTTGGCTCAGTTGGTTAAGTGACTGACTCTTGGTTTCAGCTCAGGTCATGATCTCAGGGTGGTGAGATCAAGCCCCAGGTCTGCCTCTGTGCTCAATGCAATCTTCTTGTCCCTCTTCCTCTGCTCCTCCCCCCCACTTGCTCTCGCTCTGTCTCTCAAATAAATAAATAAAATCTTAAAAAAATATAGAGTCTGGGAAGATTCAAAATATTAAAATTTTCAAAAGATTATACCAGTGAAAATAAGAAGGAGAAAGCAGAAAACTGTAAAAGATTTCTTAGCTTTTCAGAATTAATAAAAAGTAAGTTCTGGGAAAGCAAAGAAGATATTATACATATGCATAGAAAGAGCACTTCATCATCGGATAATCTAATTTTCCAAACTAGCATAGTATCTGCAAGTAGGGAGACACATCATGAAAGCTCTAAAAAAACAAAGCAAACAAAACAACAACACCACCACCCCCAAAACAAACAAACAAATTTAAAGCAACACTATCTTATGTATATCATATCAACATCCTTACCTTTGGGACAATGTTTAGCTCAGACTACTTTATTTAAATAGCTATGGCTTAAAAAAAAAAAAAATCCAATCTGTTCTTTCACAAGGAAATTGTGCACCAAGGACATATGATTATTTTTCCCTTTAGACTAAAGCAAAAGGACATGTTGAATCACATTCAATTTGGATAAATAAAAGTTAATAGAAGAATTGGAGGATTTCTCAGATCTGATATGCATTCTGAGACTAATAATTTATTTTAATTTAACACAAAAGGTCTTTTAGAGATACTATGCTGATTCAATATACATATTTAAAGGGCAAAATGTTAATGCTAAATTTTGACAGGAAGCTGAAATGTGAAGTAGGAAGAGAATTTCTTATTCACACGTGTATAATTTGGGGGCACCTTGATGACTCTGCTCTGCCCTTTTTTAATCTATTACCAAAAAAGAGACATTATTATTTAATTCTGAATCTTTGTTACAGTGAGTTAGAAGTGACATGAATCAAAATAATGTCATCACTTTAATAAATATGACTATAGCACTTCTAAACACTGGATTCTGTAGTGGTAAAAATACTTTTATTTGTATGGTTTTCTGATTCTAATGGTTGATTTCTACATATTTTAGCATTCTCATAGCTTTCAAGATTAGTATATCTTTCTATTTCTTGGAATGCTATTAAATATGTGTCTTTTATAATTGTTGCTTTTCTGGCTTGTAAATTACTATGTTGGTTTCTGTGTTCTCCCAATATATTACTGCCTTTTTTTTTTTTTTTTTACAAATATATGAACTTCAAAAGTACCCATTATCACACAGTGGGTGGGAAGCAGCATGATAGCAGAAGGGTTGCTCTGACAGTCAGACAATCTAACTCATGTCCAAACTCTATGACAACTCATACAAGTAAACTTGATAATTAAGACTAGAACTCCACAATCTTAACAGACTGTGGCTGATGATTTAGAAAAAATGGCCACTATTATTCCCTTTTCTATTTCCATGCCCCTTTATATTATAGCTTTGCAGCTTTTCTATCAAGAGATGAAGTATATTTCCAAACCCCTCAAATCTGGACTTAGAGCGGTTAAAAGAATGGAGCAGAAATGACACTATGCCAGTTACAAGTCTCAGCATCATGATATTTTGTGTGCTCCTAATTTCTCTTGGCACTCTAAGCAGTCACTATGTGAAAGAGCCCAGAGCCACAGAGGATGGGAGATCATTTGAACCGAGGCAGAGGCAGCCCAGTTGTCTCAGCTAAGAATGTCCTTCACCAGCCTGGTCCCAGACGACCCAGGAGCTGACCACGGATGTTATTCGCCCAAGCCAAAACTAAAAGAACAGCCCCAAGGGAGCCTACCTTAAATTGCCAACTTTCAGACTTGTCAACTAAATACATGGTTATTTCTTACTTTACTTAGATTTAGGGTGGTTTGTTACACAGCAAAAGCTAACTGACACACCAATACTAGTTGAGTAAAAGAACATGTATCATTGAAATGGAAAGAACAATTTCAAAGGTTATTTCTAGTTTTGATATAACATTCTGTGTCACTTTTTCTTCTATTTCAATATAGCTTTTTTTATACCGAATTTTAAATTTGAGAGAAAATAGGTATTTCAACCTTAATTTATAAAGACTTCACTATACAGGAAATAAAAAATAACGTTTCTTCATTGCTTATTGATGCAAAAATCATTTAATTGCATCCTTTTACAATAAAAATTTCATATTTGACAGTTTATAATTGAAATGTTAGTTCTGTTTAAAAATAGAGCTTGATGCATTTTTAAGGATTCTATATTAGCCATAGAAATTACCTTAAAATTTTTGTTTATCACTTAGTAATTCAAACAACATAAGTATTATGCATTTGAAAATTGCTTCGCATATGAAAAAAAATAAAATGCCAATAGATTATCAATCAAAACTCATAATAATAGAACACTTTACCTGTACAAGTATTTATGAGTGGCAGCAGAATTACCAGTTTCCATAGCAACCTCATTTCCACTTTCTAAGGTCAAAATTTCTCCCATACAATCAGCAGGAAAAAAAAATGTCTATCTTCCAGTCAGTAGCTCAAGAGTCTGAAAGAAACAAAATTGTCGTGAAATGATAAATATACAAACATGAATACTTTAAAATGTATATGAATTTTTGCATATTATTTGATTAATTATGAAACTATTTTTACCCAAAATAAAGCAACCTAAATGTCTACCTTTTACATATATTTTGCAAAGTTACAGTAATTTCAATTCATATTTCCATAATTTCAGTTCATACCTTAGATACACATTCATTTGCTCTGAGATTTGATGTAGTAGATAATGGAGTAGAATGCAATTCAATTGAATGTATTATATAGATTAAAACTTCACTAATATAATTTTGAGTTTAATTGCTTTTGAAATGTTAATGAGGATTAAAAACATATTAAACCAACTCTTGTAATTCTGTTGTTGCTCTTATTTTTGATTCTATGCCATTAGAAGTAGGATAAAATATTACTCTATCTTATATGTATTAACAGTGAATTTATAAATTTCGTGGACTTTCCTAAGTTTTTTTATTACTATTTTTGAGAATATATTCATTAAGAAACATGATCTTTCCTAATGTTACTAGAACTAAAACTAATATTGTACTATAAAATTTGTGCAATAAATGAATTTCTGGAAGTGTTATCTTTCAAATATGAGACATGCTTTTCCTGTGGTGTTACATCATAATTTTCTCTAATTTATTTTGGCAGTTAAGCTATCTGATGATAAATGAAATTAAGACAAAGTGTTTTGTGTTCTTTACTCCAAAAGAGAAATCTAATAAGGAGACTCTTAAAACTCACGATCTCAAAAATACATATATGTAGAATAAGTTCAGAATAAACTCAACTAGGTTACATTTGATAAATGATTATATATCAAATGATAGGACCCTTTGGGACTTTTTAACATATATATATATATTTATATATATTTCTTGTAACTTCAAATACTTTTGGAAGTATGTGGATTTTATATGTGATGCTAGCAGAGAATGAAATTTTGAACATTTCCTGATATATTTTTAAATTTTGAAACCCTTTCTTTTCTTTCTGTTGCTAATTACTCCAACTAAAGTAAAAAACTGACTATATTCAACTGTAAGTTTTTACAAAATCTAAGTTAAATGCTTTCAAATTTAATCAAGGAATAAAAATCCAAGGGAAATAATTAATATTCAGTCCTGCCATCTTATGAGAGACACAAACATTTAACAAAACAACAAAACCAAACATAGATATATATACATTGCTGAATGTTTATGTGTGGTAAATACAGTAAATATTTTGAACTAAAAAATGAAATCTATGAGATCCATAGGATGGGGTTCAAGTAGCATTTTGAGCTGAAGCTTGAAGGACAGGTAGCTCTTAGCCAGGCAAAGAGTGGGTATATACGGTATAGGGTGTGTAGGTCTGCAGGAGTTAAAATGGGATAGGATGAGGAATGAGACATAGCAGTCTAAGCAAAAGGGAAAAAGTAGGACATGATCCTGAGGCAGGACTAACTTTACATTTTCAAAGATCTGAAAAAGAACCAGTTTCATGACATCAGAAGGACAATGGCATGAGACAAGGTTGGAAAAGGAGAAAGAGGGATAGATGATACCATCCAGATACCTAACACCCAGGAATGGTTCCTTCTTCTTTGGACTGGTATAATTATTCAAAATACCCAATGTCACAAAAGCCCACAAAATCTAGCTAACTTTACCCCACCTGATACAGATGAGCTGCTTCCTACTCTCCCAGCTTGCTTTTATCCTGTCCCTGGGTACACTCCCCTGCATGGCCCTTGTCTCATCTGAATCTGTAAGAAACAAGAGTTCTGCTTCATCTATCCCAGTTTTGTATCTCTGAGTGTTATTGTGTTGTATTCTGCCATTCAAAAAACCTATAATCATATCTGATACCATGAAATTATGAAACCATCTGCCATGCCTACACCCCCAGAATTTCCAGATGTGAACCAATAAAATGAAATTTTTGCCTAACCAGTTTATGTTGTATGTTTACCTCTTGCAAGCAAAATCATCGAAATAGTACATTCATTCTTCACCCTGAATTTATATGAAGTGTTTCTCAAAGACGCCAGACCAAACTGACTGATATATACCCCCTGAGACTTGTATTTATCAAAGGCTCCACTGTATTGCCAGAGCTTTCATACCTTACCTTGAAGAGAAGCACCATATATAATACTTGCTTATAATACTTGGTGTGGTATGTAATGAAGAGCTTACAGTTATTCCATAATATGTGCTTGGTTTGTATCTGATAGCCAAACAATCTAGTATTACCAAGAAAAACACTAAACTGGAAACCTAGAGACATTGTTTCTACTATTGTCTCTTTCTCTTAACCAGGTGAGTAATGTTGGGTGATTCATTTATAATCACATTGACTGCCATTTTCCTCTTATGAAAATAGAGAGGTTTGAGCTAGAGATTACCTTTATGTTTCTTCCAGGTCTAATATTCCAAAATTGTTTGATTCAACCCAGTGTATAAAATATTTCCCTTTACCATCTGAGTGTTTACCAGCATCCTGTAATGGGAAAAAGCCCAGGAGATATTTTATTTGGCAAAACTCTATAAAGATAGGTTAATAGCTATTATTTATACATCGGTTGTCATTTGTAAAAGTTCCATTCGTAAAAGTTTAAATTACATGAGGAAGGAGAATACTCTGGCTCAATGAGAGCCATCCAGATTAGAAGAGTCTGGTTATTTACTCACAGACAAATGGCCTAGAAATATTCAGTAGGTAAAATTTATGTTGGTCACTGACACACAAAATAGCCAAAGGAATTATTTCTAGGCTCCTAGAATCCTGAAGATTGCTTGAGGCAAAATAAAGGAGGCCAATATATAAACTTAAAAGAATTTCCAGAAGCTCTAAAAAAAGTTTCAAAAATGCATCACCAGCATTTTGTTTTAGGTGAGGTTTTTAGGCCATGCAATCTTTTAAACATCATTTTGACCTGGAAAAGTGGGTATCTTGGTTCATGACCCAATTGCTAAGATCACTATTGTATTTTTACTGAACAAACTTTGTCCTCTCCAGACCATGTGTGTTTCCTTTTGATCTCATGGAATTTCTCAATGCAAAAGCATTAATTTCAAACACTTCAACAGAAGAATGTGCATAGGTTCACAATTCCTTTCTTGCAATTCCAAAATATGTTTTGTTTTTTTAATCTCTGAAAGTTAAAATATCCTTGTAAGTTGGATAGCAAAATTCACTGGGTGGTAAAACCTGTCCTGAATTAATGTGAGTCTGTTCAGTCTGTTTTATCCAACTTATTATAGAGTACTTACATGTTTTGCTGCTGAACCAGAAATGCTGGTTGATAGAGCTGTTGCCCACTGGAGGTGTTGTCTAAATACATATGAAATTATACCACAGTGTCTTTCTAAAGGCTAAAATAGGGATCAGCAAACTACAGAATGATGACAAAATTTGGTCCCTTGTCTATCTTTGTAAATAAAGTTTCCCTGGAACCCAACATGCCTGTTTATTTATGTACCGTGTATGGCTATTTTTGTGCTACAAAGGCAGAGTTGAATAGTTATACCATATGAGACCATATGACCCTCAAGAAAATATTTATTATCTGGACCTTTACAGATTAAGTTTCTGGAAGTTCTTTTGCTCATCCCTATTCTAATATATTCTAAACTCTAAAATAAATTTGGCTATAAAGATTTTGGTATTCTATTGTGGCACTGTATTTCTTTAACCCTATGTATTTATACTCAGCAAAAATATCATCTGTTTACCAGAAAAAAAATGGGTCCTGTATTTTGCAGTAGCTTCAGCCAGTGAGTGTCCTGCCTTAAATTGACCTCTTTGTACCATGTGTTGTTGACAAGCATGTGACCCCAGAAAGCAGTTAAGAGAAGAATTCAGAAACAATTGTTGTGACCCTGAGGTCATACCCAACACTAATTATTCTTAACCCAGACAACACTAACAGTTTCTTTGTATGGTTTAGAATAATTGCTTTTTTAGAATTGGAAAGCTATCACTCAATCTACCCCTTGGCTATAAAACCATCCATCAGTCTATGAATTGCATACAACTGCCAGTAAACCAGGAATTTATTAGGAAAGTCAAGTATTGGCTAAACCTTAAGCAGTAGGGATATTCTGGTGGGGGGGGGGGCGCTGTTCAACTGTGTTTTTCTGGCAGACATGGGAGACAATGGGATTTATCAAAAGATAAAGTTTTGTTTTGTTTTGTTTTGTTTTTTAAAGAGGTTTCCAACATCTGTTTGCACTGGGAACTAGGGAGAGGAGTTTAAAAAAAAAAAAAAAAGGCAGGATATGGAGCCCCTGGGTGAATCAGGTAGTTAGGCATCTGACTCTTGGGTTTGAATCAGGTTATGATCTTATGGGTAATGGGATCAAGCCCTGCATCAGGCTCTGCGCACAGTGGGGAGTCTGCTTAAAAGTTTCTTTCCCTCTGTCCCCCTTCCCCCACCCTCTTAAGTAAATAAATAAATAAATATATATATATAAATATAAGTATATATTTATATATATATTTATTTATATTTAAAGGCAGGGGTGAATGTTCATGTGTAGCTCTGTAACAAGCCTTTGAAAGGGGCTCATACAGGATTCTAGTGGATATTCACCAACCATACTCACAAGCTTCAGAGAATGCTTAAGATGACCTATATATCACACTGAAGGACAGAAGGAAAACATGGGAAGTTATTCCTGTCCAACTCTCAATGTGATGCTCTTTAACAATAGAGATATGTAGGTGATACCAGTCTGGGTAATGGAGAACTATGTTCATTAATACACACTCTATAGAAATCCTCAGGTCAATTACAAATTATAACTGTTCCTTACACCTTCTGTACTATATGAAATGATTTTCTCATTTTGATAGAAAAAATAAAACAAACTTGCTACTACTGAATGGCTTGGTGATTGGAATGGCTCTAAATACAGGGTGATAGAAAGGCCCATGCAGGAATACTACTTAAAGTATTGGCCAACTTCTCTTTCTAACTGGGTCTCACTTATGTTGCTTTAGCATGAAAGAAAACCATAGTTGAAACTGCATTAGTCCTAATGGGCTCTATTCTTCCTCTACTTACAGGAACACTGCTTTGACATTAAAGAATTTTGTAGCAGAGATCAAGATCCATTTTCAGATTGTGTGTTCATCATCAGAACAAATGTGCTCAGCACTAACTGCCCTTTTGTTTTTAATTGACCAGTTAATTAACTGTATCAGATACATTAAAAATCCCAAATCTATTTTCTTCAGGTAACTTCACTGTTGTATTTCAGTGCAATCAAATTCCACAGACAGAAGAGAATATGCTTAACAATTTTTAAAACAGATTTCCAACCTCAGCATTCATGGAGTTATTTACTATCAGACTAAATCAATAATAAATTAAAAGATGAAATATTTATGATCTGCAAAAAATCTGGCTTGGACTAGGAAACCCCAACTGCCATTAAGTCAGGCAAAGTAGCAAGATAAATTGTACCATCACATTCCTTGTTTTCAGAATATAATGCTATCACTTATGATAATTGTTATGCCAGCTCTCAAAATAGGCAGTCATAATAGATGATAGATTAGTAGAAAGATGTAACACAGTGTGTTTAATGCAATCACAGAAGAATTATTACTTCTTTTCTTAGAGGAGGCATGATTACATGTTAAGTTGTTAACAGCATGAAATAAATGCAAATATGTCTGTTAGGAAAATAGTTAGAATCATTTGTACGTTTTTGTTGTTGTTATTAGAGCAAAAAGCTGTAGAACTCAACTCGGTCTTCAATACAGTCAATCTCTGATGCCTCTTGCTTGAGGAGTCTCACTGAAAGAGATTAGTGCGGAAAAACTGATTTTCTAACTGCTGAAAAATCATACTTTCGATGGATTGCAGAATTTAAAGAAACTGTATAGATGAGATAGGCCAGCCCTTTGCTTGCATAGATGAGGACACTGAGGCCTAAGACCAGGTAAATGTTTATTCCAATTCAGTTCAGGACCTAGAATAGACTTGGGACTTGCTGGCACAACCCTGACAGAGGGTTCTCCTCACTAGTTATCCCCCTTGATCTACGACACAGGGCATGCCACCCAAGTCTAAATAGCTTCAGATTCTGTGGGTCCATTTTCCCAAATGTAAAATGTACATAATTATACCTCATAGGAATACTCTCGGTGTTTACATTAATCAGCATAAGAGAATGCAGGATGGGTGATACTAGTTTGGAGGCTTTGTAATGTCCACTCTCCACTCCTAAAAGGGTGACAAGAAATATCTGTTCAGCCACATCCAAGTTTATTAGACTTACTGCAGAAAAGGACAACATAACTTGACACAGTCTTAGCACTACCTCATAAGGAGAAGTAATGGATGATATATGTATAGGATTTTACAGCCTGAGCTGAGTGATTTTAAAGTTATTCTTGCAAGACGAGAACCTGAGTAGGACTGGGCATAGTTTATGGATTATAGCTTTGGATTGATGGGCACCATGAGGTGAGACTCTTGATGTGCGTCTTGAAATGTAAGTTTTATCCTGTAGAAGCAAATATTTCCTGAAGCAAATAACTAAATGATTTTTTGCTTTCAGTATCATTTAACATAGAGATAGGGATATGCCAGTTTTAGTTCCCAGTGTAATAGAACGAATGGACTGCTAACCAACCACGAAAACAGAAGTTGGGAAACTTTTTCTGTAAAGGATCAGATAGTAAATATTTTCGGTTTTGCAGATCATTTGGCCTTTGTCACCACTACCTAAACTGGACTATTGTAACATAAAAGCAGCCATAGACAAGACAGTAACAAATGGAGTGGCTGTGTTCTAATAAAACTTTATTTACCAAAAAACAATCAAGGATAGAGTTTAGTCCAAGGTTGCAGTTTACCAATCCCTGGCTAACGAATGATATGGAGAATAGTTTCTATTGGTTAAGTTCTTAGCCCAAGCCTCCTGAATATTTGATTAATCCCTGGAACGACAGAAAGCTCAGAGGGATAGTTAACATATCATAACAAATTTCAGAAATATTGGGATTACGAAAAATGAAGTGTATGCATTTATTCCATTATTTATAATCTATATATTTTTGAACTTTGCTACTGTATAAAATATATATATATATAATAATGATATATATGATTATACACACACACACCCACATATGTTAAACAGCTTTTTCTTTTCACTTTTTTGCCTCATCATTACAAATAAAAGAAATAATCAAAACAAGAATATTTACAGCAAGATCCTATTAAAACAGATACGTGTGTGAAGTATTTTTGTTTTGTTTTGGGGAAAGTATAAAATCTGGGGAGCAGTATTAGAACAGCAGAGGAAAAAAAAACCTTTTACTTTCTTCTGTGCCTAAAAAAAGGTAGTTGGAATATGAGAATTTTTTTTAAAAATGTTTCTGCTTTGCTACATTTTCCAACTTAAAAACAAAACAAAACAGATCAGTATAGGCCAAAACATTACCTAAATCTAATAAATCATATTTAATTGAAATATATATTAAGTCTTATATTTAGGTTTAAAAAATTGATCTACTTATTTAGAATTGGAGTGGAGTGGGGAAAATTGACTTTACATCAATCAATGGTTAAAAAAGGACACAACATACACGTATGGAGTGATTCTAGGCCAAGAGTTTATATTTGCCTATTTTTTTACATAGTTTTCAAAAATGGATATAACCAAGATTGCATTAATAAAAGCATAGTGGTCAAAACAAGGGAGGTGTTATTTCTGTCTTAACCTGCACTTATGTAACCATATAGGGGGATTGTATTCTCTTCTAAACATCATGGTTTAAGAAGAATTTTGACAAATTGAAACTCCCTCCTGGGAGCAGGGCGAGGATGATGAAGTGCCTAGCAATTTATGAGGGTCAGTAGAAGAAATGAGTGTGTTTAGCCTGGAGAAGAGAGGATTTAGCAGGCAGAGAAGAGCCATCTTCAAATATTTGAAGGGCTGTCTTGTGGAAGAAGGATTAGACTTATTATTTGTGTCTCAGGAGAGCAGAACTGTGACCAAAGGGTAGACATTCCAGGGCAGCAAATTTCAGCTTAGTATCAGCCCAGAGCATTTTAACAAGTAGAATTGTTTAGCCAGTGGTTAAGTGTACTGGCTTGAAAACCTAGGCAGTCTGGGCTTTTATCTTACAACCTACAGATACTTAATAGCTTTGTGACTTTAGAGGAAGCAAAATAGCCTCTCTGAGCCTGAGTTTCATGATAATTATAACGGAAAAAGTATTATCTCCTGCATGGGGTTTACATGAGTATTCTATGAAATTGTTCCTACAAGAGTAAAAGTGAAATTTTTTCTCCTTGAGATACCAAGTTCTTTATGACTAGGAGTATATAAGAGTAGCTAGATGACACCTTTTCTGGATATTATAGAGGGCATTTTTGCATCAAGGAGAAGGTTAAACCAGATGGCCTCTTAAGCCCTTCTAAACCTGTAGCTTTTTAACTCTTTATGAGATAAGGAAGCCAGAAATCCTCTGGACCAGGGTTCATTAGATGGTGGTCCAAAAGCCAGATTTTTGTAGCAGAGTATGTAAACACTGGGAAACCCACATAAAAATGAACATTTGGGTTTCTCTTTAAATATCTAAAGAAATATTTAAAGAACCTCACACCGGTCCAAATGGCTAAAATGAGCAATTCAAAAAACAACAGGTGTTGAAGAGGATGCCGAGAAAGGGGAACCCTCTTACGCTGTTGATGGGAATGCAAGCTGTTACAGCCACTCTGGAAAACAGTATGGAGATTCCTCAAAAAGTTAAAAATAGAGCTACCCTGTGACCCAGCAATTGCACTGCTAGGTTTTTATTCAAAGGATACAAACATAGTGATTTGAAGGGGTACCTGCACCCCAATGTTTATAGCAGCAATGTCCACAATAGCTAAACTATGCAAAGAGCCCAGATGTCCATCAACACATGAATGGAGATATATATAATGAAGTATTACTCAGCCATCAAAAACAATGAAATCTTGCCATTTGCAAGGACACGGATGGAACTAGAGGGTATTATGCTAAGCGAAATAAGTCCAACAGAGAAAGACAAATACCACATGATTTCACGCATATGTGGAATTTAAGAAACAAAACAGATGAACATAGGGGAAGGGAAGGAAAATAAAATAAGACAATTGAGAGGGAGGCAAACTATAAGAGACGCTGTACCCTAGGAAACAAACTGAGGCTTGCTGGAGGGTAGGTGAATTGGGGGGAGGGATAATTTGAGCGATGGGCATTAAGGAGGGCACTTGATGGAATGAGCACGGGGTGTTCTGTGCAACTGATGAATCACTAAATTCTACCTCTGAAAGTAATAATACAGTATATCTTAACTAAATTGAATTTAAAGAAAGAATTTTTTTAAAATCTGAAGATTTGGCATCACTGGGTCCACATTTCCACACAGTAACAATACTACAAAAATGCATTAACAGCAACCAGTTTCAGGAGTGCTTGGCCCTTTTCCACTGTTTACCTGTGTCTGGGGGACCTCAACTGTCCCTGACCCATCCCATCTCACTCTTTCCTGCCACTTGCTTGGTTTCTGCCATCTCTGCCTGACACCACCTGGGTGAGAAAGCTGGAAGCAGAGTCCTTTTGGATTGTATGACAGCACAGAGAAATAGAAGGAGGAGGAGAAAGAATGAGATACCAGGGGGCTGGCTGAAAGGGAAGATCACAGGAAGAATAGCAATATGACTTTTTGAACACTCACCAGGCTCTATGTTGTATGTGCACTGTCTCATCTAATTTTCTCAGCAGTCCTACGAGATATGTACAATGATGGCTCTCATTACACAGTTGAGGGGACTAAAGCTGGGAGGGGTTAGGAATTGGACAAAGTGTAGCCAACTAATCAGCAAAGTCCCTCATCTGACCAGTGTCTGTTTGAATCCTGAGTCTGTGCTTTCCACCACAATGGTCAATTTTATAGGCTTTACAGTTTTGCCCAAATCTGGCTCTGCGAGACACAGCTCAAATTTCTTAGGCTTCAAAAAGAAAAGATCTCTCCCTGTTATAGTCGCAAATGGATAATTCCTCCTTCGGTGTGAAGAACCTGAATTGCTATAAAGCTATATGGCACTGGGCAAGGGTTCCCATCGTGGGCTTTTCAGGCTTTTTAAAAAAAGTAGCATGTAGTCAAATACTATGCAAAACACAAGGTTAAATAAGGTGAACAAATTCCTGCAGGATTTTCCACTGTCTCTGCTATTTCAAGGTAGATCATAACATTTGAAGACAAAGGTATGGTATATAGTGTTGCTCAGGCTTCCAGGATCCTTGGATTCTGTTTTCTACAGTGCTTTTCCTAGGGTAAATGCTCCAAAGAAGCACTTTGAAAAACCTGATTCAGACAAAAGAGCCCTGGACCAGAAATGCAAAGATCTCCAAGTCCCATCTCTGCCAACAGCTAGTGACAGAATCTGAGTAAGTCTTATAAACTCTGTTCTCAGGTTGCTCACAGTAAATACTGGGATAGTAGTATCTGTTGCACTGACTGTTCCTAATTTTTTCATGGATCACCTAAATAAAGGATTTGAGAGAGCTCTCTAAATTGGAAAAAGCCCAAGATATACATCAGGGATTAAATGACTAAAGTGTCTTTCTCTCCTGCATAACTGATTAGGAAAATTGGCTGGATTCTAATCACTTTCATGAGAATCAGTGATTTTCTGACCACACTTAATGGCATATCTTCTTTTTTAATGCCTGGATGTGTGAATTTTCTGACCTACCTGGAAGAGAATTATTAAAAGAAAATCTATATATTCATATTATCATGAATACATTAAAATTATGCAGTTGTAGGTACTCTGCTGAGAAAGAACACACTTTTTTCCAAGGCTATCCATTAAGGGAGAAAGGGTGAAAAAAATAGTGAACACTCACAGCAGGATGTACACTGATTCCATTCTGTTCCCTTTGGCTAAGGTTCACGGTCCCTGGCCCCTGGACAATTGGACCTTTTGCCTTCTCTTCCATCAACCTGTCCCCTGATATGTGCTCCCATTGGCAGTCCTGACCTCACGGAAATAGGAGTCGCCTCAGGAGGAAAATGCAGTTGCCTGTCAACACTGTTGCTGCAAAAGTCTGGGAAATTCCTCTGTTATTGAGAGGCTAGAATTTTGAAAATAATAAAAATAAAAAGGAGAAAAAAATAACTCATTTGGGAACAGGGAATGCCATTACACCTCAGTCTCTTAAGTGCCCCGTTCCTTGGCTTTTTGAAGTTACAGAAGTGTGGATCAGTCTTTTTTGTTGAAGGTTTGTTATTCTGGTTAAATACATGGGCCATGAGAGGAGAGACTATAGCAAGAGGCATGGGGGACCAACCTCATGCCCAGACCTTGGCACATTCTATCACCTTTGGAGACAGTCTTTGAAGGCAAAATAAATATACCTGTTGACCTGACCAGACACTTTCCCAAGGGGAGGGCACTAAGATATTGTCACTGATTTCCCCCACTTCACATCTGCTTCTTGCCCTCTTACTAAGAGGACTTAACTGCCTTCTAATACTTAAAACTCATGTTCATATAAATAGTACCCACTTTTGTAAGCTGATCTATAGTGTGAAAGGTGCTTTCTCAAATAAAATGTCTCATTTTGATTTCTTAAATTACCAAGAAAAAGAAGGTAAGGCTCAGAGAGGTTAACTAACTTTCCTAGACCCACACAGGATAAAGTGTGCATACTCTTATAAAAGCACTGTTTTATTTATGTATCCTATGATGACTTGGGACAAAACTGTAAGCCTAATTTGCATCCAGATCAAGGGGAGAGTCTTGTGAGCTATTAACAGTGGGGAGGGAGTTAAGAGAGGATGTGAAAACCATACTCGGTGCCTTCTGCAGAGCGTTCCCAAGGGTAGACTGGCCTGGTGTTGGGGGAAGGGGGAATTGAACAGGAATCCAAAGGCAGAGAGAGTCCACCACTGCTTGTAATCACTGACATAATTTCAGTTAAGTTCAGCAACATTTTGGGTCTCAGAATTCTAAATTGAGATGAGAGAGCAGGCAATTCAACAGAGACAAGTAAGAGGGTAACTTTCCAATAATGTAACACTACTTCAAGTATTATTAGGTCAAAAGCACATAGATGGTATGTCCCTGAGCTGGACCTTGTACCCAGATCTTTTGATTTCAAGACAAGGGCCCTTTTCCTATTATATACAGGAAGCAAAGGATTGTTGTCAGCTATCTGGATATATGTGCTTAGAATTACTCTGAAAAGAATATTAATTGGTTTCTAACACAGGAGGCAGGTTGAATGTGAAGGTAATTGGGGAAATGGTCTAAGGAAGGAGGGGCTGTAGTGAGAATAAGAGCAGAGAGTTGCTCTCAAAGATGGCATTGGTTCTGTCAGACCATCCATGTCTGAAGGGAAATGAGAAGAAAACTAGTCATTGGCACAGTGGCTCTGCTGGGCTCCTCAAGAGAAGGCAGTAGTAGGTAAGAGCCCATGCTTTGTAGCCAAAGTCCAGCCTCTGTCTCTCACTAAGGGAGGGACTTGGTACAGGTTACTTAGGTCTTCTGTGCCTCAGTTTCCTCCTCAGTAAAATGAGGATAATAATAATAGCTTCTTTCCAGGTTTGAGTTGAGGACATGTTCATTCATATAAACTGCTTTAGAAGAGCGTCCAGATGAAATCAGGGCTCAACAAATAATAGTTGCTATTATTACTGTCATCATTATCATCATTATTAAGTACAAAAAAACCAAATTTGAAAGATCAGGTCATTTTCAAGGATGCTTCTATCTTTGATTATGTTGGTCCATCTTCCCAGAATTCTCTAATTTTAGCATTCTACCAAGATCCGATGACCTTTATTCCATGAAGATTTTTATTATACCTTCACTTAGAAATGCTTTTGCTTTCCTTTCAACTTCTAATTGATTTATCTTTAATGAAGGAATGAATGAAACATTTAAGGTATGTCTGCTTTTTCATGATCTATTTTGCACCATCTATTTTTCAGGGTTGTGTGTGTGTGTGTGTGTGTGTGTGTGTGTGTGTGT